>NC_092048.1:13944632-14291655 GCF_003086295.3 Arachis hypogaea | reverse complement strand
CTAAATTGTTCAAGAGTTGAAGAATTTAATGTGGTAATTGGTGATTACTTTATTAACTTGTCGATAATTGATTTGGTCGTTTCTATCACTATCCAATAGGTTCTGCAAAATCTTCCTGCATCATACGATGACTTTAAGAAACTTCGACTACCTGTAACTGAACCACTTCAGCTGTCAAATACCTGCTGCAGACATGGAACTGGACTGGGGTGAGTTCTGTGGTGGTTGACTTTTCTTGTCACTTGTCATGATCTTCTTTTGGAAGAGTATTTGATATTATATTTTCCATTTTTTTAATCCATTTAACATCTTGCACTTGTAAGTGGCCAAAGTCATATGATAGATTTTCATTGAAATAGGTACTCTTCCTGTATATGATGATGTAAAGATTTCATTACCAGCAACCAAGGGAGATTGAGAGAGAGGTGGAACTCATCAAGTTGACATCAGCTGAACCTTATTACGGAATAAATAATGAAGTCTAGTGGGAGCAGTGAAGGAAGTTATGACTCTAGGCAACTGCAGTCAAAGAATCAAATGATCTGTTTCCTGTCACAAAAAGGTAATGCTGTAGGAGGTGGAACAAACAATGTATTAAATGCCTTGGCTGCATATTTGAGATATTCGAGGAACAGCTCGTGATGACTGGCAAGAGTATGTAGTAAAAACCTGGCTTTTGTGATTATTTGTTGGCTAATATCTTCTAGGGTCTTGAGTATGGAGTCTAGAGGTCAGTTTAAAAACACGAACAGTGAAATGTCTTTTCACCTTTAATCTGTGCAGGATACATGAAAGTACGTGCTTCTGAAAGTCGGAATGGAGCATCATTATTGCACTCTTGTCCTGCTCTATCTTTGGCATATATCTAAAGAAGGTACACTATGAAGCTATCAATATGAGAAGAACGAATGCAGGATTTATATCTCCCTTTGGATATCAGCTACCACAATTGCAGGAGCAGTTGATGCTGTGTGCTCAAAGGAGGTGCTAGTTTTAGCAATTTTGCTATATTAGAATACAATTTTTTTTCTGCTTATTGATTTGGTTATTCTTATTAGTTGTAACAGAAAACTTTCCTTGACCTTTCTTATCAAATGATCTATTCATTTATTTTTTGGAACATAGTGTACTGGCTTATGGCTTTGAGAAATCAAACAAACAATGATGGGATACACTCAACACGGATGTGGAAATGGAATGGTTTTCTTATTCAGGTATTCAACTGATTTATCATATCAACGATTGATTCATTCAAATGGCCAGTCACTCTCTTTGTCAATTTAATGAATAAGACAAAAATTGGTTTGTTAGTATACAGTTGCTGGCAATGATGGTCCTGCTGTTGTTCTTGTGCATGGATTTGCGCTTTCGCAGAGCACTACCGTGACAACATAAATGGTTTAGCTGGAGCTGGAAATCGTGTTTGGGCTATTACATTGTTAGGATTTGGCAATTCAGAAAAGCCAAATATTGTGTATACTGAATCTTGTGGGCCGAACTATTGAGAGATTTTATTGTTGATGTTGTGGGTGAACCTGTCCACCTTGTCGGGAACTCAATTGGTGGTATGATTACATAAATTGGGTGTACTTCCTCTAAAAAAATCTGTCCTTTTCACACTTACACACACACAGAAATTTGTAGCTTGTTGCATTTCTATATTTTTTTTCTACTTGTCTCTTCATCCGCTGTTGATGATTTGATAATTGTTTTTCTTACTCCAGGTTATTTCGTATCCATTGTTTCTTGTCTTTGGAGTGTTTTGGTCAAATCTGTAGTCCTAATCACAGTGCTGGCAATGTCGTCCCTAGTTATACATACATACCTTTACCTGAAGTAAGTGTAAATCAGAACAACTGAAACTATACCATAGAACTTGGAGCATAGTAGTACATGGATTTTTTTCTGTTTGATTTATCTGGAAAATGACTTCTGCATGAGACTATTTATTTTGCTGCTTTAAATGATTTGGAGCAGATTACTAGATTTTTGATTCAGCAAATTAAAATAGAATGAAAGAGCGAAATGCATCAATGAAAGTTGGGGTTTGGGTGATTGATTTGGTCCAAGTTAAGTTTGTTTCTTAGATGAGATAAATCTACGCGCACATCTGCCACCATGTATGTGTATATATGTATATTTCGTATTCTAATATGTATTCTATATGAATTGCTGATTTGGTGTCTGATTTTTTATGCACACCTAGTATGATTGATTAGATTTAATTCAAATCTATTTTATAATTTCTCAAAGCATTTCTTGTAATAATATGACAATCTTGATAATTTATTATAAAATAATTCAATTACCGAGTCCTATAACATGCTTTCCTATTCAGGATAGAAAACCTCCGGCGCCTCCTGGTTGGGCTCTCGTGTTCTTCTACTATATTTGAGGTTACGGATTCAGGAGTTAGTTAAGAAATGTTATCCAACTGTAAGTGTTTCAAAGGTATAATTATGTCTCACATTTTTGGTGTGGATCTTGCTTGGTTCTGAGGCATTTAACTTCGCATGCAGCGGACAGAAAGAGCAGATGATGGGCTCATAAATAAAATGCTAAGAGCAGTATCCTCTTCTTCTTGGCTTTTACTTTTTAGTAATTTGCTTCACTTTGAGTTTTGCATTATTCTGATGTGTATACATGGCTCATTTTGCCATCTCCTTACATATGTAAAGTCTTATGATCCTGGTTCTCCTGTGGTCGTGGAAAGCATCTTCAGTTTTAATCTTTCCATACCTCTTAATTTTCTTATTGAAGAATTCAGGGAAAAGGTTCTGATTATACAGGTACTCTAACGTTAATGGCAAGAAAATTTGAAGTTGATATGATATATGTATGTGAATTAATCTCTGGTATAGCTTCGTATCTTGTTATTGATTTCTTTGTTATCAGGGGATGAAAGATCCAATTTCTGACTCCAGTTCCAGGGTGGCTACACTGAAAGAACATTGCGATGGACTTGTAATTAAAGAATTGGATGCTGGTAACTATAACTTTTTATACTTGTTCATCTATTTTTAACTTTTAATTTTTTAATGATATCCAAATTTTTAAACTTCTAACATTACAGGCCATTGTCCGCACGATGAGGTGCCAGAACAAGTGAATGATATCCTTTATGAGTGGATACCTAGGATTGAAAGCCAAATTTTGACAGGGTCCCCAGCTTAAAGTCTATTGATGTATATAGCAAAATGTAAATGTATATAATCATTAATCATTATTCATTATTACCAGAACATTTTATAATTTATTTTCTTTCTTACTTATTCATATAAATTGTTAGAGAGTTTGAATTAAATTGGTCCATTTCTAAAAAAACATCCAACATTCTATCCAATTCCTAGATTTGCTAAACTTAGGGTGCGTAAGAAGTACTTTGATTGGACTTTGATGAGCATGGATATAGGTGATGGAGAGTTTGAGAGAAAGGAATGGGTTGAGTTTCTTGTCAAGACGTCGAGGTATGTGTACGGTGTTCCTAAGGCAAGGGACTCCAATGCCACTAATGAACGTGAGGACTGGGGTGTGTGTTTGTTAAAGGAACTGGAGCGTCACGGTTTGAATCTCATTTTGAATATGTAACAACTCTGCCGTTGCATATATCCCCTCTTTGGCAGTGTAAGTGTGTAACTCTTCGACCTGGCGTTCCAAATCCAGCCTGAATGGGAGCTAACTTGCCACAAAAGATTAATATAGAGAATCAACTCTTCCACGACCAGATAAAGGAGTTGCAAGTCTACTATAACTCCTGCCTTCGTGTGTGTTCATGGGCTTGTAAACAACCTTTATATTTGACCATCTGATTGTGATAAAATACAGAAGATGATGATGAAGAAGAATAGGAGGAGCAGGAAAAGAGAAAAGAGAAGGAGTTTTGAGTGATGCAGAATTTATCAGTAATAACAGCGTAATATTTTAACTTTAATAAATTATTTTTTTAATGTTGTATTTTTTTTCTTTCTTTTTTTTTATTGTTGCTCTTACCTATTTTCTTAGAAGTATTGCTTTCATATTAAATTTGAATAAATATGTATCTACTATATTTGAATAAATGAATGTAGGTTCATATTTATTGGATTAATTTTTTGCCAGAAATAAAAATAGCACCAAAATTTGTTTAAATTAACACCGAAATTCAAATACAATGATATAATGTAAAAAATAAATTGCAAACTAAAATATCACGTTGACTCTATAAAATGAAACAAAATAGCACCGAATTACTTAAAATTGACATCAGAAGTTCCGTAACATGACACAAAAACATTACTTAAAATTGAATACTTATCTCAAATATAAAAAACTGAAAAATAACACCGAAATGTCTTCATTCTAATAATTTTTAACTAAATGATGTGATAGAACTAAAAACTTATTTCATGAAGACTTGAATTATAGATTTACAAATTTAATAGAGAGGATAATAAGTGAAAAAATATGTATACAACACAGCGAAATTAAGTAGAACAAGTACAAAAATTCGAAAGAGAATGAATAGTGGCATTACGTATAAGAAGAATACGATGTATTTGATATATAAAACAACAAACAAATTTCTAAAGAATAACATTGAAATATCTTTATTCTAACACCAAAATCTTCAACTAAATAATGTAATGGAACTAAGAATTTATTTCATCCAGACTTGAGTTGCAGATTTACAAATTTTGATAAAAAAAAAAGAAAATAAGTGGAAAATCTATAGATAACGCAACGAAATTAACTAAAACAAGTGCAAAAATTAAAAAGAAAATGAACAATATTATTTATGTATAAGAAGAAGACGATAATAGCGACAATAACAATAACGATAATGAGAATGATGATAATAATGATAATGGAGGAGGAGGAGTAATTCAATTGAGAAAAAGAGGAGGAAGAACTGCTGGTGGTGGTAGTGGTGACAATGGCGATGATGATGAAAGAAAAAGAAGAGGAAAAAGGAGAAGAATAATAAGCATCAGCACCAGTAGACGTGTATAGAAGAATAAGAAGAAGACGAAGACGCTAATGATAACATAAGAGAGCGCGCTGATGTGAAATTACAACCAAATAAAATACTTAACAAAGTCAAACCAAGTTAGTTTTATTGTATATTTTATAAGTGAGACTAAAAAAAATTATTGAAGGTCTTTTTTTTGCTTTACACGGTATCTTCCAACGACTAAAGACTAATTTACGACAGATTTGAGCTCTATTTAAAAATTTATCCATGCCCAATGAATTGCAACATGTATTAGGCAAGATTCGAATCTCCAATACTTAGGAGTGTACACGGATTGGATCGGATCGGATCCAAAATTTCGATCCGATCCATACTAAAATCATCGGATCCAATATCCGCAATGTGCAGATCGGATATCGGATATATCCGCAAAACACCAAAATATTTTTAAAAGCTTATTTTTATTAAAAAATATCAATAAAATTCATTTTTCTATTCTTTTAAATATGTTTACTCATAAAATAATATTAAATATAATTTTTTAAATAATAAATTAAAATAATACAACATATATAATAATTATTAGTTGAAATAAAACATAAAAAGAATATTTACTTATTTATTTTTTTATTTTTGTGGATACACTGATATGTAGATACCAACACAAAATCCGCAATCCGATCCGATTAGTGTGCGGATCCGATCCTATCCGAAAGCCTTGTGGATCGGATCCATATCCGTAATTTTCGAATCGGATTCGGATAAATACAGCGGATATGCGGATCAAATCCGATCTATGAACACCTCTACCAATACTTATTTAAACAGACTAGTAAGCTAACAACTAAACTAACCTAACTTAAGTTGGTTAAAAAAGATTGAGGAACTATAGATTGTATTTTATATTTTCAATTGAAAAATAAAATTGAGAAGATCTATTTTTGTTTGAACTTTGAACAGCAAAACATTACTGAATTCAGTTCGATCTAATAAAATTCTGGTAAAAACTGAATACATGATTACATGTGAAGTTCATAATTAAAAATTGTTTGATGATAGTTTAGTCAAATATATTAAATAATTTAACCACTTTTAACTATCAATTATTTTATAAAAACAACTTTATGTGAGTCTCTGCTTTGACAAAATGACAAATTAAAAAATCGTCGAAGACCCAAAACCGATGGGTCGAATGGTATCAGAATTGAATTTAAATTTTCTAAATTTTAAATTTTCACCTTAGAAAATAAAGTGTAATCTCTCATTCATAAATTATTTTTTTTTCATATTTTTGTAGTCCCACATATGAAATAAATAATGAGTTTACATTTTATTCTCTAAAATAAATTTAAAATTTAAAAAATCAAAAAGCAGGTTTTTAAACCAGCGCCAAGCGCCAATACAACGTCGTTTTGGATTAAAAAGAAAAAAAAACACAAAATTTACGAACAATTTCCTGACTCTGAAATCTTCTTCTTCCTCTCCCAGCCGTGCTCTCCTCCTACCCAGCCGCGGCATTCCCCCTATCCGCCGTCGTCCCCTTCCTTCGCCGGTG
The DNA here is from genome assembly GCF_003086295.3 of Arachis hypogaea. Lineage (NCBI taxonomy): Eukaryota > Viridiplantae > Streptophyta > Magnoliopsida > Fabales > Fabaceae > Arachis > Arachis hypogaea. The sequence goes on along the minus strand of NC_092048.1, from coordinate 14,285,149 downwards.
CAATCTATTTCCGTTTTCGATTTCCTCGCTGTCGCCTTCTAGCCACCTTGTAGTCGCCATCGTCGTCGCTGTTCCCTGCCGCCTTTCAGTCACCGTCTTCTCCTCTCTCCCAGAAGCCTTGCAATCGCCGACGTCGCCTCCCAGTCCTCTGCTAAGCCTCTCCTCGGCTTCTCAGTTCAGGACTTTCCTCAGGTAATATGTTTTTTAATTTTTCAGTCCTCAATCCGCTGTGTTAGTTGCTTTGTTTCCAGTTTTTCAATTTGTTGTAGTTGTTACTGCTGTGTTTTTGCCTCTCCTTCCTCCTCCCTCTTCGGATCTTCCTCCATCTCTGCTCATAACTTAGCCGCACTTTGAATTTCTCTCGTCTCCTTCCTTTGCGTACTCTCTCTCTCTCTCTCTCTCTCCAAGGCAACAACCAGCTACCACGCACATCTCTTTCAGCCTAATCGATTGGAGAAGCTCACATTATCCTTTTCTTTTCTTTTTTTTTTTTCACTGTTTTTGCAGTTTCGAGTTCGATCATGTCGAAGGACAAGGACTCTACCAATTTGTCACGCACCTTCAAATACCTCTTAGGTTTCGATTTAAATTATTGTTTCTTTTTTCAGTAATGACAATTTAGCAATGTGATTTTAGTTTAACTGGAAAACATACATCAGATTTTAGTTTAACTGTTCCAGATTTTCGTTAAAATAGTATTGCATTCGTTCTTTCTTTTTCTGGTGCTACCTTACATAACAAGGCTTGCTGATCTTCTTTTCTCGATGTGTTGAATGTGGATATCATGATTCCAGCTACTCAATTCTTGTCAAGAGGAATTCCATTTATATTCAATACATGGATTGTAAGGCATCTTACACAAGAAGACTATGCGGTAAATCAATTTCTATTGCTGTTTACATCTTCTGTGTGCAACTGAGTATATGTATGTTTGATTGTGTTCATCTTTAAACTTAGAAGCGGATTCTCTTTCTGTTGTGATGTATACATGTGCTTGATAAAATTTGCCACCGGCAGTGTTCCCTATCATTTACTCAGATTAGATAGCTTTAGCAAATGATTTTCATTGCTTATCTGCTTCTTGTACTTATGTTTTGGATGATCAGTTGTTTTGTTTCTGTGTTTCTTTGATGCAGCTATATGCAGTGCAGTTTCATCTGTTTGTCACATGTGTTTTATTTCTTAGTCGGGAAGGCTTCCGGCGAGCATGCTTGCGCATGGAAATGCAAAGGTGATCCATCATGCATTGCTATTTCTGTTATGTAGGAAATTTTGCTAGAAACTTTTTTCTCTATTGAGTTAATTTGGGTTCCTTGCTTCAGTTAGGGATAGTGCAGGTTCCATCCCTATGGTGAGAGATTTGCCAGTTCTTTTAGTTCTCTTTGATTAGGTTTATCTGATCTATGTTTTTCAACTAAGTGGATTTAAGGATGAGTCTTAGGCTGAGACCTGCAAATGCAATGTTAGTTTAGAGCTGATTTTTATGATGCTATGTATGAACTATATTGTTGGTCAAAGGAAGTGTTTGTGATCAAAGTTGGTTTTGCATAAGGTGAAAGAACTATGGAAAAGTCAAATTGATTCAATTAACACTAGGTTATATCTATCTCTTTGATTGTATAGAATATAGTATTCCAAAAATGTAGTTTATGGAATGCAAATTAAGCTTTATTGCTTTCATTAGATTTTACGTTCTTAATTTAATTTCCGAACGCTCCTGATCAAATCCTTTTATCTTATACATTTTTCATTTTATAGTGATGGCAATACAAAAGATGTTGTGAAGCTAATGAAAGTGGTGTGGATGAGTTTCCCGCTTGGAATATTTATTACAATAGTGGCATGCTCTTTTGTTCTATGGTTGCAAGGCCTAAGTTATTCTAGTTCACTTGGGCAAGCTGTGTTGATCAATGGTAATCTACTTGAGCTTTATGCAATTTATACTCATTTTTTCTTTTGTCTTTGTGTGACTATTTAAGGCTAAGCTAAAAAAAAAACGTAGTTAGAAAACCCTAAAGATAAAGCCTAACTTTACTGGAGACATTGATTATTCATGATGAGAAAAAGAATTCCATAATCTTATTTTTGTTCAATCCACATGTAATCAAGCAGCCTGGAATAACTCTTCAAGCTATCACACAATGTAATCTTTCAAATTTAATCAATTTGACTTGTTATGTCAGGTCTTGCATGCATTTTGGAGCTTTTAGCTGAGCCTTTGTATATTCTTTCACAGAACTTGGTCTTGCTTGAATTAAGATTGATGGTTGAGACAGTAGCTACTATTTCACGATGCTTGACAATGTACTTTCTACTTGTCAAGAAATCTCAAATGGTAAGAGCTTATTTGTATTGTGCTACAGACTTTGTCCAATTTCCTTATCATAAGCATAATATAGTCAGTGCTTGACAATGTACTTGCATCCAGTTTGATGAACTGTAATAATGATTTTTTTCAAGGAGAAATAGTCTTCAAAGCTTATGCTGTTAGCTGGATGCATAGAATTGCTATTCTATATTTCTGGTCAGCATATCCTTAGAAATATGACTGATTTCAGAGTTGACTGACCATTTTCAGGAAAAACCAATCATATTTGCATTATCACAATCTGTGTATGGAGCCTGCTTATTTATTGGCTACTGGGGTTATCTCATTCTTTTCAGCAAATTCAAATGTTCTTACCTTTTCCCATTCAGGTTAATTTTTGTATACCTTTTTTCTGAGACTTAAATATGTCTAGTTCTTTACATGGTTGGTACCGGCCGCTTTTGTCATTTTCTCTTCTAGAAGATAAGAATAAATAAGATAAAGGAAATTAAAGGAAAAATGAAAAAAGTTTTGACTGTTAATGAATCTACAATTAGGCACTGGCAGTTCAAGGAGATGATTGTATATTATCTTAAGAACTGAATTGGTACTGTCCTATATAATTTTTCTGGGATTAATTTTCTGATGTAATCTTTGGTAGAGTGGATTAAACTTTGTGTATTAAATAGCAACACAATTATCAAGGCTTGGTAGATGTAATCACTTGTGTAATTTCATTGTTGGATGCCAGTAATATTGTTTATTAGCTTATCATTTGATTCTCTGAGTCACTTCTTGAACATGGATGAGTTTGCCTTTATTTCTTTCATCTTCTGAAATTATAAATGTGTGTATAACATGCTAGATCTTTTAAAATTATCGGAGAGCCATGGTATTTGCTAGGAACTTATCCTTGAAATCTTCAGTGATTATTGACATAAACCTCTCATTTACTAAGGTTGAACTATGTTATTCTCTTCTTGTACAGTTGTACTCATTTGCGTGCCTGGATACAATGTTTTGCAGTGTTGCAGCATAGATAATACTATTATTAACATCTAAGTTGGTTTGATAGAATGGGATAAACTTTCATAGTGATATGTTTACTAAGCTGTTCAATGAAAAGGTTAATCAAATTATTTATTATTTACGTCAGATTATTTAAATGTAAGCATACATTCTATAATTATCTCAAATTTTTGCAGAGAAGGAAAACTGATTGACTTTGATAAGCAGCTGTCCAAGATGTGCATGTTGTTTACCTTTCAATCTTATCAAAAGTTGATTCTTCAGGAAGGAGAAAAAATGGTGCTTGTGTGGTTGGATACACCATATAATCAAGCAGTATATGGTCTTGTGGACAAATTAGGTCTGAATTTGGTTTTCATAATTTGTACCATTAAACTTAATTGCTTTTCCTAATTTGGTTAAGAATGTTTCTTATTTTTATTGAGAAATAAGATTGATTTTCTCATATTCAATTTTAAATATCATCACCTTTCAGGTAGCTTAGTGGTGAGACTAGTCTTTTTACCTTTTGAAGAAAGTTCATATGTAACCTTTGCAAGGTCTGCTTCAGGTTCTATTTCTCTCTTGTTCACTCAATATTTGGGCTGGAAAACCTGAATTTCTTCCTTTCTATTTTTTTTTACCTTTTTGCTTCTACTTTACTCCTGCTTTTCTTCCCCTCTTGTTTGTTTCTTTGCATTATAAATGTTATACTTCATTCCTCTCTCCTGAATTTTCCTGAGTAGTTATATTAGTTTTAGTTGACCATGAGACTTATTTCCCTTATTGTGATTAAATATAAAGAAATTGATAATCTGAAGTCAGTATTTTTCATCAAACAAATAAGTGGGATGAGCATGATTATATTGTTAGCACTATATTAATATTATGGGGGACATACTTATTTTCATACGTAGAACATTCATTTAGTCATAGATGTGTAAAGGCTTACATGGTTTTAATCAGTACTCTTTGCCATGAAGATCTTGGCCATTTATTCATGGCAATGTAAGCATATATTGTCATGAGGTTTTTGTTTATTTATTTAATATTTAACTAATATATTTTATGTCAGATTCCTTTAGTATATAATCATGATGTTTGCTGTTTTTGTACCACTAACATAGTGTTCTTTTCTTTCTTTCTTTTTTTTTAAAAAAATATAATATGCTCAAACATTGTTTTGGCCATTCTTGACAGGACAATATCCAGGGAAGAGCAAGAAATTAGGAAACTGCTTGATGGAGTCCCTCAAGTTAGTTTTGTTGATTGGTATGCCTTCTCATTTAATTCCACATTGAAATTTTGTCCCAGATATGAGTTCCTTGGTTTTGCTTTTCTTTGGTTCAGTAACAATAGTTTATTTCTATTCCTCATTTGAAGAAGTTTTCCTTGGCCGTGTGTGTTGAGTGGTTTCACATAGACTGCTAAAGTCACACAAACTGTTGGGAGAAATGATGTTATATCTTTCAGAATAGTTGACTATAGTTGTAACTAGTACTAGTCTAGACAATGTAAATTAATGTTTAGCCATATGAGATGCTGCCATGCCTAATATCAGGTTCATTGTTAAAATGTTCTATTGAACTATGATTTTCTCTTCTGTATAAGCATTAGCAATGTTTGGTTTGTGAGAGTGAATAAAAGAAAAGAAAAAATGTGATGACCAAAGAGTGAGTCATTACAATTGGGTGTTGTACATCGCTATTTATCAGACTATAAATCTTTGACCCATTTTCCTTGGAAATTAAAATAAATAGATGTATAAAGGAAATTAAAGAAGGGTCTATCCATGGGACTAAAATTTTCTTTTAGCTTGTCTTGAGTCTACCCTGGAGCCAACACTTTATTCCATCTCAAGGAGCCTCTTTACATGAAACTGAAGACAATGTTTTCCACATAGTGAGAGACATCTATAGACATATAATTTGAGAAGAATAATATGTAGCTATTAAGAGTTGTGGCTATAGTTGTATGGCAAGCTTTACTCTTTTCATAGCTGGGAATAGATTTCAACTGCATGTTTTCCCCTAAATTTCATATTCTAGTCTTTACCTTGTGGTATCATTGTTCTTTCCAGGCCTTGTCTTTATGGCATTTGGTCCAAGTTATTCTTATTCGCTCATTAGATTGCTGTATGGTGAAAAATGGAGTGATGGGGAAGCGTCAACTGCTCTCCGCTACTACTGCCTTTATGTCATTGTCTTGGCTATCAATGGTTAGTGATTCACCTTGTCTCTTGTTGCTTAGTTTATAATAATCCTAAAACACATTCATGGTTGGTAGCAGAACTTGCAACTATCTATCCTATGTTTGTTATTCTTCACCCATTATTATTGGTTTTGTGATTGGTGTTTGGGGCTCTACTTTCTAGATATTACTAAGTGAATTTTACAAAAAAAAAAAGACATGACTGAATGATAGTAGATGTATTGCATTTATTGTTTGCTACTAACAACTGAGGCTGATGTATAAACAGGTTTGGGAATGGGTATAACATAAGAAACCTTCGTTTAGTTTTTGTATGCTTGAAGGAAGATCATTTCTGATTAGGCTTGCTGTATCACAAAAATATTCAGTTGGGAGAAAAAATTATTTTCATGGAATGGATGGGTGCTTGTATGTTGAAAGCTGTTTAGGGACAGGATTAGCATAAGCATCACATGGATATTGGTGAGATTAATGAGGATATCATGGTAGGAAATGAAACTTGGATTAATACTTGACTCAGGTAAGACTGAATATCAAAAGAGAATTTTAGCATAAAACGTGGGATTGTGGGAGAAACTTTTGATTTCCTAAACTTTGATAGATGTTAACCCTAAACCCATTACCCATTTAAATCCATATGGCATGCAAGTTTTCTATTCTCAGTTAACTTGTTCAACTAGTGTCATTGCCACTTTTTATTTAAAAAAAGAAAAACTACCTAGTAGCACTGCAGCTAAGATTTACTTCAATGCCTAATGCCTATTATGCATATTAATCCAGAATTGCATTATACATGTGCTTATTTCCTTGTATGTAACAAGCTTGCTACCCTGCTGGATAAATTCCATACTTAAAATTATGATGTTTCTCTCCTTGCTTCAGGAACATCTGAAGCCTTCTTGCATTCAGTTGCAACAGAGAGCCAACTAAAGCGTTCAAATCATTCATTAGTTGTATTCTCGGTGATCTATGTAGTTTTGAATGTCCTGCTAATAAGAATAGCTGGGGCAGTTGGCTTAATTATGGCAAATTCTCTCAGTATCCTTCATACCTTTGGGTTGCTGGCTTAGCAATCCTATAGTTGTTTATTTCAAGCTATTTAACATTTTTTTTCTTTCTTTTGTGATGTCCAGTTGATGCTCAAATATTACAACTATTATTTACAGCCAATTGTTCAAATGAAGGTTAAGGGGAAAATTAGATCTTAAGGAGAAGTGGGGTTATTACGTAAAATATTTAAAGGTGAGGCTCTTGATCACTGGAAAAAATGGGTTTACAGATAGAATCAATTAAAGTAAATATTCTATCATCTGTTATGTTGTGGGTTTTACTACCACAAGATGATGTTAAATCAGATGTAACTGTCTCTATGCCTAAACTTGCAACATGCTAGTCTTCTAAGTTGTTAATGCATCTTAACAAGAAGCCTAGACACTTATTCTGTATAAGTAGCTGAAATTTTGTGTGGTTACTATTTTAATCATTACTAGAATGCAAATACAATCAATACAATACTGTAGGACTCCTATAAGTGTTCCCCATGTTGATCTAGCAATTTTGTATTATACTTGTCTATTTTTCTTGTTTAAGTTGCATCATTGATGGGAAAGAAATGTTTTCTTTGGTTTCTTGACTCAAACATAGATATGACCTTGAGGATTTCATACTCTGCTGTATTCATTAAAAATTATTTCAAGGTATGACTGTTGGCTTTGTTTTTCATGACCTTAATTTGATCATATTTCTGACCCAGGCATTCATATCATACTTGTGTATTTTTTTTTCTGTCCGCAGGAATCTTCCTCATTTTCATTCTCGAGCTGCTTGCCTTCAGGATGGACTTTTCTGTTAATTTCAGGTGTAATCACTCTCATTTCTGAGAATATATTTCTGGACCAAGAAAACTTCTGGCCAACATTCATGATCCATTTGTCTGTTGGGCTGGCTTGCTTCTGCATTTCATCTTATGTGATGTATATTCTTTCTTCCTACTTATCATTGTTATCTTAAAAAGAGTTCTAATAACTACTGATAGACACAATAGTTTATACTAGTTACTGTCTGAATGTACCCATTTCTGTCTTTTAGCTACCAACGGGAAAAACCGTTCATCAAAAGGATTATTCGTTTTCGTGATCACTCAGACTGAAGATTTTTGCAAATTTACCTGTATGGTAAGTTTTATATCTTTTTAACAACTATTTTCTTCGAATTTATCCTTGGACATGACAAATAACTATTTTCCTGCAGGCAGAGGAAAGAGCATGGATTACCAGGTAGTTTTCTGTGGCATGATATGTTTACCCATGCCAATAGAAGAATACTAACTATTGAATCTGATTGAGCAGTTTGTAACAAAGAAAATTAGTTGGTTTGTTGAGATAATAACCAAAAAGGAGGAGAATGGAACCGTGGTGGATCTAACTCGCTGACTAAAATTTGGTATATTTATCCAGCTTCTTTGTCCTTGATTTTTCTGTAAATTAAACTTTTGAATTTATTGATTGAGAAATGACAAATGTTGTGTGACTATATCTGTTGTATCTGCTTTATCTTCATTTAATTTTTGTGTTATGCTGCACATATTGATATGCAGTAATACACAACACAACAAATGTGGACCTGTAAGGCTACAAGAGATTATAAATCGAGTTAACCTTCTAGCCAGATTCAGGTCAGTTGAAAACTAACTAAATGGGTGTGCTACTGTGCTCACATTTTCTAATCTGATACGCTAAAAATATCGTTCCACCCCGTTTTATTTGTACGTATCACACACTCAAATAATGCTGAATTGCTGAAATTTTGAATTAAAACAAAACTTAGGAAATTATCGATTGTTTATCCAATATACTTAGGGCTAAAAGCCTGTGGAATGATTAAAAATCAATAGAGTATGGTGAGTATAGGTGAAAAGTGAGAGAAAATGAATAACATACAAGGGAAAATGGCCAACTAAGAAACCTGAAAGTAGTGAAGATTGATTGAGGTGTATTTTATATCGCCGCTTTATTTGATGTTTGTGGGGATAAAATTTGTAGCAATTATACTAATCAGATGAAGGGGAAAAAACAAATAATAAAATTGAAAACCTTCAATACCAAACAAGAAAAAATGAAAAGCTTAATCGCAATTTATAATCTAAAACGTGAAGATAGCGGCGGAGGTAATTTTCTCCTCACTGATATGAAATTTGCTACACATCACTTTCCAAAAACGAAAGAATGGAAAATAAAATATTTATGAGGAGTAAGCTTTTGATTAAGGTAGGGTTTGAACATCTGGTTTTTGTCCTAGGAAGTAAAAATGGAGATGGTGCGAGAGTAAGTAAAAAGTAAATACCACAGTTTTTTTGTTTCTTCTTGTTAGAGTCTTAGAGATATAAAAATTAGTTTTAAAATTTTTACTGAGATAGTCTCTCGTAAAAATTGGCTTGAGATAGATTTTTTTTAATCTTTTTTCTTTTACTGTCTCTATCCCCTTCTCCAAACAAACAAACCTCATTGTAGCAAATGGGATAGGGAGAGAATCTTAAAAGTCAAAACCAATTCGCAAAAAGCAGAACAGTGATGAAGGAGACGGTCAGAAAGAAACAAAGGTTATGATTCATAGGACACCCACTCTGCCACGAGTATGTTGGTTGGCCTCCATTGTCACTAGAAACGACCAACAATGGTAATTATAAGCTTTGAAAGCTGAAGAAAAGTTGAAAATAGCATAGGGGGAAAAATATGAAGCTTATTATTAACTTGTAGACTAGGCTTCCATAATGGACGAGTATCCAACAAAGAAAATAAGTATAAAGTGAGCTCCATTTTCTTAAACAACATTATGCTATTTTTTGAGTTTTCATCTTTGCTTAATAGGTTGGATTCCTTGATGGACATAACGACATTTTGAATTTTATTATTTATTTTGCAATATTGATATTGCAACCTTTCATAGCTATAACTATAACGCATGTTTAGGAAAACACAAACACGAAGATTGAAATCAGAGAGAGAAAAAGAAAATCGAACTTTTGGTGCCCATTAAGTTTTTCAACTTTCTTATGATAATAAGTATTTTTGTCGTTGATTAAGAAAGAGTGACAACATTTTAGCGGAAGGAGGGAGAAATGGTAAAGAAAATCTTTGTTCTTTATTTCTACGTAATTATTGAATACGGGAAAACAATAAAGGGGAAAGAAGAGTGACACCCTTTTGGCGATGAAGTCAAGCCTTCCACAATTTTCAAAGATATGAGAACCTGAAAAATCCAAAAATTACGATTTGGAGTGTCTTTTTTTTAATTTCCACAATGAAGTTATCCATTTCCCTTCTCCCACAAACTAGTTTTGCATTTTGATATTTATTGTAAATTTGCGCTAGGATGCATTAGTTAGATTGGTGTATATATTTCATAAGAAGATTAAAATATGAAACAAAAGTGAAATTATTCAATCTCAAATTCAAATATAATGCTTGTATGAGTAAGCTTAAATGTCATGCATACAAAGATACAAGAACAACAAATTTTCTAATTACAAGGAAGTATTTATTTCTACGTTACATGAAAAAGATATGACCTATGGCCTGCAACCCCTATATATTATTAACCAAAAACATCAACATGAAAAGGAAAGTTGAAGAAATATCAATTTTTTTTTTTTTGGGGCTAAATTATGTGGAACTTCATTGAGAGATTGAGGGGCAATTTCCCAAAATTCTCCTTCGACTTTGGTTCCGATTTCCTCTCCCCTTTGTCCTATTACTTTAGAAGGAGTAAATCATTTGCTTGTCTATTTTCATATCTCTTCACATACTCACAACTAACTAGCTAGCGGTGCACTCCAAATATCGAGTTAAAGCATCTTTTTTGCAACAAACACCCTCTATGAGTGTTGATTAAACATGACATGCAATCATGATTATGGGACCCTTTAATCTTAAATTCTCTTCCAACGTGTAGGGTGTAAATAGGCGTTTGTCTTCCAATAATTTCCAATATATATATTTAATTTTAATGCATTAACAATTTACGTGTATTTAATTACATATTACCACATCAATAAAAATAATTATTTTTAATAATTAGCGTATAAATAATTATCTAAACGAATAAACATGATGGAACGATGCTGTAAAATTATTTACATTATCAATGCATTAAAATTAAACTATATAATATTTTATTTAAAAATTTACCCACACACACATATATAAATTTATTATGATTTATAACAATACATTTTGCTATTTTTCTACTAATTAAAAGTTTCAAACTAAAAAAATCCAAAATTTATTATTAATATGACTTAATCTATTAATTTTATATTTTAAATTAACATTTTTTCCAACAAAGTGATTTACAAATTAGAAGTCCAAATTAAAAGATGAATCAAGAAAGAACTTGACTTTTTCCGCACATATTAGTCACATGACCACTTCATTTTATTTACGTATTTTAATATTTATTTAATTATAGTATTAAAATTTATATTTATTTTTATATCAAATTTTTTACCAAAAAAAAAAATCACCTAAGATCCCAAAAAGATCCACAAGCAAGGCAACAACCATTGCTAAAGGTTTTCAAATTCCTCTTATTACTATTAGTTTTACTTGATTACATGAATGTATCATCTATCTATCTACTAATTACCCTCTTTAACTTTTTGCAATTTTCTAAGAAAAAGTTGGGTTATTTTTTACAAGCTCCGTCATATAACAACTCTCCAATTATCCAAGGAAACTCTTCTTTTCTTCGTTTTCCTAATTTCCTTTTACATTTTTTCTATTTTCCATTAGGTAGTAATAGGATGTTGTTATGTTCCATTTTTTCAGATAGCCGTTCATGCAATTTAATTTTTTCTTAATTGTTATTATAATTATTTTTTTCCCAGGGTGGGTCGGTGGGCTAGCTAACGAACTGAAGTTCATAGAAATGGCCGTATGTCTTTTAATCATTTTGCATGCTAAATTGCTAATCTAACTTTATTTCTCTTTAAGTAATAATAATTACACATATGCATTATTTGTGTTTGGTAATCCCATACGCATTATTTGTATAACTTCTAAGTCACTTATCAGTTAATGATACTTACATATATATATGCCAAAAGAAAAGTTTAAAAATAAAATTAATTAAAAACATCTGAGTTATATTTATCTTAGCTTTTCAAAATGATTTGTGCTGCTAGCTATGACATGCTTGGTTAGTTTATTATTACCTTCTTTTAATACATTTAAGAAGTTAAATTCATTGTTAAAATAGTTGACATGAACCCCTCTATATATATACAGCCAAAATTCTAAGGAAACGTTAAGCTGAGAGTTAAAAAAGGTCTCCTAGCAAACAAGAATGATTTCATTTCAAGTATTTGAAGTTTGAACCTAGAAATTAGAATCTATATAATTTTATTACACATTAAATTCATCACCTATGAAATTTTTACTCAATCTTCACTCTTAGCTAAACATACTCTTAAAAATTACAGACTTTCTGATGAAAAATAAACAATTGGATTTACTGATTGGTTAAGATAAATGATATATATCTTGTTTCTATTTAAAAAGCTTAATTACTTTAAATATCTTTATTGTTTCAGCCAAATTTTTTATTAGATCTATAATTGAGCTCCTACATTATATAAACATTTTCAATTAGATACTTTTTTAACTATTTTTGTTAAAAAATATCATTTTTTTTATAATATTTATCTTTATATTTGATGTAGAATGAATTATAAAATATTTTTAAAATAACAATAAATAAGGATCTAATTATATAATTACAGATTTTTAAATTGTAAAGACTTAGTTAAAAATTTGACACAACTAATAGACTAATTAAACCTTTAAAAAGATAATGACATCTGATAAGTTACAATAACACTTTAGAGTTGGTTAAACAGACTAAAAAAAGTAAGAGATTAAAGGATCTCTGTACTCTCACGGATGAAAATTTTCACAGCTCGGTCACTTACAAGTAGTAAAATTCATCAGATACTAAGCTAATTGTATAGCAAAATGGTCCCATAAATTTTACAGCTGGATCATTCACAAATAGAATTCATTAGATGCTAGTTGCTAATTGTTGTTTATGAAAATGGTCCCATGAGTGCTCAGATAAATCAAGTTCTCAAACAATTATTAAACTAATTATGCTTTGCATGATTCAATTAATGGTGCACTTTTCTGGAGGGTTAAATTAACTCTGATCATCAATCTTGACTTAATAAGAAGGAAAAGGTGTCACATGCCTTCACTTCACTCTTCTTCAAATCCTCATTATTCTGTTCTCCACTTTCATTTACAAAAATAATTATAATTATTTATATTAATTAAAATTTCAGACTCAAACACAGAGGTGTTATAAGTCAAAGAGCAATATTAGGGACTGTAACATATATAATGCAAGGACACTGTAGATCACTGCAAAAAGAATGTAAGTGGGACTGTGTAATTGGACCCAAAAACCATCTATTCTTCACTTTATGCCACCCACCTCTTCTTTGAGTATAGGTTTCAAACTTTTTCATCATTCCCTTGTGGACCTCTCACTCTCACTACTCTTACTCTTTGTTTTCATCATTTTATGTATCTATTCCCATAACAGTCTCCCTTTTGTATATCTCTCTCTCTGCATGCTGTCTTGTCCTTTTAACAGCTTTGGGGCCTTCTTTTCTTGTTTTCCTTTTCGTTCTTCTCATACTGTAGAGGAGAATAGAGAGAGATATATCAAAGGAGAGAAAGAAAAAGAAAAGGAAAATAAAAAATAAATTTTTATAATTTATTTTTTTACCATTAACAGAGACTGCTACAATAAGATAGCATTAGCCAAGAGCTTGGCCAACATCTAAAAAACAGAGCAAGAATGAAATTCAAAACTGATAACAAACAAAACAGCAACCAAACTACAATTAGATATTACATTGACATTCTCTCCATTCAACATACTCATTCTGTTGCAGCACTTTCGCAAATTCAATTAAGGTCGTAAACGTTAATTACATGAGTTTTTTTTATTCCGGGGGGTTATTGAGCCTTATCTTTTCCGAGGATACATACTGTTCATGTCACATTCTAGATATTAACCAACATAGTACCCTTTATTTTTTCATCTTCCCTTTCTTTTTGTGGTTTTTTTATGCATTGGAACGTGCATGATTCTCTTCACATTGATTAATATCTCGTTTTCTGAATTGTGGCCTTTGTGAGGGAGCAAGTGTGAGAGAGGAACATAGACTTGTTTGGTCAATTATAGTTTGTATTTATGCCAAGGAAAGGGTGGGTGTGTTTCATTGGTTCTTTTGTGAAATGAGACTTTTAATTAAGGTTTAATTATTCTGTTAGTCCTATAGTTTTATCAAATTTGTAATTAGATCTTTATATATATTTTTTTTAAATTTGGTCTCTACTGTTTTTAATTTTATAATTAAGTATTTCTTAGTGTAAAAAATATTAGAGTTGAATAAATATTTATTCGCAAATTGAAAATATTCATAATTAAAAACGTAATTAAATCTTTGTATTTTGGAAGAAATATTCCGCTAATTTTAAAATTTTTGACATAAAAATGACCTAATTATAAAATTAAAAGTAATTACACAGAATAATTAAATCTTTAATTAAATGAGAATGAATTATGAGAGAGAACTCTTAACCCCAGCGATAACGATATTCAAAAGCAGTGGGATAGGAAGCCATCAAGAAACTTGGCTAAATACTAAATAGTATAAACAACTGTCTGCTAATAATTAAAGTCTAGTTTTATGTAGCTAACTTTCTTCAGAAATAGCAGGTATCATTTTAAGAGGAGGTTTGAAAGTTCATGTATATGGTTTTTTTATTATTATTTTTGTCTGTCGAGTATTCAGGATTTGCCCCAACTAATTTGGATTTGATCCAAGTTACATATTTATAATTCACCTTTAACTATAATAGATGAGTTTTTTAACGAAGATATAGTTATATATTTACAAATTAAAATCTCAAATTTAAGACCTTGCTTAAGCGATACTAAACTATTTATCAGTCGGACCAACCCTGCCATAGTACTCATATGTATAATTTGATTAACAATCAATATTGAATAATTCCAAATTATTCAACATGCTTGTATATGTTATGTATAGATTGTATACTTTGATTAATAATTAATACTAAATTTCATATTGAACTATTTAACACTAGAAGTAAAATATCTTAGCGAGTGCGATGAGATACATGTTAGGTAAGTAAACTACTAAATTTCTACTACATTCAAATTAAAAGTGATTAGTCATAATCAGAATAGATTTTGATGTAGACAAACATTTTCTGCAGTATCCTAAATTCCACCCAGATTTGTATAATTTTCTTCCAAAACAAAATTAAATTATTGTCACTTGAGCACGCATCAATTATATAAATTACACAGTATCACATGTTCACATAAATAGGGAATCCACATAATAATGTGTCTTCTAGCTAATGGCTATAAGCAGAAAGTGACCATTGATCAAAATTAAGAATGATAGGGTCGTAAACACTTTTCAGTTCCACTCATAAGTGGCTCCAACCACAAACCTTAGCTAGTTTTCTGTTCCAACAACTGCAGATACAATCGTATACTTCAATCTTTTATATATATATATATAATTGCAAAGAGTAAAGACAAAATTAAAATTGAAGTTGAACTGAAGAGAAAGTCCAGTGAGTAAGAATTGAAGAGATTTAAGAGGGAATCACGCGTGGGGGTGGGGAAGGGTATGTTATCCAAAACCATCATGGCTCATTAGAGAATCAAATTTTGTAGGCCCAATAAATAATAATTTATAAATAAGAATAATGTCATATGCACTATTTTTTTTAATATTAAAAATAATGTTAATACACTAACAGTATATTTTAGATGAATTAGATGTAAATATAAAATTATTTTATACTCAAAATACATTAAAATTAATTCTTAAGAACAATTAATAAAAAATTAAAAGAAGATAAAAAAATTTAGTTCCTTATACTATAAAAAAAATATACATAATAAATTTATAAAAAAAAAGAGTAATACAAATATAATTTCCCAATAAATAAACTCATTCATATTCATAGTTCATGCATGCTTATAAACGGTCTATGCTACTATGCATAAAGCATGCCTCACTTTCTTAGCACTATTTGAGTGCATAGCTAAGAGATCCTCTCTTAGGTTCATTGCCATTCGGTGATTATAAGACACGTGTCCATTTGTCCCCTACCCTCTTCATCATGCCATGCCAATTCTAATTAATCCATGCCTGCTACACCACCAATATGTATTTCATATCATTCTTCTTGATCATGAGTCCTCATTTCAAATTGATGATTCATGATAGCTTTGCACTAACAATTATAGCATTATGCAATGTACAAATTTTTTAAGAAAGTGCTTTGTTGCCAGAGAAGTCGTCAAAAAATGTATCCCGGAATTATTAGACAAAAGAATATATTTCTGTTTGCCACTGGTACTGCCAATTGTTTCTGGCAAGTTTTAACAAGCCTCAGTCATAAAGTGTTACTCTAGAGGAGGGAAAAAAATCAGAAAAAAAAAAGAAGAAAACAGATAATTGGATTCTTAGCAAGTTATATATATATATATATATATATATATATATATATATATATATATATATATATATATATATATCTGTGTGTGTGTGCGTGCGTGTGTGTGTGTGAATGTAATTTTTTATTTAATTCACTTCAAACGATGATACATTAATTAAGATGGTAAATACATTGGTCTTTTAATTGGTAGTCTCAAAAAATTCACATAATAAAAATAAAAATAAAAAATCTTGTTAAAAATATCTCCACAAACCCAAATTTCGGTTGTTAAAAGGAAAAAAAATAGTCCATTTCAAGTTTGAGTGAACCTATAAAAAAATCTTTTAAAAAAATAAAAAAATAATATTTAAATATTTGGTATAATTTTTTTATTTATTAATTATGTTTGAATATAATAATATAAAAATAATATTTTTTATTTATTTATTATTATATAAAAATATTTTTTTAAAAAATATAAATTATAATTATTTTAAAAAATATTTTTTAGTTTTTTAATTATTTTATTTTTATTATTAAAAATTTATTAAATAGTTAAAAAATAAAAAATTAATTTATCAATTTAATAACATTCAAATAAATATACCGTTCATGTGATTTAACAGGATAATTAACATACTGAGTTGGTTTACTTCTTAAAGTGGAAGAAAATCAATCTGCACCAGATATTGACTGGCTAATTTGTCTCCATCTTTTTTTTTTATTATTTTAAATGAATATGACTGGCTAATTTGTCTCCATCTTTTTTTTATGTTAAATGAATAAATGTGAAGAAAAATTAAATTTTGGACGAGAGTAGATTTACTATTATTTTAAGTATAGTTTATGATAATTAAGACGGAAATAATAAGAGATGTAACACAAGAAGATTTAAATTTTGAGATGAAAGTGAAAGCGCATCAAATATGATACTTATAAGCAAGCCCCTTTTAACAAAAATACAAATATGAAATTTTGATTGGTAACATGTTACTGAGAAAAGTGTGAAGGGTATAAGGGGGACAAATTAAAGATGATGTGGTGCCCACAGAAGCACTCACCACCAAAACGAATGCCTCAAAGTGGGTCCCATTTTCTACTATTGTGCTGTGGCGTGGCCTTTGCCTCTGCCAATGTCATTTGGGTCCATTGATTCTTCATGTGTCATGTTTCAATTCAACTTCCTAATGTCTATTTTTGTCATTTTCACCCAGACCTTCAAACTCATATGTTCAAGTATGAAAATGTCCCAACTTAAATTCTGATAAGTTCACTTGTACATATAATTCGATGGATTAATCTCTGCATACAAGTGATTTTATTATACAAGTCTTTTAATTGATGTTACGTTCAAATGCGTTTATTATGCACATATATTTCACGCGTCTTTAACAGATTTTTAACTCAATCAACGCGCAAATATATAACTTCTTTTTTTAAAAGTATTTCATTTTCTTTTTTGAATTTCTTGTCTTTCTCTTCGATCTCTTTCGTAAGTTTCTTTCTGTTTTCTCTTTTGTCGTTTACGTGTATTTTTCTCTGCTTTCTCCTTCTTTATTTACGTGCTTTTCTCTCTCTGTTCTCTTTCTTTGTTATTCTCGATTTCCATTATTTTTTGACATCAAACTCTAAAATTGTTTTTGAAGATAATGGATGATTCAATTTCAGATTGTCAGGTGAACCAGAGCGAAGTGGATTTTGAAACTGAATCCAATGAAATTCCTGAGATGTGATTTAGTTTTAGTTAGTAATTGAATCTGAATTTGAATCCAGTTAGTAGTTTTTTATTGTGTAGCTGAATAATGCGTAAACCTTGCATGTGAAATTTACTGTTAATTCTTCCTTATTTGAATTGAATCTAATGTACTAGTTCTGATTAGAATTAATATAATTTTGTCCATTTTATATCAGACATTCGAGTGTAGATCAGAAATATTTGGGTGTATTTTAGAAAAGTTTGGGTGTATTTACAGTTTATAACTTTTCATCTGACGGAGGGTAAATTGTCTTATTCTTTTAGTTGAATTATTTTAGTTTCTATTTAGTTATGATTCATAAATCTGGTTTTTGTTATTTTTTATGATGGTTTTATAGTTGTATGTTCATTCTATAGTTTATGCTTGTTTTAATACGGTGTATTTTGCGTGTATTTTGCAGCCCTTATGTGGTGTTGATGACCAGTTTATCCCCAAGGTTGGGATGACTTTTAACACCCTTGAAGATGCTGCAAAATTTTACAAGGATTATTCGAAGGTTACTGATTTTTCTACAAGAGTTCGGAGCATAAATAAGAAGGGAAACGAAATTAAGAATCAATGTATAATTGTATTCCAGTGTGTATTTTATACTGGTGGCTGATTTTGTGGTTGATTTTAGTGTACACGTAACATAACTCATTTCTGTATTTGCAGCAAATTTGGGTGTAAAATGAAGATATTTAGGTGTAACACAAAGATATTTTGGTGTAAAATGAAGATATTTGGGTGTATTTTTATTCTGATAAGTTCTACATAATTCAGAACTCTTCCTCTTCCTCCTCATCTTCTGCTACTTCTTTTTTTTTCATCATCATCACCATCTTCTTCTTCTTCTTTTCTTATTCATCTTTTCCTTTTTGTTTTACCTTCTCAAGTTTTTTCTTGTTTTACTCTCTTAACAAGAATAAAAACAAAAAAATTAAACAAAGAAGAAGAAGAAAAACATAATGCTGCAAAATTACTTGAAAGATGATGAACTTACATTCATTAGCTGAACAATGCGTGAACCTTGCCTGTGATATTTGCTGTTTATTCTTCCTTGTTTGAATTTAATCTAATGTACTACTTCTCATTAGAATTAAAATAATTTTGTCCATTTTATATCAGACATTCGGGTGTAGATCGGGAATATTTGGGTGTATTTTAGGAAAGTTTGGGTGTATTTATAGTTTATGACTTTTCATCTGACGGAAGGTAAATTGTCTTATTATTTTAGTTGAATTGTTTTAGTTTCTATTTAGTTATGATTCATGAATCTGGTTTTTCTTATTTTTGATGATGATTTTATAGTTGTACTTGCATTCTATAGTTTATGCTTGTTTTAATATGGTGTATTTTGAGTGTATTTTGCAGACCTTCTGTGGTATTGATGACCAGTTTGTCTCCAAGTTTTGGATGACTTTTAAACACCCTTGAAGATGCTGCAAAATTTTACAAGGATTATTCGAAGGTTGCAGGTTTTTCTACAAGAGTTCGGAGCACAAATAAAAAGAAAAATGAAATTATGAATAAATTTATATTTGTATTCCAGTGTGTATTTTATACTAGTGGCTAATTTTAGTGGTTGATTTTAGTGTACACGTAACATAACTCATTTTTGTATTTGTAGCAAATTTGGGTGTAAAAGGAAGATATTTGGGTGTAATACTAAGATATTTAGGTGTAAAATGAAAATATTTAGGTGTATTTTTATTCTGATAAGTTCTGCATAATTCAGAACTCTTCCTCTTCCTCCTCCTCATTTTCTGCTGCTTCTTTTTTTTTTTTTCATCATCATCACCATCTTCTTCTTCTTTTTTTTTTATTTATTTTTTCCTTTTTGTTTTACCTTCTCAAGTTTCTTCTTGTTTTACTCTCTTAACAAGAATAAAAACAAAAAATCAAACAAAGAAGAAGAAATACATAATGTTGCAAAATTACTTGGAAGATGATGAACTTACATTCATTTAACTAAAAGAAAGAAAGAAATAAGGAAAAGAAGAAGAAGAAAAAAAAATGCAGCATTAGAGAAAACATATTTCTATATAAAAATGCTATTTATACAGTAAAATTAGCCACTAAAATCAGCCACCAATGTATTTGTGTATAAATACATGTGTGCTTTAATTTATTTTCTGTATTTCAGTATGTATTTTATACTGGTAGCTGACTTTGGTGGTTGATTTTAGTATACATGTAGCATAACTTATTTATGTATTTGTAGCAAATTTGGGTGTAAAACGAAGATATTTGGATGTAACACGAAAATATTTGGGTGTAAAACGAAGATATTTTGGTATATTTTTATTATGATAAGTTCTGCATAATTCAGAACTCTTTCTCTTCCTCTTCCTCATCTTCTGCTGCTTCTTCTTCTTCATCTTCTTATTTCATATTCTCATAATTCTTTTAGGGAGGAAAAAATCAAACAAAGAAAAAAAATACATAATGTTGCAAAATCAAAAGAAGAAGAAGGAGAAACACGAAGATGAAGATGAAACACGCAAAGAAAAATAAGAAGAAGCACAAAGAAGAAGGAGAAAAAGAAGAAAGAAGAGGAAGAGGAGGAGAAACGCGAAAAAAACATAACAGTTGTGGTTCTCATTGAAGAAGAAGAATAAGAGTCGTTCATAATGAGCGCGCTTTGGAAAAAAGAAACGGTTGAGTAACGCGTGTGTATTTACGCTCGAGTATGGGAAGTGTGGTGCACATAACTTTTGTTCAACTTGACCCAATTTATAGAATTTATAAGCTAAAAAGGCTTATATATGTAGCGCACCTGTAATTCGATTATATTAGTGTTGTATTTGTTCCTGTCCAATTATATTAGTTTTGTATTAGTGTTGAAATTGCGGCACTTAAACTAATTCGATTATTGGATTAGGTTTATATTAATTTTAAAATTTTAAAATATAATAACATATACAACTTTTATTTTAACGTCAATTATGATTTATTTAAATATAATTTTTATGACGTATTATTTTTATTTTTGTTACTATTACATATTATTTCTTTAATTTTTTATAATTTTCTAAATTTTATTTTATTTGGATACTCAATTATTTAAATTGATTTGGGTCTACTCGCAAAAAAGGAAAAATTTTAGATTCACATTAACTCAAATATATTAAAATTTAATTTTATTTTTTTCGAGCTCAGAATCAATCCTATCCATAAATACTCTATTTAAATTTTAAAATGGTGATATCCTTAAAAAAAAATTCAAAATGAATTAAAAAATAAAAATAGGATAAAATACAAACTTATCTTTAGTTACAACGACATCTAAGGTTACTGCTTTAAGATTTAAGATTCCTGTCAAACAAATTTAGGAAGATAGGAAAATCTAATAACTAAGATTCCTTTAATGCTTTCAAGACACTGACCATACAAATAAAATAGACGTACGTACGTACTATTCCTTCCCTGCATGACATCAACCTGCTTTCTGGTTTTTTCTTCCAATTTGCCTCTGCACTCTACAATTTTTATTTTACTCTTATTCTTTTATCGCATTATTGGTATCATAATTGATTATTATTAATTTATTATTATTCATTTAGAAAAAGACACAAAATTCAAAGACACATGCTTTCTGCTCAAGCTAATAGCATAGTAAATGACGAAAGCACTTCCATATAGATTTCTTCAGCTGAATCCTGTGCTAATTAAATCTAATCACCATTTGTATTCATAAAAAATAAAAATATTGATATATATATTTATATTAGATCGAAATTAAACTTGTATTAACGCAAGATGTTTTTTGTATGACAAAAATATCCTACGTGACACTTTAACCCTCAAAAAACAAGGTACTTTTATCACACGGAAGACATCTTGCATGAGTACAAATTTAGTTTTAATTTAGTCATTTTTATCTTTCATGAATACAAATGTTCATTTATTATAAATCCATACAAATCAAGACCGAAAGACTAAGAAGATAACAATTATTTTATTTAATTTTATATATAATATTTAAAATTATATATTTATTATATTTAATATTATATATTTATTTTTAAAATAATTAATAAATATAAAATAAGATAACTTTAAATTATTTTTTATTGTCTTTTAAATATTTTTGAATAAAAAATACATACACAAAGTCTATATTATTAAGATGTCATTGGTTTTATTCCAAAAATGCTTGCTGTTGTTTTATGAATCAAATGTTAGTAACAGATTGGCAGCACAAAAATAGATCCTACATGCATATATAATAACTAGCTAGCCATTGATGTGTGTATGCAAATATTGTGGAATTGTCTTCTCATTTTTTATTTCTGTTAACATAAAAATAAGTCCGATTTTATTTTATACTATTTAGTTTTGTAATATATAAATAAAAGATGATACGACGCATTTTTAATATTCTAATCCTATTTTTTTTTTAAATCCTAATTTTTAAAAAATTGTTCAAATTAGCTTACAGTAGAGTTGTTCCCAATACGAATCATAATTTGATTTAGATCGGAATAAGGTAGGAATGGTATGTGGTCTCTGAAACATGTTTGGTTTTGTACTTATATTTCTTTTGCTGAACAAAAGTATTAATGTTGTTGCAATCCCATGCTGATAGCAATATGATTAATCTCTCCACTATTGCGGCAATATTAACCTTTTCTGGCTTTACATTGTTTCATGCCATTGTAATCAGCATTTCCTTGTCCCTTTTGCCACAAATATTCATGCGCATCCCCAGTTGTTATCTTCATGCTTATTATGGCCTCAAATTACCCTTCTTTATACATATATGTATATTATATATGTTAGATTTGGTGGAAACTCAGGTGCAGTCGACTTCACGTGAAGTTGATAGTTGAGAGCCGTTAGATAATTTAACTGATTTGGCTAAATTTTCATCTAACGATTCTCAATTGTTAACTTTACGTAAAATCGACTGTAGTTGAATTTTCACCTTATGTTTAAGGTCTTCTTCCCTCTTTGTGATAAATAATTGTAGTGTTGCAAAAGTGACAATTATAAGATCTGGACCACTAAATTGCAAATAAATAAAGTTTACTTATTCATCGCTATACTAAAAATGTATAAAAAAGTAAGAAATAACCACTATTACAAACTAAATTGAAGGTAAAAGAAGAACACACACATACAACGATCAATTTGTAACGTGCATTATAAAGAAAAAAGAAAGTGAATACAATATTCTAATTTCCCGTCATCCACTATAAGAAAAAAAATGAGCAATTTTGACTGCCATTAAAAAATAGTTATATCCTTTTACAGTTATTAGTTGTCAAAAGAATGTTAATATTATTAGAAAATGGTTTAAAAATATTTTGATGGTGAAATTGTCAAAAAAGAAAAAAAAAACTATTATTGACACTTATTTTTCATAATCAATATAATAACCAAATGTCAACAAAGATTTTTTTGACAATTAAGTGGCCGTTAAAAATACATGTCAATACTGACCGTTAATAATATTATGAACTTTTATGATAATTAATGGTCATTAAAATACATTTAAATGTTTTTTATATAATTATTGGTAATTAAAAATATTCCTATAAAATAACTAATTTTTTCTGTACTAATAATGATTCTCAACTATATTAAGTTTTTTTTTTTTTTATAGTGATTCTTGAAAAATATATAAGTATATAAGACAATAAATATGAAGAAGTAAAATTATAAATAAATGAGACGCATTTTAGAGGAGAAAAAGATGTTGGATGGCAGCATGCAGTGGTTGGAGTGAGGATGATTGTGTTTGAACTTTGAAGCTTTATTCTTATCTTAGCATCTATTACTTTGGTAGTAATTAATTTCCCATCATAGTATTGCTTTAATTAGTGAAGTCAAACTGTGCTGAAAAAGCGATAAAATTTAAGCATATTCGGTATTTAATTAATTAATATAGTATTATTAGTTAAGCAACAAGTGTGAACCCATCATTGTATAACGAAAGGGGATCATTTTAATTTTTTTTAATTATTTAATAAAGTATAATTTTTTATTATTTAATATTTTTTTACATATTTTTCTTTAACTTATTTAAAAAATATAAAATAAAAAATTATACTATATCAAATAATTGAAAGAAAAAAAAAGAAGATTCATTCATTTTAAATAAGAGAACATATATATGCTTTCATCTTTCTTTTATTAATTTTCCCAGTGATTTATTTTTCTTTTATAGCAATGTTGTCTCTTAGCAAATTATTTATACTAAAAAATATATAAGACAATAAAAATAGTATGCATTTAAATATAAGTCATGCCAATATAATTAAACATATGTACTTTCAATAATCTGCCACTACTTTGAAATTATTTAAGCCCTGGCCTCTAGCTACATTTGACCCTACAAAAAAGCCTTGCAAATCTGTTTTTTTCTACGGTTTATAATTAATCTTTCTTTTCACCCAAAAATTGTCCTTCTTGATTATAAACAACTTATAAGACTATTTTGGATTTAAGGTAATCTTTTATATATAAGACTATTCTCTATATAATAATTTCAATTTTTTTGTGGAGAGATTTGTAAATATCTAGTGACCAAAAAAAATCAAATATTATAATAATAAAATATTTTCGTACGCTCTTGTAGCAAGCTTTCTTTAAAAGGGAAAGTATGAGGAGCCAATGAAATATTTATATAATATGTACAATAAAGGTTTAGGGAGTATTAAAGATATAATCATTAGTGTAACATTTTTTCATCAACTGAAATTTTTGAGATGAGTAGTATCATGATGTTTATTATCGTTAGTACTCGGATGATTATTTTAGATAATATGAAAAATGTTCATTTTGTAACTCAATAGTCCATTGTACACATTGTATAAATAGTACATTATCTCCCTAGCGGGATCTCTTTCTTTAAATATGAAGCTAATATCATTATTAGGTAATTTTATCATATATCTTTCCGGTAAACAGTTAATTTATCATCTAATCTCCAAGCTTGCGTCATAAGTAGATTGCATTCTTAGCTTGCAGGATAAAATATGATTATATAGATAAGGTAGATGAAATTGGTAATTTGTTTGGCATGTATTTGATGTACTTAAGGGAATTATGCTTAGCTTGTACATTTTTTTTTTTTCGAAAGTTTGTTACAACTAATTACAAAGACAACGACAGAGAAATGAAAAATATCATCATTACTAGATTGGTCTTAAATTGAAAAAGAAAAAAAAGCTATTGAGGTTTGCTCCTTCTTGTGTCTAATACGTCCAAAATAAAGGCCTAATGTAATGATCAACCAAATCTGATCCCAAAATCTTGGTTATTAAATTATAGGAATGATTGAATGAAAATGAAGGAATAAATAAATGAAATGCATATATATGCATATATGGACAGTGCATCCCTTGATTGGGATTATGCTGAATTGCTGACATATTTGTATAAGCTATTTAGAATATCTCTAATTCTCTATAGTGGTCCATGCTGATGCTGTTGTTTAATTAGGACAAGGCTCTCTCACCTGAATCTCCATGCTGGACCTTGAAGACAAGCAAATGATAATGAAAGATAGAGCCAAATAGGACCATAAAACACCACAACAAAGGAAAAGGAAGGGAAAAAATAAAATAAAATATTAAAAGAAAAAACAAAATAAAGCCTCCATATTTGTAATGTCTATGTATAAAGAAAAATGGGTTTTTATATGTATTTATTTAAAATATGGTTTGGGTGGAATATGGTGGGAAAATTGATATGGCTTTCTTGGATCCTGCAAGAGACATTGGCACTGTTACACATGACATAATTTTATCAATTTGATTATCATCCAAAGATAAAGGGGGAGCAAGGGAATGATGAAAAGTGGGAGCAAAAAAGAAAAGGTGGAAAAAGAATTCACCAACAAAATTTAAAATAAATAAATAAAGTATATGGGGATTGGATTGATATCAGACAAAGGTAGAATACACTGAGGTGAGAGAAATTGATGACATGATTTTAGGATCTTCATATAATAATAAAGGAGGAACTAATAGTGTTGTTTGTAGAAGCTAAGATGATAATAATGAAGTAGTAGAACAAGTAGAGAAAACTTTGCCACTCTCTCTCTACTATTCTTTTATGTATGTCCACCAACAAAACCCACTGAAGCAAATTATCATGATGAAACTCCCTCTGCACCCTGCACTCCAAAAAAGTGATTGTCTTCCTCATCAAAACCTTCATTCCCTTAAATCTACTACCTCCATAAACACCACCATAACCATATTCTCATCCACAACCTTTTCCACCCCAAAACCATGAAGACACCTTTCTTCTTTTCCTTCTCCCTCTTCTTCTTCTTCTTCTTCTACTGCCACACCCTACTTGTCTTCTCTGCTACCACCATACCCCTCCAACTCATCTCTCTACTCTCAATAAAATCATCCCTCATAGACCCTAACAACATCCTCCATGATTGGGACCCTTCTTCATCCTTCTCCTCCAACACCGAAAACCAAGACCACCCTATATGGTGTTCATGGACAGGCATCATTTGCCACTCAAAAACATCACAAATCACCACCTTGGACCTCTCAAACCACAACTTCTCAGGCACAATCTCACCCCAAATCAGGTACCTAACTACCCTCAACCACTTGAACCTAAGTCGGAATGTCTTCAGTGGAACCTTCCAAGCTGCAATCTTTGACCTCAGCGAACTCAGGACTTTGGATATCAGCCACAACTCCTTCAACTCAACGTTCCCACCGGGATATCTAAGCTCAAGTTCTTGAGAGTCTTAAATGCTTACAGCAACAACTTCATTGGACCTCTCCCACAAGAACTCTCCGTGCTTCGCTTCCTTGAACACCTCAACCTTGGAGGAAGCTACTTCAATGGCACAATCCCACCAAGTTATGGCTCCTTGGCCAGACTCAACTTCTTATACCTCGCCGGGAACTCATTGGTAGGTCCAATTCCACCGCAACTAGGCCACCTCAGACAGCTACAACACATGGAAGTTGGTTACAATCCATTGGAATCAACATTACCAACAGAGTTAGCAATGTTAACAAATCTCAGCTACTTGGACATCTCAAGTACTAACATCACAGGTCCTCTGATTCCAGAACTTGTTGGGAACTTAACAATGCTGGAGACACTGTTGCTGTTCAAGAATAAGTTAACGGGTGAAATCCCAAGAAGCATAGGGAACTTGAAGTTACTGAAAGCTCTTGATTTGTCAGATAACAAACTCACGGGTTCAATTCCGGAAGAAATCTCAATGCTGAAGGAACTCAACTTCTTGGGCTTGGAACTGAACAATCTAACAGGGTCAATTCCACAAACAGTTGGTGACCTTCCAAACTTGAACTTCCTCCTTCTCTTCAACAACTCACTCACCGGAATTCTTCCTCAGAAGCTCGGCTCCAACGGTTTGTTAAAGAAAGTGGATGTTTCAACCAACTTTCTAGAAGGTCCCATTCCTCCAAACCTCTGCAACGGCAACAACCTCAACAGGCTCATCCTCTTCTATAACCGTTTTAACGACTCGCTTCCGAGTTCACTTGTTAACTGTATCTCCCTCTCCAGGGTTCGCATTCAGAATAACCGCTTCAACGGTCAAATTCCATTAGGTCTTGGTCAACTCCCTAACCTGACGTTCCTTGACATCAGCGACAACGAATTCACCGGGAGAATTCCCGAGGATTTCGGCAATGCCGTAAGGCTTCAGTTCTTGAACATCTCCGGCAACGCGTTTGAGAGCGCGTTGCCGAGCAACATATGGAACTCCACCAGCCTCCAGATCTTCTCCGCTGCGGGTTCCAAGATCACCGGTGAGATTCCCGACTTCGTAGGGTGCAAGAACATATAGAGGATCGAGTTGCAGGGGAATTCACTTAACGGAAGCATTCCGTGGGATATTGGAAACTGTGAGAAGCTGATTCAGCTGAATCTGAGTAGAAACTCGCTCACCGGAATCATTCCATGGGAAATCTCAGCGCTGCCTTCGATCACCTACGTGGATCTCTCGCACAACTCGCTCACCGGAACTATTCCTTCGAACTTCAACAACTGCACCACGCTAGAGAACTTCGACGTCAGTTTCAACTCCCTCACCGGACCTATACCTTCGTCGGGGATCTTCCCGAACCTCCACCAGTCGGAATTCTCCGGCAACCCCGGCCTATGCGGCGGCATGGTCGCGAAGCCATGCGCGGCTGAGACGCTAGGCTCGGAGGACAACCAGGTCGACGGTCGACGACAGCAGCCGAGGAAAACTGCCGGCGCGATCGTGTGGATCGTTGCGGCGGCGTTCGGGATCGGAGTTTTCGTCCTCGTAGCGGGGACACGGTGCTTCCACGCGAATTACGGCCGCCGTTTCGGTAACGACGGGCAGGAGATGGGACCGTGGAAGTTAACGGCGTTTCAACGACTGAATTTCACGGCGGAGGATGTGTTAGAGTGTTTGTCGATGTCTGATAAGATCTTAGGGATGGGGTCCACTGGAACGGTTTACAGAGCGGAAATGCCAGGTGGCGACATCATAGCGGTTAAGAAGCTGTGGGGAAAGCAAAAGGAGAATATCCGACGGAGGAGAGGGGTGCTTGCTGAGGTGGAGGTGTTGGGGAACGTGAGGCACAGGAATATAGTGAGGCTGTTAGGGTGCTGCAGCAACAGAGAGTGCACCATGCTGCTTTACGAGTACATGCCCAATGGGAACTTAGATGACTTGTTGCATGGCAAGAACAAGGGTGATAATCTCGTTGCTGATTGGTTCACTAGGTACAAGATTGCCCTTGGTGTGGCGCAGGGGATTTGCTACCTTCACCATGATTGTGATCCTGTTATCGTGCATCGTGATCTAAAACCTAGTAATATATTGCTAGATGCTGACTTGGAGGCCAGGGTGGCGGATTTTGGGGTGGCTAAATTGATCCAGACCGATGAATCCATGTCTGTCATCGCTGGATCATACGGCTACATTGCCCCCGGTGAGTTCCCTAATTGGTCTTCATTATAATCGTTACATCACTGAAGTGCATGCTAATTTGTTCGTTTTTTATGTTTAGACTTCATTTATTCATTGATAAAACTGCTTAATCTTCCTAAATTAAGTGAATAAAAGAAACGTATATAGCGACTAGCGAGTATAGTTTGCTGAATAATAAATTCACTTTGCTAGCTCGAACTAATTTAGTTGAAGTATAGTTTGTCATTTTCAATATTGTGACTTACCTGTTGTATGAGGAGCTCATGGTCCACGAAGAAATAGTATGCATGGATACTAAATGGTGATGGAGTGTGCAAGAAAATGCTCTTATTGGTGGAAGTGTGGAACTCTTCTATATTGAACACTTTGGAAGAGTATCAAGTAATTAAAAAAAATTGGAAATTAGCTTGTTAAAATAATTATAAGAGCTATCTATCATACATGCATGTTGACTCTAATATGAACTAGTAAGTCATATTATAGTATATCATTACTTTATTTTATATAATAACTGCCTTTTTTATTTCTTCCCTCTTTTTTCTCAATTTCTATAAAATTTATTTATTTCTCTCTCTCTCACTTACAATGGTGTGACCACAAGTGTTCAAAGTGAATGTACAAATAGAATGCTTGGTGTGCAATGTGAATGGTGAAGGCAACTTTGGAGGGTGTGGTCAAAATTGGCATGGCAAGGTGGTGCAATGTGGTTGGCAGTGTTATCTAAGAAGAGAGGCGCTTGGGACTTTTCATGACCAATTTCGGTGCATGGGTTCTGAGCACTACTGCGCATGGATAGGCAGCTCTTTTTTTTTTTTTTTTATTTGGTGTTTCACTTTCACACGTTGCTTTTTATCAAAGATCTTCAAATATTAAAGGGGACCACCTAAGAATATTGTCAATTCTCATTAACTCTTTGAATCATGAGGATGTTGACTTTGGTCTTTGTGATTAGGCAATCCCATTAAAGTAATTAACAGCCTCTGGATTTGGACTTAAATATTTTTTTAATGCTCTCATGTGTTGTCCTGTTATCATAAAATAAATTAAATTCATAACAAAGTTGTACTTGATTAGAAGGCTAATAGTCTAATACCCTTTTTTTGTTTTTGTCTCTTTTTACCTCAGAATACGCCTATACTCTTCAAGTGGATGAAAAGAGTGACATTTACAGCTATGGGGTGGTGTTAATGGAGATCTTAAGTGGAAAACGTTCAGTGGATGCAGAATTTGGAGATGGGAATAGCATTGTTGATTGGGTGAAGTCAAAGATAAAGAGCAAAGATGGGATAGATGATATATTAGATAAGAATGCAGGTTCAGGGTGTTCCTCAGTGAGGGAAGAGATGATACAAATGCTTAGAATTTCATTGCTTTGCACAAGCAGGAACCCAGCTGATAGGCCTTCAATGAGGGATGTAGTGTTGATGCTTCAAGAAGCCAAGCCCAAAAGGAAGTTGCTTGATCTGGATAGTATTGTTATAGGTCGATGTGGCGGCGGCGGGGACAATGTGGTGGTTGGTGGTGGTGAAATTCCTTTGGCACAAAAGGCCACGGCGGAAAGCTAATTAATGCAATGTGTTCATATATGATTTCAATGTTTTTCTCTTTTTATATTTTCTTTTCTTTTCCTTTCTTTTTTGGTGGGGATTTTTTTTCTTATTGTGGGGGGATTGGTATAGGAGAAAGTGATTTTCTATTTTTTAACTTCCAATGGAATTTCAAGTGTTACTTGTCCTTTTTTTTTTTTCTCTCTTATTTCGTTTATATATTGTTATGACTCTATTAATATGCCATATGTATAATTAGAGAGTGTGAAGGCTTGGAGCAGTAACCAAATTGGGAACCAGCAATAGCTACTAGTGAGCATGTGAAGATGATAAAAAGAAATATCGATAAGACAAAGAAAGATACAGTTAAAAACTGTTTCAATTAATATGGATTTGCATTGAGGACAATGATTCCAAGAAAATAAATTTAAATCGATTGCATATTATGCATATTTTTGGGAGGGGGTGGGGGGAAATAAATACTAACGGTGTCAAATTTATTCCAAAAAATATCAAAATTGAATTCATGAATAAGAGAAAATCGCTATGTATGTAGTATGTGATCATTTTATAGTGTGTTTGGTCTTGTGTTGATTTTAAGTGAAATAAATTTCTTATTAGTTTACTTTAGTTGCATATAATTTAAGTTTGGGTAATGCTAGGGCTAAGACTTTTAAGTTTTAGCATTAAAAATGAAAAGTTACTACAAATGTAGAAAAAAAAATGTATTGATCACTTAAATATATATTTTTTTAAGTTATTCCTTTTAAATCTAGCTAAAAATTTATAGTAGTTTACGGCGAAAAAAAATTCAAGGCTATGGTATACTTCACAAGGCATGGTGCACAACATACCATAAAACATTAAACAATTTAGATTAGGCAGAGTCTCTGGTGTAGAAACTGATGCGGCTTCTACACGTGTAGAAATGGTGTGGACAGCTCCAACAGGCGACGAGTGTATGATTGAAGTAGCAGATGTGACCTGCTGCAGGAAAGGCGTCCTCTCAATTCAGGAAGTGCAACTCCCTGCACGTGATAAGAAAACATTATCAGCTTGTGTAAGTAGGATAAGTAAGGATAATTAGTATTAGTTTAACATGGGGCTCGGGCCTTTTTTGCAGATGTGGAATGTTTCCTAAACTGTTGATGGGCTAAGTTTTCTTGGGCTTTGTGATATACAGGACTCATAATAAAATCTTACAGGAGAAGAAAAAAAATATAAAGAAAATAGTGAATTGGAAAAACAAAATCAATTGGCGTTTTTATGTATAAGGATTTTACCCAGTGGTATGAAAATCGGACCGGACCACTTCAATTGGGAACCGGCAACCAAAACGGTCTGATGCAGTGTATAAAACCGCTCAATCTATAACGGTTAATAAACCTCTGAACTGGCCAGTAATCAGGCGGTTGGACCGGACCAGGAACCGACCGGTTCATTTAAACGCTATCGTCTTGAGCTCTTTTTTTTTCTAAAAAAAAGAAACCAAAGCATAGACGCTCACCCTCAGGCCTCACCCACCCCCTTTTGCCCAACACGGCAAGACCCCCTAAGTGAAATTCATAATTGAAAAGCAAGGCTTGGAAGTAGAAAAATTAGGGTTCTAGGTCCTGCCGCGCCGTCCGTCGCTCTCGGCGCCTCCCCACCGTCCATTGTACTCGACGATTCCGCGGCCTCCTCCTTCTCCCTGTGTCGAATCCAGCCACTCTCTTGTAGCTCGGGACGTCGTCTGGTTGAGGGTTGGAGCTACTTGCCGTGTGTTTGTTGCCGTCGTCTCTCCGTCGCCATCGTCTGTTCGTCGCTCTGATCTTCGTCGGAGGTTAGTAGCACTGCTTACAGGCTTACAGGGTTATTTCACTTCGTCGGGTCCTGCTTTTATGCTCTGTTTAGTGGATTTATGAAAGGGGAATTGAAATCAAATTGTTGATTTTGTGTTGTTAAATCTCTTCTGCTGCTCTTTTTAATTTCTGAGGTAGTGGTGTAGTGGAGAAGAAGGAATAACAGTGGTCCTCGTCTGGTGGGCGTCCTGCTCGGCGTTGTCTACTCGCTGTCGCGCTCAGCTGCTCAGATCGAAGATCGGTGCACATTGCTATTGCTTGTTCTTCCTTTTTTGGTGGTCTGTTCAGAAGTGAGAACGATGGGTTTAGGATTTTAGTACTGTTAATGCTGTTGTTGAATGATTAACGCTGCTGCTACTGCTGGGCTGTACTCTGTTTGGTTGTTTTTTTAATGCTGTATTGAAAAAAAATTATGCTTATACTTTGATAATTCTTTGTTAACTTATGTTAAAATTTTGATGAATATGGTGTCTGCTGAAAATGTTACTAAACTTTGTTAAAATTATGGTGAGGTGTGAGCTTTTATTCGTTCAATGTTAACACTATGTTAAAATGATACTGAAGCATGAGCTTTTATCTGAATGATTGAGTCTTCTCTATTGTATTGAACTGAATTTATTTATTAAATTTTTTACTTAAATTTCGCTAAGTTGTGTCTTGTTTTGAACCGATTTAAATGAATGATGGAATTTTTATTGTTGAATTTTTGTTGTTAAATCTTGTTTCCATTGAAAAAAGAAACTAAAAGGAGAAGAAAGCTTCCACAAACTATAGAATATTAAGTTAATTCCCACAAAAAAACATAAGCAAACGTCATTAGTTATGCAAAATATATAGACTGTTAATAAGCAGTAGCATAAACAACTTAGATCAATTCCATGTATTGAATTTTATTAACAATCATGTTTAACAGCGATAGCATAAGCTAATGTCAACGCTTCTACAAATTATAAACTGTTAGTATCTATTTTTGTGCAATTGTGCTATCTGTTTTAGATGTTGAGTGTGGCTAATTTTCAAAATGTCAGTGCTCAACCCCCTGCATATTTGGTCTATGTTCACTTATCTTTTCAATCATTTGGTTGCCAAAGACTCAAGGAGTTTTAATTTTTATTTGTTTTTTTAATGACCTTCAAGTCAATAAAATTATTGAATGTCACCTCTATGATGTATTGCAACATTCTTTTCATACGGATCGGACTTGGAATATATTAGGGAGCGTGCGGAAATTAGATGGCGAGTAATTCCTTTAAAAAAATTTTATTTTCAGATGGAATACACTGGTCATAGCAAGAAATTCTGCATAGAGGATGAGAGCGAATGTTTTGGCGAAGTAGTCAGTTCAGATGCTGATGAATTTGATGTTGAGCAATTGGATCCAAGTGGGCAGGATGACCTGTCGAATTATGGAGATGTATTTGGTCTTACTGCAGCTAAAATAGAGAACAAGGTTTTCAGAACTGAGGAGCGTGCTTATGAATTCTATATGAGGTTTGGGAAGTGCCATGGGTTTGGTGTACGCAAGGGAGACTATGGGAAGGATGATGACAGAAATGTAATTAGGAGGAGATTCTTTTGCAACAGAGCTGGGTTAAGGGATGAAAAGCACTATAATAGATTAGACAGAAAAAGATTTCATAAGCCTGAGACACGAACGAACTGCCAGGCTAAGTTGTCGATATATCTTGACAAAGAAAGTTCGAACTGGAAGGTCTGGAAAGTCATCCTCGAGCACAACCATGAGTTAGTAGCTAGGTGTATGGTACACTTGATTCCAAAGTTCCGTCGGGTTTCAGGTGCGGCAAAGGATCAGCTAGATGGTATGCAAAGTTATGGGCTACCTACGTCAAAGATACTTGGGTACATGACAGGGATTCCGGGGGGGGGGGGTATTCACTATTGGGTTTCACAAAGAAGGATGCTTATAACTACCTTGACCGGACTAAGCGCGCACGGATTGCAGATGGGGATGCAAATTCTGCCATTGTCTATTTGGAGGGAAAGGCTTCTGTGGACCCCATGGCAATGGTGAGGTATAACCTGACTAAGGAGGGTATGTTGGCCAACTTGTTTTGGGCCGATGGAATGAGCAGAGTTGATTACCAACACTTTGGTGATGTCCTCGCGTTCGATTTGACGTACAAAAAGAACAAGTACAGGAGACCGCTTGTAATATTCTCAGGTGCAAACAACCACAAACAGACGACTATCTTTGGGTTCGGGTTAGTGTTGGACGAGACGATTGCTTCGTACAAGTGGATGCTAGAAAATCTCCTTGAGGTGATGTGTAATAAATTTCCATCTGTTGTAGTCATAGACGGCGATGATGCCATTATTGCCGCAGTTACGGAAGTTTTTCCTAGTGCAACCCATCGCCTGTGTGCTTAGCATCTACAAAAGAATGTTACATCTAATGGGAATGAGCAGATGTTCAGGGACTTGTTTTCAAGGTGGTTGTATGCGGATATGTCGATAGATGACTTTGAAGCGGAATGGGATGAAGCAGCGGATGAATACGAGTTACATGATAAGTTGTGGGCAATGCAGATGTACGAAAAGAGAAAGATGTGGACGAATGCATACCTTGGCAACAAGTTCTGTGCTGGGTTTCGTACCACATCGCGATGCGAGGGTATAAATTCCCATGTGAAGAAATTCCTTAGCTCGAAGCACACTATACTGGAGCTTGTGCAAAACCTTGAGCTAGTCCTTCGTGAATATCAAAATAATGAGATGGTTGCACAGTTCAACTCCATCTATAACGTCCCTGTTATGACGACGTGCCTTGATCCAATCGAAAAATGTGCTGCCATGGTATATACGCGGACCATTTTCACCAACGTGAAAAAGGAGATAGATGCGGTTGGAGGTCTAAACTTTGTTAGTAAGCGGAGGGTGTCGACGACGGTAGTGTAAACAATGGAGGAGTATGGTAATCCCGGGATGTTTCTTAAAATGGATTCAGCATTCCCAATAACAGCTTCCACATCTCTAGTTGGCTGATCCCCTTTTTTCTCGTCCTCTGTTTGGTGGAACTCGCATAAGTGACATTACCCCTTCGTGTACTTGAACAACCCACTGAACGTTGCTTCTTCATGTCAACATCAGCAACCATAGCTTCTCCTTTGCACCTCACCGCGTAGTCTTCCCACAACAAGGCGATGACTTTGCAGTTCTCTGCCGCAAGCTCCAACAATCCTTTTATCTGCTTTCCTTGAGACTCCATGACTTTCCGCACATCTCGATCGTTGTCCATCAACAGCTACAACAGAAAAACGTGTAATGTCGACAATGATAACCTGACTCTGGAAACTTGCCACACTAGTACCATTAACAATATCACCATACTGACCTCATGTATCTTGTTGAACACAGCCATGATCCTGTCCTCCGGAGCAGATCCATCCTCTTCATGTGCATTCTTCTTCTCCGTGTTGATGCAAATAACAAATGATTCAGTACCTTCAAACATGAACCTCTTACATGGATATGCATATACAGACATGGAAAACATAGACATACCTCACAATCTCGTCTAACACGGATGCCTCCATCGATGCAAAGTTTGGAGGAACTTCAATTGATCTTGGAGCTTCACCAATGCCATCCTTTTGATCACCCATTTTCATCCCTCAAGAATTCAACTTTACGCGGCAAATGGAACTCAGGAAGATTGCTGGGGGGGTTCGTACTACCAGTACAATGGGACCAGTTACTTTATTAACCCAGGTGTCAACTCGTTTCATTCACTGGGATAGGCCCCGCCTTACAGAAAGGGAATGAAATGCATCCAAAGGCCCAACCATTGAGGCCCAACAAAATTTCTCCCATCTTTTGATGGTAATCTTCTATTGCAAGATTTGTTACGAGTCACGAGGTGGTCACCGAGCCACTCAACCAAATCCTTTCCACTACTATCTGTCATGCTACTAGATAGATTGATTGGACATGATTGATGGCTGCGAAAACTTAACTTAAATATTTCTTTTTCAAAAGCGAGTTACAGGTTTATATTCTTTTAGGCCATTGGCTACTTCTTCCCCGAACCCTTTATCCACGGCTTCATAGCTAAAACACATTAATCACCTCCTATTTTGTTAAAATGGTAAAATAATCACAAATTTAATTTCAAAATAACCATTATTGAATGGAATTGGGTTCACTTTAAACCAAAATATTGAAAAATCTAATCAACCAAATATTTAACCATTATTTACAACTAATTTGCTTCTTCCACCTATTTTCCTACCAAATAACTACGTACCCCCTCGGTGCTTGCCAGTGGCGTCAACAGGAAGAATAAAAAAATCAAGACTCCAACACCATGAAATTAGCAACAAAACCACATTGTTAGTGTTTAAATACATAGTCAAATACTGATTCAGAAATGGAAATCAAACATTCACTTTCTTAATCATCCATCATATTCATCATAACTAGAATATACATATCCATGTTACATTCAACTTCACCATGAATGCCTACTACTCCACCAGAGATACTCACCCCAATCCTAGTAATGTTAGCAACCAAAACTTACCCTAACTTATCCTAAAGTAACAACATATTCTACTAGAGTAAAAACCTTAACCTTCAACAGCCACTGTCATAAGCACACATACCTCAGACCCGACCCTAAATTGTAAAATGAACCACTACTCTTCCAGCATTTCATTTATCATCTCAACCTGATGCTGAAGATCAGCATTTTCCTCTTTTAGAAGATGAATCCAGTGTGCCACGGAAGATAAACTGGCATCCTGAATCTCTCTCCAGCGTTCCTCCATGCGGGCAACTGTGTGGTAGTTGTAGTCGCATATGCTATATCCAGTTGCTGCTACCATTTTCTCCAACATTGCAAATGATACTTCTTGACGAGCCACTCGCACATCCGCTGAAGTGGGTCCATGTGCAACGAGCTCCAGGCCCCTGCTGTTATAAGGCAGAACCACGGTGAACGCAAAGCGAACGGCCTCCTCACTAGACCTGTTCTCCTGGCATATGAAAATGGGAGCCCCGATGCCAAGGGATGAGCATGCACGCATTAGCAACAACTCCATGTCCTCCACGTGCAAGAAAGGTCCCTCCTTCATCGGACAGCCTTCGACACCACCTGCATCAGAAAACCAAATTCAATTTCTTAATCCCTCAAACCAATCATACTCTAAAAGCTAACAAAAGCTTTCTAAATCAATTATTGACAGACCTACTAAGGCATACGAGTTGCTGCTGCCACCGCGAACATCCAGACTATTTGATGAGCTCCCATGGGTGTCTTCAGTTTCATGGGACGGCGGGCTTCCATAGACCGGTAGTTGGATCGGATTCGGAAGGTCTTGCCCGAGGTCTCCCTCTTGATGTTGCTCCCCTGCCTCGATAGCAAGCTGTTGAGGCTCCCCCCCAAAATCTGCTGGTTCTGCAACGGCCCCAAGCCACGCCTTAGCCTCATCCAAGTCTTTGAAACCCTTGTAGTCGTTGTTCTTAAACCCGGTTACCTGACGCTTGCACTCTAATCATGTGCCGTATATGCCAGGAACACGCCCCCTCCTCACCGCGTAGTATTGAAATCGTCCACCTTCCATTCTTGCTCGTTCTGTGATTTGAATTCTCTAATGAGTGTTCAACGACAAATCCAGGCACCCCAACGACTATATAATACAGCTTCAGTGTCTCACACAAAAGTATTCAATGTTGATGTGAAAACTCGGTGTGGGATCCAACGAGTCTTGAAAAGCCTTCTTGAAAAAAGGCAAGCCTTCAAGTTGCTAATACCTGGGTACTATGGGGAGATACTGCACGTCTTTAAAAACTTTGGTTACCAAATAACCCTGTTGCATATAAATTATTAAAAGAAAATTCAAAACATATAAATTAACATTGAGACTGCAAAATAACTCCTACATACTCATTTACTTGGTTAAGTACATAACGGTTATATATTATTTATATTTATTAATATAACATAACTATATTTAATAGTTACTAATATAACATAATTATATTTTATTTTTAATACTTTAATTTTAACTTTCACTTAACATAAATGTATTTATATTTGTTGGTACTCTTTTCATAATAAAAATTAATATCCATTTATTAAATTATAATAAAATATAAAACCTCATAATTTTTAAATATCTTGTTTATAATACAAATTAATATATATTTATTAAATTATAAATAACACATAAGATAATATACATACTTATTATCAATTTTCTTACTATGAAAAGAGTCGTAACATACAATTTTTTACTTATAATTTCTTACTTTTTTGTCCGACAAGGTTCCAATGTTGTTATTATAATTTTGTTATAATGTAAATTTTTTTTCAAGATTTATGGTTACGTGCATATTAAGTCCACAATGTTGAATTTGATTTACTAAAGCCACCATCTCTATAAATCGAATTGGCTTATTTCATTTTATTGTTGATTCGTGTCATAGTTGTCAGAACTGAACCGGTGATCGAACCGGTCAAGTTATTGGTTTACTGGTTTATTGGTTCAACCTATAAATTACTCGTTAAACCGATAAAACCGGTCTCACGTAAATATAAAATATAAAATTGTTAAAAACTTAAAATTAAAATTTGACATACATATATTCACTAACATTTTATGAAGAATCAAGTCTCAACTTCTAAAAATAACTAATATAAAAAACCATAAAATTTATCGGTAATACTACAATACTATTTTAATTTGACACAATAAAAAAAATGAATTCACAAAACCTAGCATCTAACTATTATATCACTATGTGAGTAGATTTTAACATTAATATCAACACAAATTACCTTAATCACAATACTAGCAATAAAATAGATCAAGTAAATTAATAAATTTTTACTCAAATTTAAATTTACATTAATAATGATTTATAATTAAAATATAATTAATTTCAAAAATAAATAAAACAAAAATTAAATTAGATATCTATGTATACTATATAATTAGTACTTCTCAAATATAGTACTCGGAAGTGCAATGGCTGAGTGGCAAGTGGATGTTGTTTTTGCTCCACAGTTCTTCCTTCTAGACCCGGTGGAGACGTATTAAAAACTTTTTCAAGCAGACCACTTCGGTTAGACCGATTTTGATCGGTTCTCATCTGTTTTGACCAGTTTGATCGGACCAGTAAGAATTTGTTAAACAGTCCAAAGAGTAACCGAATCGGACTAAGGTCTGCTTCACCGGTTTTCCAGTCGAACCGGCCGATTCAGTTCGATTTTTACAACTATGAATCGTGTAAAGCGAACATGTCTGAGTCGATTTTTTCTGAGTTTATCTAATTCACCGACGCTCCTTTCAATTAATGGTTAACACAACATTCCTATTTAAATCGATTCAACTCAATTCCATTGACTCCGCTAACGTGAAAGTCCAATTCGTCTAACTCGAATTATAAAGTTACAAGCTTCAGGCCATCAACGTAACGTTTTTGCCTTTGGATGATTTGCTTTATTTTGGCATGTATTTGGTTTATTCGAGAGCTTTACCTTTGGAATCATTCACAATTAACATAATTAGAATGAGCGAAAATATTAATAACTGACAAGTCTAGTAATGCATTAAACACTGCTTCTTATATAGAATTATAAACATATCTTTCTAAATTAAGTTCATAACCGAGTGGTATGCATACTAGTCTATGAGTGTTGGTTTTGTTTTTGGGCATCATACTATATACTTTATGATCCATCCTCATTCTGAATCACTTAAACCAGAATTCTTTGCCATAGTCCAAAATCTTTAATTCTAACCCGTAAATATGAAACTTAATACCAAAATCCTAATTTTTGAAATTCCAACTTAATCATCTTCAAAAATACATAATCAACTACAACTTCAGTCAGTTCCTTTTTTTAAACGACTAACTTCTTAACTTAGACTCTTAAATATGATTTATACACTAAGAAATTAATATATTCAACATAGCTACATATACGTGCATAAAAATTAGCGTTTTTTTTAGTGGAATAAATCTCATAATCCAATTCAATAATTTTCTCCCCAAGAAAAATACACCAGAATTTTATCGTCGACAAAAGTCACTTCAAATACATTTAAATCGGGACAAATTCAGTATACGTTAGATTTAAAGTTTTATACAAAAATTTACATAACAGTTTCAACAATATGCACAAAAATCAATCAACGTCTTATCTCTATATTTTTATTTCATCTTATTTTCTAAAATTATTATTACTTGTTCACAACACAAACAAATCAATGTATCTACTTAAACAAAAAAAATGTCAAATTCTACACATAAATCAACTCATTTTATCTAATAGAGCTCTCACAAAATTATATCAAAGTTATCTTGTCATTTATTTTGGGTAAGTTATTAGGCCTTAGCCCAAAATTTTTATCATTATTTACAAAAATGGTCATGACACTATTAAATAATTTTCAAAAACTGTTGGACCTAGTGCCCAATCATATATAAAGAATACAAACCTCCAACAAAACAATAAATTAATTGGGCTGATTGTTTAAAAACTCCTTAACTACTTCCAAAAAAAAAAGAATCCCCTCACCTGTACTAGAATATGGGCTGCGTATAAGCACACTAATTAAGCCAAACTAATTACCTATATCTTTCAAATATTAATAACTAACTAATCTAAACCAGCCTACCTCATCACGTGAGAGAATGTAGACAAGTCCCTTTTTAACTGTCAGACTTTGTCCCCCTGTTGGACACTTGTTGCACATCCAATCTCACCAGCGCATTTTCACAGGTGTGAAATGTTCTCCCATTTGACACCGAAGAATCCGCCAGACTATAATAGAGGATAAGCTCGGTATCAACAATTATGAAACTCCGAGAAATTAAAAGACCTATTTCAAACACAGGGCACATCTAGCTGATCAGAATTGAACAACCACAATAGAAACTAACTTCTGCGCTCACCCGAAGTCGCGTCACTGCCCCACCGTGGTTCTTCTTGTCACCGGCGAAAAACGCAAGAAGACTTAAATATCTACTATGAATCAACGTGAAAGAATTTACTTATTAATAGACCATCGCCATTGTGATTTAGTTGCTCTTGAATTTTCAGCTGAGCTAGTTTATGAGCTAGCTTGTTTCTGGCTCTAGAAATTCAAGAGAAGCCACTATTGGAGATTTTTCTTTTGAGGGTTTTGCTGTTTTAAATATTTGTTAGGCTTTTTGTTAGGCATATTTTTTTATTTTGGACTAAGCTAATCCATGTTGGGCCCATAATATTATCTAATTATCATAATTTCAATTATAGAAATGTTATTTGTATACTAAAATCAGTTATCAATATATTTGTGTATAAATATATGTGTGACTTAATTTATTTTCAATATGTATTTGTATTGCAACATGTATTTTATACTAGTGGCTGATTTTAGTAGCTAATTTTAGTGTACACGTAGTATAACCCAATTAATTAATCTAAATATCTTGTTTTAATCACAACACTTTCCAGTGGCGTAAAACTGATATCACTGGTATTAATACAACTATTGCAATCCAAATCTTGTTCTTTCATGAGGCATTTGTCACTCACACACACTTTTAGCATAAATATCACTGGTACTAATACAACTATTGCAATCCAAATCTTGTTCTTTCATGAGGCATTTGTCACTCACACACACTTTTAGCATAAATTTACATGTGTTGATTTGTCTCCTCTATCTATACCCAAAAATTTGCCTTATAGTCTTTGCAATTTGTATTGAGGGCTGGCTTGACCAATTGTGATTGACGGATTTTTTTGGTGTAGAATGGGAGACAAATCCACACCTGTAGAAATGTGCTGGAGAGATTATTTGTGCAACAAGTGTCCAAGAAGGGGACAACTTCTGACAGTTGAAAAGGGACATATCTAAAATCTCTCACTGATGGGTTAGGTTAGTTTAGGTTAGTTTATTATTAATGTTAGGAAGCTATAGCTAATTAGTGTGGGTTAATTAGCGGGCTTATACGTAGGCCTTATTTTAGTAATATTACGAAGCTATAGCTAATTAGTGTGGGTTAATTAGCGGGCTTATACGTAGGCCTCATTTTAGTCTAAGGTGAGGGGATTCATTTTTTTTGGATGAAGGTAAGGAGTTTTTAAACATTCAGCCTAAAAAATTTATTATTTTGTTGGACGTTTATATTTTTTATATATGATTGGATCCTAAGTCCAACTGTTTTTGGAAATTATTTAGTAGTGTCATGACCATGTTTTTAAATAATGATAAAAGTATTGGGCTAAGGCCCAATTACTTACCAAAAAAAATATGATAAGATAATTTTGATATAATTTTGTGAAAGTTCATTACCAAAAAAAACTTTGTGAAAGCTCGATTAGATAAAATGAGTTGATTTTATCTGTAAAATTTGATATTTTTTTATTAAGTAGATACGTTGATTTGTTTGTGTTGTCAACAACTAATAATAATTTAAAAAAATAAAATAAAATAAAAATATAGAGATAAGACTTTGATTGATTTTTGTGCATATTGTTGAAACAATTATGTAAATTTTTGTATAAAACTTTGAATCTAAGGTATGATGAATTTTTCCCATTTTAATATATTTGAGGTTACTTTTGTCGACGATAAAATTCTGGTGTTTTTTCTTTTGGGAGAAAATTACTGAATTGGATTATGAGATTTATCCGTTTAAAAATACTGCTAATTTTTTTGCACTTATATGTAGCTATGTTGAATATATTAGTTTCTTAGTGTATAAATCATATTTAAGAGTCTAAGTTTAAAAATTAGTTGTTAAAAGAAAGGAAATGAATGAAGTTGTAGTTGATAATGTATTTTTGAAGGTGATTAAGTTGGAATTTCGAAAATTAAGATTTTGGTATTAGGTTTCATATTTAAGGTTAAGAGTTTAAGATTTTAGGCTATGACGAAGGATTCCGGTTTAAGTGATTCAGAATGACGATGGATCATAAACTATATAGTATGATGCCTAAAACCAAAACCAACCGTCATAGACTAGTATGCATATCACCCGGTTATGAACTTAATTTAGAAAGACATGTTTATAATTCTATATGAAAAGCAGTTTTTAATGCACTACTAGACTTGTGAATTATTAATGTTTTCGTTCATTCTAATTATGTTAATTGTGAATCATTCGAAAGGTAAAACACTCGAATAAACCAAATACATGTCAAAATTATGTGAATTATCTAAAGCCAAAAACGTTACATTGATATCCTAAAGCATGTAACTATATAAATCGAGTTAGACAAATTTGACTTTTACGTTATGAGAGTCAATGGAATTGAGTTGAATCGATTTACATAGGAATGTTGTGTTAACCATAAATTGAATCAAGTGTAGGCGCATTAGGTAAACTCAGAATAAATCGAATAAGACATATTCGATTTACACGAATCAACAATAAAATGAAATAAGCCAATTCGATTTATAGAGACGGTGGCTATGTTAAATCGAATACAACATTGTCGACTTAATATGCACGTACCATAAAAAGCAAAAATAATTTATATTATAACAAAATTATGATAACAAAATTATAACCCTTTTCGAACAAGATAAATAAAAAATTATAAGTAAAAATTATATGTTACAACTCTTTTCATAATAACAAAATTGATAATAACTATATATATTATGTTAGGGTAAATTACTAAAATAAACCAATTGACATCCAAAATTATCCAGATTCCCAAAAACGAAAATGGCTACCTGAAATAGCTTCGATTTGTATATGCATATAAATCGAAACAATAAGATTCAATTTCATATGCATGTAAATCGAACCAACTGAGTTCAATTTATAAGGATACTGACGAATAACATAATTCGATTCCAGTAGATTCGATTTATTATTTATTATACCATGTGAGTAAATCGAATGC
The DNA here is from genome assembly GCF_003086295.3 of Arachis hypogaea. NCBI lineage: Eukaryota > Viridiplantae > Streptophyta > Magnoliopsida > Fabales > Fabaceae > Arachis > Arachis hypogaea. The sequence goes on along the minus strand of NC_092048.1, from coordinate 14,241,152 downwards.
ATCAAAGAATATATTTACTCGAATTCTAAATACAGTACTCTTCTACACAATCAATAATTTAAAAAATTAAAAAAATTAATATTATCTAAATACAGTACTCTTCTACGTTGCAGAGAGATATTGGTGCCCAATGATCATTGCATTGGCGACAGGAAAGCGTTCTTGACACTTCGGCCAGAGAAGGAAGTCGTCGACGATGTAAATTTGTGTTCAATCATGATTTTATTGTGGATTTTCACGCTATAAGTGGTTTTATCAACTATTGCAAGCTAATAATGATCTTTTTTTTTTTGCAATGACGCAGGTGCTAAACTTGGTTGCTACCATGTTGACAGATGACCGGACAGAGAATACTTGGTGGCTTCTGACGACTTTCTCGGTGAGTTCTCTTGCTTCTCGCGTAATCTTTAAGAGGGAATCCAATTGGTGCAGATATTTGTGTACGTTGAATTTAGTGTGCAGCTAACGTGGTGTCGTTCTTTTAACCCAATGAAGCAAATAGCTCTGAATCCGACAACCTACTGCAAGGAGTCGTTGGAGTACATTGAACGCTGCTATGTGGGTCCCGTGGACGACATCACTAAGGTAATCCAGAACCCCGTTCATAACCCGTCTTGCTTAATACATAACATTGTTGGGCCTGGGAAATTATGCTGCTACATTCCTATTTCGAACATTTACTAATTTAACCGATCTTCGGATCCAGATATACATACCCATGTACACGGAGGGGCATTGGTACTTAATGGTAGTAGACATGCGCAATCGGCATCTAATTTATCTGGACCCCTTCAAGGAAGAAAAGCTTTATGACCAAAGGGTCGGCCAAATGCAATTTGTGGTGCGATTGAGTGTCTGAAGATTACGCAGTATTTTGCGTTATAGTTTCATGATACCCTTTTAATGCTTATTTTACCTTTCTGTGTCACAGGCTCTCTTTTTGCATACAATGCTTAGGGGGAGGAGATTTTATCAAAAGAAAAATAGCATTCCTGCAATGATTAAGGACTTCAAACTGACAGAACCTATTACTGGCCAACAAGGAGAGTATTCGTAAGATCCCAAAGATACCCCAAAAAATTGTGCATGTATCCTTCTTGCTTAATGCTTAATACATTATTGGTTACATCAAACTTGAGTTATCTTATTTCAGGAGAGACTGCGGGGTTTGGGTAGCATAATGGATGGAATTGTCACACTTGTGGACTTCTTACGAGCTAGAGGTAAGCAAAACTCAACACTATTGCATGAAGGTCATAACCCGAATTGCGGTTAGTGATCTAATAAAATCCCATACATTATCTTCATATAGGTGGTCAATGATCAGACAAGAATGAGGCTGGCATTAGATTTAATTTTGTCAAAGTCTAATTCTATAAAGGAAGAGATTTGTAAGCTAGCTGTCGAGCATCATGACACATTGTTGCAAAAGAAAACAACTTACAAGCGTGGAAAGAGCGGAAAAGATCCCAATATGGACGTATGCTGTGTTGATAGCAGTAGTAGCCAAAGTCTCACAATCTAATTTGGGGGAGGGCTTTTCATCCATTTGGTAGTGAGATGCAGTGACGGCATCTCGTTTTGCATTTTGATGGTGTGGTTAACATGATGTTGTATAAGCAAGCATGTTAAATGCCTTTGTAGATAGGTACTCCCCTTTTTATTTTGTTAACATTGTGCAAGCTATTGTTAAATTTTCCTTTTATTCGCGAAAGGAAAAGCCAGCAACACCTTATTGCAAGTTTATTAATGGAGGTGGTTGTAACGGATGGACCAAACTTTTGCAGTAAAGTATCCTACGTGTTGTTGACCAAGAGTGTCTATGCTTAATTCGTAACTTCGTCATATGCTTGTTTGGTAAATTTTATTTCTTTTTTCTCCCATTCCGTTCAGCTTAATTATAATAATATTTTTTCATGGGATAATACATATTTTATCCAGATTTTTTAAATTATTTATTTTGAAAACCTAGACTAACAGGTACATAAGCATAACATAAAAAGTAGATAATACATATAACGCTTTTAAGTTTATATACTTTATTTTATACCACGATTGATGCATTTTCGGCAGTTTCTTTTTTCCAGTTATTTTTATTTGTAAATTTTCTCGCTTCAAAAAAGTCTTCCTTTAAAATCAGATGATGATTACAATATATCGTATGATTTTCACATGGGTCAGGTTTTGTGAGCAAAACTATTAACATGCATATGTTCATGGATTGGGATGATTTAGTGCATGCCAATGTATATGGAAATCAACCCGGTTAGATTTGAAATATTTTGAAATAGAAACAAAGATATAAAAACAAACACAATTGAACCTCTTACTGCGGGCACGTTGTTGAGATCCATAATAACATACTCTTGACCATGTCAAGATGCCCAACTTCGACAAGCCAAAAGAATTCTAAGATAAGACCAAACTCCACATGCGTAAACTCGTCAACAATGACCTAACAGAGTACTAGTGTGACCAGCAACATATAATATTCATATCATACAAATTAGTATACAAAAGGTCCCTTTAAGAAGTACATAGCTTCGACATCATGGCTTATGTAACAAAAACATGGATGAACCAACTTGTCATTTGTACTCAACGTGTGCGTGGAGTGAACAAAGGAGGTCCAGGACCTCAATGGCCCAATTTCCCTCCAGCTTGCACGCCTTGGCTTTAACCGTCTCACTTTGCGCTGTTACAATGACGCGATCCAACTCATAATCGGCTTCTATGCCTTCATCCCCATCAACCTGAGCACTTCTACCCTTTGCAACCTGGTTCAAATTTGGGGACTCACTCAAAAATGACTTGACTGAGTACACAATAACAACGTTAGCAATAGTGGATCACCAAGAAAATGAATGTGACACATATAACCACTAGGGGTGGGAATGCTTCGGATTTTCAAAAACACGAACAACATCCACTTTAGAACCAGTTTTGTAGTTCATGAGACCAAGATCCAACCGGATTAAAAAGAGATACTTGTTTTAACATGTAAATCCAGCTTTATTTCCAAAGCATTCTTGAAGCCTGTTTTTGGACATCAAAATTTAAAACCATTTTGTTAAATCTAATTTTTTAATTTCCAAATTTAAAATCCATGACTTTATTTTATGAGAATCCTACTTCAAATTCGGATTTATCAACCTCGAAAATAGAACAAATGATTACACAAACATAGGAAATACTTCAACAAACAACCTTAACTAGGATCAGAAAAATTAGAATCAAGGACAAACATATTCAAATTCTCAGTCCACCCATATACCATAACCATAATTAGATACCCAGTTCAACACAGCAAAATGAAACATGTTTATAGCAACCTTTTCTTTGTGTGGTATCACAGCAGCATCGTCTTCCAAGTCGTGCAGCTTAACAGACGCCTTTTTGAACCCTTCAACACACCTTCGCTTGGTGTGCCCAGTTCGCCTGCAAGTCGTGCATCTTTTTTTCTTACCCCTTACCCCCCGGATACTAGGAGCCCCTTTCGTCCGCATGACAGCTGGATCACGCACACCAACTTTAGGATTTGTGTTGGTCTAATCATAGCCATCCCCATGCATTCCCTCCATGTCAACACACATGCTACGAATTCCCCTCATCGCTACATTAAATAGCTCATGGTTCTGCACACCAACAAACAACAACCACTAAGTTACCGCATGTAAGGCACTATGCCGAAGCAAGAATCCCCAATCATTAGCTACGTCCTTCTTTTCTGAGTAGTCTTCAATGGCCTTAGCGTCCTTACGCCATCGTTTCAAAATTAACCGATGTGGAATAGTCTTCAAGTGCTCATGCTTCATCACAAAAAACATATGTCGACAAGGTATCCCCTCTCTAGCACGAAAGTTACATCTAAACTCCAACTTTTTCGTGTTCATGTCGATCAAAGTAACCACTGGCTGCCCGGGATTACCATACTCCTCCATTGTGTACATTACCGTCGTCGACACCCTCCGCTTACTAACAAAGTTTAGAGCTCCAACCGCATCTATCTCCTTTTTCACGGTGGTGAAAATGGTCCGCATATATACCATGGCAGCACATTTTTCGATTGGATTGAGGCACGTCGTCATAACAGGGACGTTATAAATGGAGTTGAACTGTGCAACCATCTCATTGTTCCGGTATTCACGAAGGACTAGCTCAAGGTTTTGCACAAGCTCCAGTATAGTGTGCTTCGAGGTAAGGAATTTCTTCACATGCGAATTTATACCCTCGCATCGTGATGTGGTACGAAACCCAACACAAAACTTGTCGTGACGGTATGCATTCAGCCACATCTTTCTTTTTTCGTACATCTGCTTTGCCCACAACTTATCATGTAACCCGTATTCATCCGCTGCTTCAGCCCATTCCGCTTCAAAGTCATCTATCGACATATCCGCATACAACCACCTCGAAAATAAGTCCCTGAACATCTGCTCGTTCCCATTAGTTGTAACATTCTTTTGTAGATGCCAAGCACATAGGCGATGGGTAGCGCTAAGAAAAACTTCCGTAACTACGGCAATGATGGCATCATTACCGCCTGTGACTACAACAGATGGAAATTTATTACACATCACCTCAAGGAGATTTTCTAGCATCCACTTGTACGAAGCAATCTTCTCGTCCAACACTAACCCAAACCCGAAGATCGTCGTCTGTTTGTGGTTGTTTGCACCCGAGAATATTACAAGCGGTCTCTTGTACTTGTTCTTTTTGTACGTCAAATCAAACGCGATGACATCACCAAAGTGTTGGTAATCAACTCTGCTCATTCCATCGGCCCAAAACAAGTTGGCCAACATACCCTCCTTAGTCAAGTTATACCTCGCCATTTCCATGGGGTCCACAGAAGCCTTTCCCTCCAAATAGACAATGGCAGAATTTGCGTCCCCATCTGCGATCCTTGCGCGCTTAGTCCGGTCAAGGTAATTATAAGCATCCTTCTTTGTGAAACCCAATAGTGAATACCCTCCGGCAATCCCTGCCATGTATCCAAGTATCTTTGATGTAGGTACACTACCGCAGAAGTGGAGAGTAGCGGCAGAGAAACAGCGGCTGTGGCCAAAATCGCCGCATATTGGACGGATAGCTGTAGAGATGACCGGCGGTCTGGTAAATGATGCAAAACGCTCCTGGATAGCGGCTGGGAAGTGAAGACCGCAGCGAAATTAGAATATATATCATCAACATTCCTCGTCTGACCCTATATTCTTGGTGCGCACCAAAGCAGAGCAGAGGCGCGAAACACACCCACCCCCTGTGCCACAATATACCCGGCGACTACTTCCATAAACGCCGCTAGGTGAGTTTTAATTCCCCTTTTTATATCACAACCAATAATCTCTTCCCCCCAACTGTGCAGAAACCCGCGAGTTTATTTTAGCAGCGCGCCAACCAAGAGCAAGAACAGAGCCGTGAACTTCAGCGGAAGAACCCACCCAGGTGAGGATCTTATCATAATTCAATGTGTCCATTCCCCTCTGTCATCTTATACCCTTTAATTGAGTCCCCCAATTTTGCAGAAACCCCCAAAATTTTCGAGCTATTGCCTGTCATCCACAATTCCTGAAACCATACTCTCTCAGCCATTGTGTGCAAAATCCTTGACCTTTGCTCCACCTTGCGCTTCCGTGTTGGTCGTCGAGCCGCACAGCTGCCATCAGTGCTTCTCTCACTGGGGTTGAAGTTGAGCATCTCCTCCTTCACTGGTTCGTTCATCTATATTGACCTCTTTTTCGTGTTTTCATTCTTGGTTCAGACTTTTGAACAATAATTTGTCTATATATTCTATGTGTTGGGGTTAATTGCTGCTGTTTAGAGTTAGGGATTTGATTCATGTGACTTGATCCACTATGAGCAAGCTCAGCTGCCTAATCATTTATCTGTTGTTGTCATTACTTTAACTATTTGAACAATAGAGAGTTGATTATCTAGATAGATAATTCAGTATGATTAATTAGTGTATTACTCTGTGTATGATTTGCAAGAATTGAGTATGATGAGTTAGCATATTACTTTGTCTATGATCAACAAGAATTGAGTATGATTAATTATCATATTACTCTATGTATGATTAATTAGCTATGTTAAAAGATTAATCTAATTAGAGTATACATACAACTGCACATCTGTGTATGATCAGCCTGAATGAATTGATCTGTTAATATTACTATGGTTGTCTACCCCTAATAACTTACTTTTTACTATGGACTTAGTATAGACCTTGCTTGTTTAATTTAATTTATCATTTATTTAATTGACCTCAATTTCTTTGCCTTCACGAAAGTTTCCTCTTTCTTTTTTATTTTTGGTTAATACAGTTTACCGTTTCATTGCAAATGAAGCCAAAATTTCAATTGAACTCAGTTATATGCTTCATTATTGTTACTATAATTATCACTGTTATAGCATCTTCCTTCCATGGCTCAAATTCTCATAATGGTATCCCAATAATCAGCTGTCAGGCCCATTATCTCTATTCTATTATGCTTGTTCCCTGCAAAAAATTAGGATTTTCAGTTAGATTTGTTGGTCAAAGTATTAACTAAGTTGTTAGTGTGTTCCTCACAAATACTGAATTTCTATTTGTGGAGTTTTATAGCAAAATTTTTTAAGTCATGGAATACAAAAAAAAAAAAAAATAGGGCTAATATATTCGATGGAGGGTTGGTGGATTGCCAAATAAAATTAGCAATGTTTATGTTTACCAAAGAATTACTTATTTTTGTTTTCTCAAATGTGATAATGTGATTCTTCTGCAGTTTGATTTTTTTTTTGTATTTTTAAATTTAGTACTTAGTAATAATTGGTTACTTAGTTTTGATTATTTGATTATAACGTTTAATTAATTGGTGTTAGTTTTTTTATGAACTGTGATATTACTTCTGCAGTTTGATCTCAGTTCAAGTGAGAACATTTAAATTCCTTTTGAACCTTGAGATGTGTTTTCCAAATCTACTACTACTAGTGCATTTCGACAAAGATGCATTTGATATAGTTTTACCTGGATTGGATTCTAGCCGCAATTAATTTTATTCTGTTGCATTAACAAAGTGGTTTTTTTCCAAACCTTACAATAAAAATCTATTTGAAACACTTATAAATCAGTACTATGATAAAACCTTTCTTTTTATTCCTGTGTTTCTTAAAACTGCCTTCGTTTTTTACCTTCAACTTGGCTGATTTTTTACTAGCATGAAAAGTGATCTAATATTGACTTTTTTGGTATTTATTGTGCTCTGTCTATTTATTTTATATGTAATACTAAATGTAATCTTATAACAACTATTTCAAGGTGTTTTTCCCTTATGCACACACTAAATTTTCAACATCGTGTACATGATTTTTTTGGGTGATGCTATATGATATGAATATTTTCTGCATGAGAAGTGTTGAACATTAGTGGTCTGTGATGTAAAAATATATTATTAAGAAGCTGGCTGATATCATTAGAAGAGGTGAAATTAAACTTTGTGAAGCTGAATTTGTTATTTTATTAATTATGTATTGGTACATAGGATTTTGCTGCATATTGGTTAAAATAGCTTAGGACAAATTTAGAGTAATGCACTTGTGCCATGCTTATACAGTGCTACTCTGTTAACTCTAAGCATATAATAACAGATGGAAAAGGGCCAAAGGGCTAAGGTGATAGTGTCCCAATTCTTATATATAACAAGCTGCTTTATCAGTGTCTTTTTCCTTCTTTTCAATTGGCGAATAGAAGATACTGTTAGAGTAATTAACATCTGTGTCACGACACATATTTAAAATTCTCATCTACATGATGCATGGGCTTCACACACAGCTTGTGTCTTTCTTTCCTCTCATCATTTACCATTTTTTAATTCTTGTACTATTGTTTTCAAGTTAAATATAAAATGGGGCTTTTCTTAAATAAGTAGTTAATTAAGAACCCATCTTTAAAAACTCTTTGTTAGCTAGTAAAGAAAATTCTATTATTTTTTGTTAATTAAACAAATATTATAACTTTATGCCAATAATTTAAGGTTACGATTTAGATCTTATAATAAGTTAATTTTCCGTGACCAATTTTAATCAATAATTTTCATTGCTTTATGATTAAGATCAATGATCAATCAAGTACTAGATCACATGTAGTTTTAGTTAATATATAATTCTATAGGCATAACCAAACCAATTGCTTAGCTTTTCAACAAGTAAAGAACAAAAATCCTATTCTTTCTGTCTCTCGCATTAACAGTTAATATCAAGAGCATATCATAAACTAATATGTTTCCTTTTTCATGATAAATCCATTTTGACCTCCACTTTTGACTTTCAAATTCCAAACACTACTCCAGCATATAACCTTTATATATTACATTAGTCTTGAATTTCTTTTTCCACTATACATGATGCCAGTTGACAATTTGTTATGCTTATACTAATTCAAAAAATTCAGTGCTATTTTCTTTTTTCATGACTGTTTAGTTATACTTTTTTTTCATTATTTTTTAGATCTAACTTTCATTCCTATTTTCTTTTTTCATTTTTTAAGGAAGCTTTTATTTTCTTTTCACTTTTTGGACTTGGAACCAACAAATCTTTCACCCAGTAATTTTTTAGAAAGCACATAATTTTGCAATGAGTAAGCCTCCTCCCCAATATCTTTCGTGTGCTACATGTTATCTGGGATGCAAGTAATTTTTATTTCTGTTTCCGTTTTGAGTTATTCCGTCGCTCCCTACATGGTTTTGCTTGTAATATATTGTCGAGTTTATTACGTATGGTACTCTCCCATCTCATAATTGTGATAAAATGTTATTGGTTCTCTTGACACACACCCCATTTTTTTCCTTATTTTTTATAAGTTCTATATATTTTTTTACTATTTTGTTATTTGTTTCCGCTATTTCATTTATTTAGACATTGATAAGAGCTGGATTACAAAGCCATGAGGGAGTGTAGAATATAGGGATGGTCTAAATAGATTCCTTGACTTTGCATTTGCCAATGCATCATCTGATAGGATGATACATTGTCCATGCCCTTTGTGTGGGTTTCGATGTTACCAAACTAGAGAAGACGCCTACGATCATCTTCTGATGAAACCCTTTCCCCCCTAACTATACCTTTTGGTTACACCACAGTGAGAGGATCGTAGACGAGAGATCCAGCGATAGGGAAGAACTAGAACCCATTGTAAATAGGGATACTATATTAATTGGTACAATAAGAAGACATTTTTGATATATTCAATACAAGAATAATATCCCTTTTTTATAGTAATAGAGGTCACTATAATTTATATTTATCTGGAAATTATATCTTAAAAAAGATGTGACAACTAATTTTTGGTTCAGATATAGAAAACCCCTATATTATCATTCCTATGTTTATATATACATCAACACTCCCCGATACTTGTACTTAAGGCGGTGTGCAGGTGTGAATTAATAAGGACATGCCTTTGTTACACATGGCTATTTTTATTATTATCTTTTTAATATTAATATTATTATTATTATTATTATTATTATTATTATTATTATTATTATTATTATTATTATTATTATTATTATTATTATTATTATTATTATTATTATTATTATTATTATTATAAAAGAGTGGGAACCCAATTTTCCACACTAACAGATTGCTAAAGCCAAATTTGAGATGAAATAAGGAACGGCGCCTAAATCCTTATTTTCCCTTGCAAGACTCCATTTGAACCTACCTCCAGCGGTGTCTCACATAGTCTCCGCCGTCGAAGCCCCCTCCTGACGAAGGCCTGAAACCTATTGCTTCTCTCGTCTATCGCAATTCTTCCACTTCAAAGGACTGTAGTCCCGCCTTCTCTTCTCAGGTAAGGGTTCGTCCTCTAATTATTTCTTGTGTATTTATTTTGACTGAAGCATGAGTTTATCTGGACCTGGCAACATGCATGGCTATATAATTTGCTCATAGATGACCCAGGGGTATAGTTCATGAACCTGCATTATCATAGGAGCATGTTGCTATAAATTTTTCTGTTTTTGGAAACCTCGTAATTCTGCCGATTACATAGAAATAAAATTAACAGGGATTAAAAAACAAGTATTGGATCTCATGAGCTGCTTGAGATTATGAATCAGAGATAACAACTATGGATCATGACTATTCGTATTCCTTTTTGTGTGCTTGTTGGTGTCAAGAGTTTAAGATGGCCCGGAAAGGTCGATTCATGAAAAAATCAAAGTTTGGACCAGGATTTCAGCAACCTCAAACGGGAGCGACTGCGACTTCAGACCCCCACCATGATGGCTCTCAAATTCACCCGAACAGTGGTGATAGTGTCCCTGCAAGTGGTGATAGTGTCCCCGCTACTTCACGCCCTTTCCGTCCCCCGCGAAGTGAACCAAGGCCTGCTCCATATATGAGCACAAACAGTGTCCAGAACTCGCTGCCAGGCCATTAAACTTGGACGCTAATGCAAATGAGGAAACTCTTGTTGATGAAGAAGTTGACGACCTCCATGATGCTTCTGGAGCTCAGAGTCGTAGAGGACACAAGACTACAGAGTTTTGGACGGTTAAGACCATCGGTATTGTATTTAATTATTTTTTCTTTCATCAACATGACTTAGGCTCCACCCATTATTAACTTACAATATACTCTAATTCGGTCATTCCAAAATGCTTTCCAATTTAACACAGTCAATGACATTTGACCTTCTCCATTGATGGCAGCATATTTTTTTTATCTCTTGTTTTATATATTTTAATTACCTAAAATATATTATGTGGCCTATCAAAATATTTTAAAAGAATTCTGAATTATTACCCTAATTTAATTTTTGCCTCCCACATTTAAAATTAATTTTAAATTTGTCATTGTACTTAGTTTTTTACAATAAAAGTCAAACAGTTTTTGTTAAATTTGTTTCAAGTGCTGCAATTCTATACCAATTTAAACATGTTTTATGCTGGTCTGATCCATCATGCTTCCTTTGCTAGGCATACAACAAGGTATTATGTTGATATTAGTATGCTATATATTAAATTTCTCACATGCTGTGTACAACGTAAATGTTATATTTGGCTTATAGATTCTGACGGCACAATCAAGCCGGCGAAACTAAGCGTGAGGGAGGCTATGGAACGGCCTAACGGTAGGAAGATCGTGCTCAGGTTCAACAACGCAAAGCAAGCAATTGGGGACGAAGCTGGACTGTTGAGTGGCGTGCTTGGTCTGCTGGGATCTGATTATGAAAAATTTCCCATTTGTAGAAAAAGTTGGCGTCAGATTACCACAAAAGACAAGGTTTATAACGAATGTGTCAAGGTAAAAGTTTATATCCCGGGTAACCTAACTCTGCTTATTTTTACAATTATTGATTACATTTATTATCTGTGTAGCAAATTTTCCACTTTGATGAAGACAGCGAAGGAATTATCAAGAAAAATATTTTGAAAAGTATGGGGAAGTCTTGGAAGGAAACAAGGCTGAGGTTGTATGACCGTTTTTATGAGCCAACATTCACAATTGAACAAAATCTTGAGAATTGCCCGCCGGAAATTGATCGAGAGCATTGGAGATGGTTCCTTGACTATCGCGCCGAACCTAAGACGAAGGTAATATATTGTATCATTGTTACACAAGTATACCAATTATGTTGCATTGAGTCCTTTTCTATCAGATTCTAATCACCCTTTATCTCGGATGGACCAATAGGAGAAGTGCAAGAAAAACGCGGTCAATCGATCAAAACAACAATATACCCACACTGGCGGCTCGAAAAGCTTCGCACGGCGGATGGAAGAAGATGTACTTTACTTGTTTTATTTAGTTATTGAACTATCTCTGTGATTTAATTTTCATTGATTTTGTGAAAAATTTTAATGCAAAAACTTGTTGTTACAGTCGGAAGAACAAGGAAGGATAGTCGGTAAAGGAGAGCTGTGGATCAAAGTGCACAAGAAAAAGGATGGCTCATATATCAATGATGAAGCAAGAGCAATTGGTGTAAGTACTACTTGTTAACTATAGTTTACCAACTCTAACTAAGCTTCCAAAAATATCTTCGAAGCAAAAATATTTGTGTGTGATTTATTAACTAGTGTACTTATAGTATATTTATAATTAAGGTGATCTTATTAAATTTCAATATTGAAAGCCGATGTGTTTGACTGGGTGTGCGAGGAGTTTGGTGAATGACACGGGAGTCTACCACCATATATGAGTCTACCACCATATATGGATCAGGTTAAGTGCATAAAGGATAAGGATGGAGAGGTATTGGCTCAAGAGGAGAAGACTAATGAAAGGTAGAAGAGCTACTTCTACGAGTTATTTAATGAGGGACAGAAGACTCTTCCGAGCCTTGGTCGATTATGCACAAGGAAAGAAGATCAAAACTTTGACTACTATCGAAGGATTCGAGACTTCGAGGTAAAAGAGGCTCTAAAGCAGATGAAAAATGGCAGGGCAGTAGGACCTGATAATATTCCGATTGAGGTTTGGAAGGGTCTTGGAGAAAAAGGCATCAACTGATTAACCATGCTTTTTAATGAGATTTTAAGGTCAAAGAAGATGCTTGATGAGTGGAGAAAGAGCACCTTGGTACCTATCTACAAGAATAAGGGGGATATACAAAGTTGTGGAAACTATAGAGGGATTAAGCTTATGAGTCATACTATGAAGTTATGGGAAAGGGTGATAGAACGGAGGTTGAGAAAAGAGACACAAGTAACAGAGAACCAATTTGGATTTATGCCAGGGAGATCTACCACTGAAGCGATATACCTATTAAGAAGGATGATGGAGAGATATCATAGTAATAAAAGGGATCTACATATGGTGTTTATTGATTTGGAAAAAGCGTATGATAGGGTACCAAGGGAGGTCTTATGGAAGGTCTTAGAAAAGAAGAGAGTAAGGATCACATATATTCGGGCAATTAAAGACATGTATGATGGGGCCACAACTAGTGTGAAGACTCAAGGTGGTATGACAGAGGAATTCCCTATTGGTATAGGATTACACCAGGGATCATCCTTAAGTCCATACATTTTCACATTAGTCTTGGAAGTACTCACAGAGCACATCCAAGAGCCTGTGCCATGGTGCATGTTTTTTGCCGATGATATCGTCCTTATGGGAGAGTCAAGGGAAGACCTAAATAAGAAGTTGGAGTTATGGAGAGAAGCTCTAGAAGTGTATGGTCTGCGGATAAGCCGTAGCAAGACGGAATATATGGAATATAAGTTCAGTCTGAGAAGGGAAAACCCCAAGATAGAGGTGAAGATTGGAGAAAACATCCTACGAAAAGTTAAAAATTTTAAGTATCTTGGGTGCATCATACAGGATAATGGAGAGATTGAACAGGATGTAAATCATAGGATCCAAGCAGGTTGGTCAAAATGGCGGAGTGCATTTGGTTTTATATGCGACAAAAAAGTGCCTTTAAAACTTAAAGGTAAATTCTATCGCACCGCTATAAGACCGGCTATGCTGTATGGTACGGAGTGTTGGGCGGCTAAAGGGGAGCACGAACATAAGCTGAGTGTGGCAGAGATGAAGATGTTGAGATGGATGAGTGGTCATACGCGATTGGATAAAATAAGGAATGAAGATATAAGGGAGAGAGTTGGAGTAGCACCCATTGTGGAAAAGAGGGTTGAATCGCGTCTCAGATAGTTTGGACATGTGAGAAGAAGACCGATAGAACATCCAGTCAGGAGGGTGGATGAGATGGAAGATGGACAAAGGGCGAAAGACAGAGGAAGACCTAAGAAGACTATCCATGAGGTGGTCAAACGAGATCTACATGTAAACAGTCTCTCTGTAGACATGATACATGACAGAGTACAATGGCGTCGTTTGATTCATGTAGCCGACCCCACTTAGTGGGACAAGGCTTTGTTGTTGTTGTATAATTGACTATATTATTTTAATCTACTAGAATTTTTATTACTATAGTCACTTTCTATTTTTCTACATAGAACCTACGGAAACTATTGGTGCTTTTCTGATCCACTATTATTAGCTTTACTTTGCATATTGGATATAATAGAGATTCCCATGCGGCTGCTTACTCCTCTTCTTGGGGACTAAGAAAAATAAAATCAAACTATTATATAGTAGTATAGTATAAGGGAAAAGAAAAGTGTGAAAAGGGTGCTGTGGAAAAGAAAACAAGCTTCAATTTTCTCTCTTGTTGATTGATAAAGGTTAACACAAGTTAGTTTAGGAGAATTCCCTTAAATTTTTTGGGTTTTGGTTCATAGTGCATATCTTTATGAATTCTATGGTATGCTGAACTAAACTATCACATCTTTATGTTGTGAGTTTATATGTAATATGATCATCGATGCTAATCTTCAAAACATTTCATTTACTGTCAGAAATCATTTTTAATTTCTCGATTGTTTGTTATTTTTGTTTTCATTCGCCTTTGGATTTTTTATTGACTGAGAGTTATGTGTAACCCTAAATTTTTTTGCTGCTATTTTTGTGTGTTTTTTTATCGTGATGTAAGTGATAAGTTAGTTGAGGAGATTGCTAATTTGTGTATGTAGGAAAGAATTGAGGAGATTGAGCAACAGGATGAGTCTTCTAGAATGTTGTCTCAAAATGATTCCATTGCTCAGGTTTTTGGAAAAGAAAAATCGGGTAGAGTACGTGGTGTAGGTTTTGGACCGACTCCTAGCCAACTCTTCGGTCCGAATTCACATGCGTCTGGCAACGAAGGCCAACTAGAGGAGACCTAGAGGAAGCTGCTTGAACTGCAGGCAGAGCTGGAAGGCGAGAAGTTGAAGAGGAAGGCGATGGAGGATGAGGCATCATCAGATAAGAAAAAGATGAAGGTGATGGAGAGTGCCCTGATTTATCTGTTTCAACGGCATGGTGAGGAGTTTCCCCCAGAAATCGCTGCAGGGATGAGTTTCGTGAAATGATAGAGTGAAAATAGAATATTAGGATTGGAGTTATTTTGCATTGAAGCAAACATTTTATTGAATTAGACTGAGCAACTCTACAAAATAGATTTATTTACTTCGTATTTTGATGGATATATAACTTTGTTTTGCTTATATTTTAATTTTGTTTTTGCTACAAGTTTAGCTTCTATTTTTGTTGAAAATACTCACTCTTAAAATAATAATAAATATAAAAAGAATTAAAAAAATAATTCAATAATACTTTAAATAAATTGGGCAGGTTTTTTTGAAAGACCGAAATTTTTTTTTTCCCTAAATTGGCGGCGGTTTTAAACCGCCTTTGTTTGGGTTCAGAGATTATAGAAACTTTTAGATCTGGCGGTGGTTGCAAACCGCCGGTAACATTGGGTGAAACTAATGTCCTATTTGGCGGCGGTTTAAAACCGCCGCTAAACTTGTGAAAACTTGGACATATCGTGCTAACTTGCGGCGGTTTGAAAACCGCCGGTAAATATGAAGTAAACCATGTCAGACTCATTTGGCGGCGGTTTTCTATTGTGTGCCGCAAAATTTTGATTTAGCGGCGGTTATACCAGCGGTTTATGAAAACCGCCGCCAAACGCAATCCCGGCGCCCATATCCATGGCGGTCTTATGAACCGCCGGCATTTGATTTTGCGGCGGTTTAAAACCGCTGCTAATCAAGAAAAAAATCGCCACCAATTCCCGCCTCCCTTGTAGTGGTAGCCCATAACTTTGCATACCATCTAGCTGATCGTTTGCCGCACCTGAAACCCGACGGAACTTAGGAATCAAGTGTACCATACACCTAGCTACTAACTCATGGTTGTGCTCGAGGATGACTTTTCGGACCTTCCAGTTCAAACTTTCTTTGTCAATATATATCGACAACTTAGCATGACAGTTCGTTCGTGTCTCGGACTTATGACATCTTTTTCTATCTAATCTATTATAGTGCTTTTCATCCCTTAACTCAGCTCTGTTGTAAAAGAATCTCTTCCTAATTACATTTCCATCATCATCTTTCCCATAGTCTCCCTTGCGTACACCGAACCCATGGCACTTCCCAAACCTCATATAGAATTCATAAGTACACTCCTCCGTTCTAAAAACCTTGTTCTCTATTTCAGCTGCAGTAAGACTAAATAATCTCCATAATCTGACAAGTCATCCTGCCCACTTGGATCCAATTGCTCAACATCAAATTCATCAGCATCTGAACTGACTACGTCGCCAACACAATTGCTTTCATCCTCCGTGCAGAATTTCTCGCTATGACCAGTGTATTCCATCTGAAAAAAAAATAATCAACAAATAACTCGTCATCTAATTTCCTCACGCTCCCTAATATATTCAAATTCCGATCCGTATGAAAAGAATATTGGTGCTACTTAATACTTCTATGACACACATTACAAATCTCTCTGGCACTACTAGGCACATTCACACTAACAGGTATCACTTTACAAATACAACCACTCCTAAAATTGCATCCACCAGATACTTCATCGCAGATACCAAATTAAATAACAATTAGTCAAAATTCACATAACACTACCATGACTAAATAAAACAAGTTGTCTAATAGATTTTGTAAGTTAAATTCCCAGGGCCTAATATCACCAATTTTAGTTTATCACAAGTTGCAAATCATCTACTGAATACTAACATAAACTGTCATGGTGATGTTTCCTTTAGAACAACTTTTTTATCTGATTTTCACTCTTATATATATTCTTTTCATTCAACGTCAACAACATTTCAATTTTATTCTTATTTTTTTAGTTCATGATAATAAAGGTAAGCTTATCATGTTAAATTACATTGAACTAAATGAAATCCAACTATGAAATAATAAATAATAAATAATACAAACAAATAATTTTATACTATTTTATTCATTCTAATATTTCATAAAAAAAATTATTTTTCAACTAAATTACAAAAAAGATAGACAACATGTTTCAGCTAAATTATAAAATAGATAACCAGTTACACCCTTATGAATTTTCAACAATACTTTATATCTGCATTACTTCACAAGCAGTCATATAGCTCCAAAATCAGAGGCATAAATAGCAACTAAGAATTCGTTCAAACACTCATACCTTTAACACCGTCGATTTTACACCGATGGCACGCAAAATTCCCGTAAATCTAACGCGTTAACCAGCCCAGCACGTTGCTCACCTATACCACGCCCACCAATCTTAGTCGATTCAACAACCATCAAAGAAAGGGCAACTCCACTGCACTTGAAATAGTTACCTCTTCTCAAATAACCCTACTTCAAGGGGTCCGACACTCAGGATAACCCTTATGGAAAAAATTCCCAATTGAATTTCTTTCTCCAATTCACTTTTTCTTTATATTTCTTTTGTCTTCTCCTGTAAGATTATATTCCAAGTTCTGTAAATCACATAGCCCACCAAAACTTAGCCTATTAACATTTTAAGAAACATTCAACATGTACAAAAAAAACCCAATAACAGGAGGCTCATTTAGAACTAATACTAATTGGCAACGTCTCTAGTATGGATACACACAAACATCCATACGTATAGATTATGAGGTGGATGAAGCAGACAATAACGCGTGGCTTCGTTATTCTGTGCTACATGGAAATCCACAATGACAAAAGCTTGGCAGTGCAGGTTGATGCAGACAGGGAGCAGGTATTGTCGCTACTGATCATACTTAACTGCTAACCACGTTGAGCTTATGAAATGTATTTGTTCTAATTTTTTTGTAAATTGGGCTTATAGGACCAACTGCTTTTATTGCAATTTTCGGGTGAGAGATGTGGGCTTTTATGTTTTCTCTTTGTTGTAACGTGCTGGTAGGAGAATGAGTTTAGTGGTGTTCAAAAACCTAGTATACATATCCGTGTACGACCATCAATACTATTCAAAAAGCTTCTTAAGTTACACCAAAAAATAAAAGTTTCTTAGGTTTCTTACTCTAACAAACCCCCACCACAAAAAAAAAAAAAAACGGTAATTAAATAACATGTACTTTAATCTATGTGATTAAAAAATTATATAACAATCATTGTTATCTTTATGTGTGTTAGTAACGATAATATAAAACATATATTTATTATTAATATAGTCAAATTATTACTAAATAAAATTTATTACGTTAACAATAAATATATTACAATGATTAAAGTTACATAACATAAAACATGTATTTATTATTAATATAGTTAAATTATTAATAAATAAAATTTATTACGTTAGCTATAAATATATTACGATGATTAAACTTACATAATATAAAAAATTTAAAATTTCTCCAAAAGTATTTAGTAAAAAATTTAACATTCGTCATGTTTCCATAACAAATAAAGTAAATTAAATATATTATAATGATACATACATCTCATTATTATTTTTACTATTATAATAATATTATTAGTAACATCAAATTTTTTTATTAATATCCTAAATTTTAATTATTTTTTATATTTTTTACTAATCATATAATATACGCTAAATAAAAAATTACATATTTTTGTAACGCGTTAATTATTTTTTTTAGAACAATAAAATAACTGTCATCGATTTATAAATAAAAAATATTATTACAATGTAAATTAGTGAAACATTTTAGTTTTTATGGTGGAGGAGATGGTAACTTTTTAGTTCTTACAATGCTGTGTCATTTTTTTTTTTTATTTTGTAATGGCTTATGTCTTTCTTTATTTTTGGCCAATAGTTCATATGAGAGTTTTTTTTTCGGAGATGATATGAAGACATATTTAAAGCCTTGGCTAAGCCACTTTGACAGACCACCTGTGACATCCTTCACGGATATATGTTCGAAGTCTTCATACAATATGGTTTTTTCTTTCGTCTAATTGGTACGCAGCATAAAAAATAACAACCCTAAATAAGCCCAAATAACTTCAGCTCATTTACCAAAAGTCATAATCACCAAACTCACATTAACCAAACATTAATTTTAACATAAACCTCTGACAACACGTAATCTCTCCTGTCTGAGTCACTGTGCTGATAGGTTTTCGAAATTCGGGTCCTCATGTAGAGCAGGACTGCAGGAGCATTTGTTCCACACGTCATTCCCTTCTCCATACACGTCAAAATCCATAGGTATGAATGTTTGTGTGTATCCATACCAGAGAATTTGCCAATTTAGAAAGGAAGGCTCACAATTCACACACGTCTTTCTTGTCAATGTCACGCCCGCTTAATAGACATCAATTCAATTAGTTGTGTTTGTTGGTTATTCTTGTTGGCAAATTCTCTGGTATGGATACACACAAACATCCATACCTATGGATTTTGACGTGTATGGAGAAGGGAATGACGTGTGGAACAAATGCTCCTGCAGTCCTGCTCTACATGAGGACCCGAATTTCGAAAACCTATCAGCACAGTGACTCAGACAGGAGAGATTACGTGTTGTCAGAGGTTTATGTTAAAATTAATGTTTGGTTAATGTGAGTTTGGTGATTATGACTTTTGGTAAATGAGCTGAAGTTATTTGGGCTTATTTAGGGTTGCTATTTTTTATGCTGCGTACCAATTAGACAAAAGAAAAAACCATATTGTATGAAGACTTTGAACATATATCCGTGAAGGATGTCACAGGTGGTCTGTCAAAGTGGCTTAGCCAAGGCTTTAAATATGTCTTCATATCATCTCCGAAAAAAAAACTCTCATATGAACTATTGGCCAAAAATAAAGAAAGACATAAGCCATTACAAAATAAAAAAAGAAAAGAAAATGACACAGAATTGTAAGAACTAAAAAGTTACCATCTCCTCCACCAGAATAACTAAAATGTTTCACTAATTTACATTGTGATAATATTTTTTATTTATAAATGTGATAATATTTTTTATTTATAAATCGATGACAGTTATTTTATTGTTCTAAAAAAAATAATTAACGCGTTACAAAAATATGTAATTTTTTATTTAGCGTATATTATATGATTAGTAAAAAATATAAAAAATAATTAAAATTTAGGATATTAATAAAAAAAATTTGATGTTACTAATAATATTATTATAATAGTAAAAATAATAATGAGATGTATGTATCATTATAATATATTTAATTTACTTTATTTGTTATGGAAACATGACGAATGTTAAATTTTTTATTAAATACTTTTGGAGAAATTTTAAATTTTTTATATTATGTAAGTTTAATCATCGTAATATATTTATAGCTAACGTAATAAATTTTATTTATTAATAATTTAACTATATTAATAATAAATACATGTTTTATGTTATGTAACTTTAATCATTGTAATATATTTATTGTTAACGTAATAAATTTTATTTTGTAATAATTTGACTATATTAATAATAAATATATGTTTTATATTATCGTTACTAACACACATAAAGATAACAATGATTGTTATATAATTTTTTAATCAAATAGATTAAAGTACATGTTATTTAATTACTGTTTTTTTTTTTTTTTTTGTGGTGGGGGTTTGTTAGAGTAAGAAACCTAAGAAACTTTTATTTTTTGGTGTAACTTAAGAAGCTTTTTGAATAGTATTGATGGTCATACACAGATATGTATACTAGGTTTTTGAACACCACTAAACTCATTCTCCTACCAGCACGTTACAACAAAGAGAAAACATAAAAACCCACATCTCTCACCCGAAAATTGCAATAAAAGCAGTTGGTCCTATAAGCCCAATTTACAAAAAAATTAGAACAAACACATTTCATAAGCTCAACGTGGTTAGCAGTTAAGTATGATCAGTAGCGACAATACCTGCTCCCTGTCTACGTCAACCTGCACTGCCAAGCTTTTGTCATTGTGGATTTCCATGTAGCACAGAATAACGAAGCCACGCGTTACTGTCTGCTTCATCCACCTCATAATCTATACGTATGGATGTTTGTGTGTATCCATACCAGAGACGTTGCCATACTAATTATGCTTACTTAGCCTAATTACATAAGCTAATAATGTTTCCATATCACATAGAGAGAGTTCCAGTTCCTGAACTGAGAGGACGCTATTCCTGCAGCAAGTCACATCTGCTCCCTCACTCACACACTTGTCGCACGTTGCACCTGTCTACGCTATTTTTACACATGTAGAAGCCACATCAGTTTCTACATGAGAGACTTCGCCTTATATCGGGGTACTCAATCAAATACTCTATAGCCTTGATCAAAAGCAAAACCCAATTTGTCCATATTCTTTTTCATTACAAACATTTTCAATTTTGATTTTGCATGATTTAAACTAGTTTTTAAATGAAAAATCAATTTTTATTTCCAAAACGATTTTATTACTTTTGAAACCGGTTAATAACTATTTTTTTAATGTAAAATCAATTAAGTTTGCTAATCTAAACCAAATTTACATTTAATTGAAATCAAGATGACAAAAGAAAATTGACCAAAATGAAATATCACAGAAATTTCTCATAATAAATCTGACCCGCAAAATATATATGTTATGGAGACCCGTTTTTTTTAAATTTTCATCTTTTTTCTAGACTTCTATTCATTCTCAACCTATATTTTGTCTCTCTTTCATTTTGTTACACATAACTGTGATATTGATCGTCCGCCAAGAATAATGTTATGTTATTATATTACAAAATATTTTATGTTATTTTTTTTATAATGAATATGTTATTAATTATATTGTATTTTGTTAGATTATATTAAATTATATTGGATTATGTTGGATTGATTTATTTTATTATTGTTATGTTATTTTTTAAAAAAAATTCAAAGAATATCCATGAATAATACTCACAAATATCCACATTTCTTGAGGAATAATTAAATAGAGACTCGCAACAGAAATGAGATGGGACGAAAGATATTTTTTAAATGAGTAATGCTATGTGTATACTAAAATTAGTTATTAAAGTCAGTCATCAGTATAAAATATATGTTAAAATATAAATATACATTGAAAATAAATTAAACCATACATGTATTCATACACAAATATATTGGTGGCTGATTTTAATAGCTGATTTTGGTATATAAATAACATTTTTGTTTTTAAATAGGGGTGAGAGATGGAGAAGAAAATACCCGTTCTCATAGATACTCATTCCCATCCTTATTAATGTACAATTTTAATCTCATATTTTTAATTTGATCACCAAGTCATTTTAAAGAGATAACTTATTGTTCTTTATTGACAATGTGCTTGTTTGGACGCCATTATATCGATAAAAAAGATATTTTTTAATGAAAAAGGTCTTTTTTTTTAATGTGTTTGGCAAATTTTTAATAGTAAAAATAAAAGTACTAAAAAATATATTTTTTGTGAGAAGTTACAATTTACATCTTTTTTTGAAAGATCTATTTTCTTAAAAAAAAATATTTTTTACATAATAAATAAACAAAAAAATATTTTTATCATATTTTATCCAAACATAATTAATAGATAAAAATATATTTTTATATGAAATATCTAAACATAAAATCACTTTTATTTTTGTAAAAGATCTTTTAAAAATATACCATTTAAATTTTTTTTTCAAAAATAGTACCTAAACAAACCTAATATACTCTCTCTCTCTAAAATCGATCCCTAAATGTGTTTTTTCTTCTTATTTTAAGTTTGTTTAGCTAAAATAATAAAAACAATTTTGTCTCCATAACTTAATAATTCTAACACTCCTTTAAATGTTACACTATATGTGACATTAATGAATAAATATTTAGTTTAATTCATATCTAACTACATTATTATATTTACAAATTAAATTCAACTAATTTATTTTTACTAATTTCGTCCTCATTTAAAAAAAAGAAATAATTCTTTAAGATATTCTTTTAAATTTCATTATTTTGACCTAAAATCCATATAAAAACTTTTATTCTCTTTTCAATCTTATTTTAATTGATCATAATTATTCATATAACATTAAGTTGGATTTGGTGTACAATATAAAATTTTTATTTTTATTCTTTTTTTTTTTTTAAACTTTTTATGCAAAAGTTTACAAGAATAAAATTACAAACTAAACTGCCTTAGTATTTTTCTTACATTTTTCCATGATTGGTTTTTTACGGTATATTTGTTCCCTTTGGGTTAACGAGTTTTCACTTTTGACCCACTCTTTGTCTTTGATAATCAAAATGCAATGCACATTTAGCGAGGCCAATTTTTTAACTATACTATATGCATACGAAAAAGAAAAGGTTATTAAATTATTTAATTTATAAATATAAATTAAATAACATATGAATTTATATATAAATATATAATGATTGTGGTTTTATATACACATTTTTTTATTTTTTTGTTGAAAAATGAATATTCTCGTTCTCGTTATAATAATATTCTATTCTCATTTTTATCACATTCATACAAAAAAAAATATAATAGGAAAAACCTATGCATGATTGCAACATTTTTAAAATAGTAATGATATTATGAAAACAATTTTAATGCGAAGTAATTTTATATGCGCATCTAATTATGTATTATTATATCAGCAAAAATAATTATCTTTTATATTGATCACATAAATGAACATCTAAAAGAACGGATGTGATTACACGACTTTATAAATGTTTTACACCGTTAGTGTATTATTTTTCTTTTTGTTGTTTTTGATATTTCGTTGTTTTTGTTCAGGGAAAAAGCCCAAACAAAGAGACTAAAGAATCTAGTTAGAAAAACAAAAAGAACAATATTGGGCTTGGGCTTCCCTATTTATTGAACCAGAAAATAGTTTAACCCATTTAATTTAATCCCATGATAAAAAGAAAACCCATTTAATTGGGCTTGGTCCTTGGGCTTCCCTATTTGTGGTCCCTACTGTTTTCATTATCAATGAAGACGGAACAACTGCTTGCTTAGTTGCTGCTTCTTCTTTGCTTCTTTATTTTTTCCAATTTTATTTATTTTTTCACAGTTACGCTTGCCGCATGGATTTCCCGTAGGTAATAATGATTTGATTTCAATATTTTGGTTATTTCCTTTTTTAAGATCTCATTTATTCTTTTGGTTCGCCTTTGTAGTTGCATGTGTTAATCAACCGCTATCTCCATCGCTTGTTGCTTCTGCACTTTCATGTTCTTGCGCTGTAAGTATCGTCATTATTCTAATGCATCTAGTTTTTGCAACAATTAATTTTTCTCTTCTGACTCTGTGGATCAAGAATTTGTTCTTGTGAATGTTGCTTCATCTTTGTTCTGATTTATCCAATATGTACAATATAGGGTTTGCACATAATTTGATATGGAGCAAGTTTCACTCTTTCATTTCATGAAGAAGTTGATTCACGGTTATTCTTATCTTCAAGTAAGTTCATTATTTCTATTTTGATTGAGGTAATAAATGGTTTATCCAGGTACAGGTTGCTGGTTGTTCTGTACCAAGTTCTTTGTGCTTAACAATTTTCTTGATTCAATATGTTTGATATATCAAGTATAAGTATGTGTTATTAAGCCAATTGATTATTGAAGATGTTCATGCTCCATTTTGCTCTATGGTCCATTTTTGGCCATGTTGCATACTTGATTTTGGAAGATACTTGGCTGTTTGGAATGAAGGGGGATCGTTTTCTGATTTCTTCTGCTACGAACGTAAGATAAGCACATGGAGTTAAATGTTTTAATTGGAACTGTTTTTTAGTTATTCTGTATTTTGTTTGGATTTTTGCTACTTGGATTAAATTTTGGTACTTTAGCGTGAAAGGGCAATAGAGGCATTTATTCCTGATATTTGTTGATTATAGTTTTAGGAGGCAATGGCTCATCTAGTTGGAAGTCTTACACTTCATTATTCATATCCTGAGACAACTTATGATTTAAAAGATCACAAATTGGGGGATCTATGTTTCATATGTATATGCTTGTGAATGTGTCTTAAGTGTTTTAGTGAGAGAATTTGAATGATTTTCTCGGTGCTTAAAATCTACATCCACTTATGCTCTTGAAATATTTTTGTTATCCATAAGATTTTGAAGCAAACAAGGGTCTAGTTAAAAGAAAGTATATCTATATTCATAATTTTGGGTACTATGTCTAAGAACTCTTGTAGTGCATCTTTAATGCCATACACTTGAGTTTTGGTTGTATCCATATACATTATAAAAGTTTCCTATATGACACCATTCAACTTTCTCTGTCACTTAGGCTTCGCATTTCCTCATTTTGGTTATTTGTCTTGTGTACAGTTTTGTTGTCTTTTTCTTTTTCTAATTTACATGGGCCGTATAGAGGTTACCATGCATTCACAGCCTTCACAATTCTCGGAGATAAAACAATAGTAGCATATCTAAACTTTAGTGATAGATTGGACTTCTCTTTTTCCCCCCTCTCAGCCTCAAAATCAGTGGTTTTCAGGTGTTTAAATTAGATGTTGCTTTTTGGTAGCAGTATCTTCAATTGCAAACAACCTACCAGAACTAAAATGCTATCAAATTTTTAAAAGGTGCTTAATTCATCAAGGTTGTCTTTCTTTTTGTAGAATCCTTGAAACTAGTTGTAGTTATCAGATTATCAACATTGGCATTTTTTCTTTTATGGTTCAACATATAATGTTTTCTTCTAAGATTTTAAGAAATTTGAACATGTTTTTTTAATCAAAACCCCCTGCCTATGATAATTAAAAAAGAAATTTGTTTGTTGTTCTTATTGTGTGAGTTACATATGATGTATATTTTACAAATTTTTCATATAACACAACAGTCCTATAGGCTAAGTCAAAGCTTGGGGAGTAACATACGTGCATTGTGCTGGTATAAGTCATAGAATAATATGAAAAATTCCATTTTCCCTTTTCCTGTGCTATTCGTGTACCCTAGTGAAGCCAAAGATTCTAGGGTTTCTACAGTTTCAGCAACTATGCAAAGATCCATAGTGGGAGCCAACAAAGTTTGAACTAAATCTCAAGTATCCAAACATGAGAAAACATACATATTTTGGTCCATGTGAAATTATGACAAATAGCAGGCCAAACAGCAAGAGCTAACAGACAAGGAAGATAGAAACCGCTAGCAACTACAGCACTTAATTGGATATCAAAATAAAGTTCTCTCTTTATAAAGCATAGAAACCACTAGCAACTACAACACTTAATCTCAAATTATTACAATGATCTAAAGCATATAAATTCTTAACATTGAGAACTAAACACATAGTGTAGAATAATGTACAGAATCACAAACTAACTTTGTAATTTCTTTTTCTCGTTTGCTTAGTCATGAAGGTTAGATAATTATTTTCTATTGGCCACGGTTGGAAAATTGATTTGGCCAACATCTTCATCATCTCTAAAAGCTGGAAAATTAAGGTCTAGCGACTTGTCCACAAATTTATTGTGAGCATTAGCAACCTTAGGGTTGTTTAAGTGTACCTTTTTGTGCCCGCCGAGTGCTTGTTTAGATTTGAACATCTTGGAGCACCATGGGCATTCGACCGGTTTGTTATCTAAACACCTGAACTTAACTTGAGGGGGAGTCTGAACAAGTAAGGCATCTTTATCATCTTCATTATCTTTTGTAAACATTTGGTTGGCTCCCTCCATCTCTTGCGTCTTGATCTCTTTGCTTGCTGGCCAATTATCTTTGGAAAGCAATATCAAGGACCTAGCTGCTTCTTTTGCACGAGGGGTTTCAGATTTTGAACTCTCCTGTTTTGGCCCAGATCTTTTCTCAACTGCTTTAATAAATTGTCGGCGACATTTGGATCTTTTGCGGGTTGGGTTTTTAGGGTATGGCAGAAATCTATTTTCTTTGTTTACTTTTGAAAAAAAGGCTGAGAAGCTGTATTTCGGAGATTGAAGATTTTGTGCTGGTTTCATTTCGGGATGGAAATTCATTGAGGAAGGAACTTGAATTGCATGGTTGGTTAACTTGATAAAGTTGTCAAGTGCTTGATTCTCTGGGTCAGGCTTGGGAGGTATTGGCAATTTGACCAAGTGAGATCTCATGTGGCCCCCTATGGCTTTTCCGGTGGAGAAACGCTTATTGCAGATTTTGCAGGTTATGTTGTTATTTTTCTCCATGTTCACTAAAATTCCAGAAACTCGAATACTTCCTCACCGAGTGCTTGTGGGATGAGTGCATGCCGAATTGAGGAACTTAAAAAGGAGTAGGTGGCAAGTGTTCCAATTGCAAAAGGAATAAAATCACAAAAGACAATAATGATGTTAGATATGTTAGCGGTCAATCTCCTCCTCATCTATAACAATCGCAAGCATACAAAGTCTTCTCTCACCGGATGGATTCAACTACATGGATTAAACGACGACGTACTATTACTTTGGTCTCACTGGCGGTTTGGTTTATTTCCTATATTTCAAGCATTTATATTGTTCCTATAAATTAGGTTTATATGAGGAAATTAATAATTATTTAAGATTCGGATTTTCGTTTGCATTTTATATTTGTTGGCATTTGGCAAGTTAAGAAAGAAATAGTAGCATATATGAACAGGTGGTTTGGGGAAAATATTTGGGCTGCCCATATATCTATTTCTGTTATATACTTCTCCACTCCTTCATCCCTGCTTAAGTTTTGCTTGAATTCTATTATCCATTATTTGACCATGTACTCAATTTTATGTTAGTCGAGTTGCAGGCATAATATACTCTATGCATCAGCTTACTAGATAGGATTTTTTCATTCAAAATGGAAGAAAAACAGTATTTGGATAAAGTTCAGTCCTACATTGCTTGGAATATTGTTGAGATAGATAGCCTTTATAATGTTTCGGCAATGGACATTGGGCAATTCTTCTCCCATGAGCTAGTTTTCAGGTTGGAGTCACATCCATCTATTATCGTAAGATGTTTTAAAAGCCTATATTGTGATGATACAGTTGATGGCATTTGTCTAGTATTGCAATTGCAGAAGTCATAGGCATGAGGGAGGTGTATTTTGTCCAACTAAATTTGTTTAGGAATGTATATTAATGGCACAGCCTTTATAATAAATTGGACTATTCTTCTTAGAAAATAATTTTGATCACTGGTCATTGTAGTTTGTGTAAAGTAGTTTTACTCTTATATCCAATTACTTAATGTTAGGTATGCAAAAATAACCATTTTTTTCATTGGCTGCGTGAATAAACATTCAAAAGAATAGATATAATTAGACAATTGTATAAAACGTTTCATACTGCCAGCGCATCAAAATTAAACTCTTATTCTTAGGTGAGAAAACATTTTGTGCAGAGTTAGGCCTATTTAGAAAGATAGTAAAACACAAATTTGTCATGTTATTTTTTTATTTGTGGGTAAAGTATATATTTTGTCTCTGAAATTTGTCAAGTCTTAAAAATACTCCTAAAATATATTTTGTTTTAGAAGTTTTCGATTTTCATCAAATATATTTCTGACAACTAAATTTTCAGAGAGTTTAATACTAATCTAATAATAATGCGTGACAATTATGTCTAGTTTGTTTGTGAAATTGTTGTTGAATTAGTCATAATTTTTTTGAAAAGTTAGCTGCCAAAGGTATATTTGATGCAAATAAAAAAATTTTAAAGTTAAAATTAAAATAAAATAAAATTTAAGGATATTTTTAAAATTTTTGACAAACTTTAGAAACAAAAAATATACATTATCCTTTTTATTTTCAAATTTCATTGGATAATATTAAAATTATTTGAATTTAACAAAATAAAGGACATAATACAAAAAAAAAAAAAAAATCAAGAATAGCTTTATTATGTAAAAATACAAGGAGAAAGTATTAAAGTATTGTTTTGATAAATTTAAAATAAAACTTTCAGTGATTTGGTTGAAATCTTTATCGCTGACAAAGTGTGGGCAAAACAAATTGCCCTTGGTCATAATATGTAGTTCTTAAAGAAAAACTTTATTTTCAGTTTACCAATTGAAAATTAATTATGTATTTCCAACTTCTTTTTAGCTTATTTTTTATTTAATTTCGGTTAGGCTCCTTGTGTCGTTTAATTTCTAATAGCTTTGTTGAAATTTACCTTTTTATTTTGGTGTCTAGTTGAAAGTTTACCTTTCTATTAGCTAGAATGGGACCCCAAAATTTCATGTATATATGCTATTTCGAATGATTGAATTCAAAATATAATTCTGAAGTAATTTTTTGGTAACAAGAGATCAAAGAAAAGCAAAAAACATAGCTAGAATAAAATTAAGATATATCTTGTTAAAGAAGATTCCCAAACTCTCTCCAACACCACAGGAGCTCAATTTGAGGGTTCATGTTTATATTAGCACATCTCACTATGGCATCAACAACATTGTTGGCAATCTGCTGAATATGATCCATATTAGTCTTTCATCTCCACTTCAAGATCTCATAGGTTTTGCTAACGATATCCTTGTCCAAGTAATAAGCTCCTATGTTTTGATCACTAATCAAATTAAAGGTTTCAAAGTTATCAGTTTCACAAGAAATCTCTCTATGACCACCTTCCCACAATAATAGTAATTCCTGCCAGATTGTAAATAATTCACATCTGCGCACACTCGCATAAGGTAGAGCTCCCATGCAACCTCTCAACTATAAACTATATGAATTTCTAATAACACAGCCAAATCCCGTCTTACTCTTATCATCAAAGACACTTGCATCATAGTTTACCTTGACTGAATCTTGTGGAAGAGTTGTCCAAGTAAAGCCGATGGAGTGAGTAGCATGAAGATTGAAGAACCTTTTTTTAAAAAATATTCTGCAGCTCATTGTTTTAAAACATAGATAAGTCCCACCACTTTATCAATAGACCAAACTTCATTGGAATTGAACACATCATTATTCTTATCCCTCCAAATCCACCAAAAGCAAGCAAAAAATAGGAATATATTGGTACTCTTACATTTATTAATCTAATAAATCATGCCCAAGTGTTGCAAATTCAACTTCTTCCAAATATTTCTGGCCTTTCATCGGTCCTTTAAAGCAATGCAGAATGATTTTTGGCACCTCGGACAAAAATTGGAAGTTGCAAGGTTTCTCTTAAATCTAAATTCAGCAGTTGAAATTGCATCATGAAGACAAAGCTAAATTAGGAATTTGATTTTTTCCGGTAACAACCATATCCATAATCAATTTCCATGCTCATCCCAACCGAACTTGTACTTACTTAACCACGTGTAACCACTGTCGGAAGAATACAACTTTGAAGTTGAAAAAGACCAACTCCAACCCACTATGTCGCTAGCATCCTAGCTCGGATTAAAGGCGTCAAGGCGTTGCTTGAAGTTATCAGATAGCAGGATAGCAACATCAGTCAAATTCCAAGTACCATCTCTTCAGAGGTCGCTAATATATAACATTGTATCCGATACGTGCACATAATTCAGTTGTCAAACTAAAAAGACTGTTGAAGTGAGCCAATATTCCATGAATAATCCCCCCTAAGAGCTTTGGATGCTTTATAAATACTCTTCCAAGTGTGAGAATCCTTCATCATATTAGACAAGAAGAATTGTTTCAAATTCTTATTGATTTAGCTATCAAAAGTTGCATCCAAAAGGACAATGTAAAAATTGCCAAATTAGCTTGCCTAAAAGAGTTAAGTTAGCACAAGCTGGATCTCTAACCCCCCAAACTCCAAATTTTTTGGGAGTTACCACAGTTTTCAAATGGGTAAGCTCATGTCCCTTCCATTCACTTGGCCCTTCTAAAGAAAATGACGCGTCAAGGAGAAAATCTTGTTCATTGCCTAGCTGAGAAAATAGGAGACTTGCATTTGGTAGATTGGAAGAGATAAAACAATAGAATTAATTAGACAAAGTCTACCGACTCAGTTTAAGAGTTTGTCCTTCCAATTTGTTAGTCTGAGAGTGAGAAATGAATAGAAGATATCCTAGTAAAGATTTCTTTCCTTCTAGAATTCACATTTTTTGAGCAAATGGCTTTGGATTTGTCAAAATTAACTTTTATTTCGGAGGTTTTGCAGAAATTAGAGAAAGTGTTCATGACATTCTGCACTTAAGATTTTCTAGCTTTACAAAATAAAAATAAATCATCGGCAAACATTAAGGGTGTGTGTGGTTGGAGGAATTATAAAATAATTCCTAGGAATTTTAAGATGGGAATATCATATTCTCATATTTGGTTCAAAGTTTGAAAAGCTATTCCTAAGCAAGTTTGATTTCAGGAAATCAAAATATCATCATTTCAATTCCCATCTTCCCTTTGGGTATCTTTGATTCTCATGAGAATAGAATTTTTGTAACAATGTAGTACTTGAACCACACACACCCTTAGTGATGATCTTGGGCCTCCTTTTGAGACTGCTGCTAACACCCAAATCCCACCCTTAACTTGACTAGAAATATAAGAAACAAGATATTCTATGCAAAGAACAAATAAAATAGAGAGATATAAGATCATCTTATCTGAAATCTCTTTGGAAGGTAAAATTATCTAATTTACTGACATTTTAGAAAATGGACAAAAAACAAATTTTTACACACTCCATCATAACCCTAATGATAAAACTCGGAAACCCAAAGCTATTGAGAGTATGCAAAAAATTTCCAATCCACTATGTTATAGGCCCTTTTCAAATTAATCTTAAAAGTAAGAGTACTTTTTTGAGATTTAGTTTGTTTTATAAAATACAAGATTTCTTGTGCAACAATGACGTTATTAGGAGTACTTCGACTTGAAATAAAGTCTTGCCATAAAGGGCTAAATTTCAGATAAAAAAAGACACATCCTGTTTACAAGAATTTTTATAAAAAATAGTGATACTGTGATAGCCTTATAAATAACATTGTTTGAGACTAATTAGTTAAAAATTTTTCGTCAAGAATGGAGTGTCAAAATAATTATTACTTATACTGATTATTAAGCATTATTATTTGCTTCAAATTGTCATTTTTATCGATTGTTTTAGGGATGAGATCAATCAAACTGAAGAAAAAAAAACACACACACACACACACAAATAAACTAAAGAAAAATTGAGATGTAATAGGCCAAGTTCAGCAAAATAATTTATGTATAAGACAGTATACACCATACTAAGAATGTTAGGTAAAAAATATACTTATGGGGATAAAAAGTATTATTAGACTAATTTCTGAGACTTAAATAACTTACTTATCTATTCTTTTATTTTATCTATCGATATTTTATCTTTTATTATATAAAAATAATACTAAAAAAATAAACAAATTTTTTTTCTTAAAATGTCTTTTATTATAATATATAGCTTATAAATATATATTCTTTTGCCATTTCGAATATTCGAATTCAAATCTTTTGATTAAAATATTAAATATTTATTATTATAACTATTATACATATTTAATTTATAAAAAAAGTATATTAATAGAAAGTAGAAACTGCCTATTAATTGTAGGGTTTAAAATTAGAGGGCTAAATTGGTCATTACTCATTAAATGTTTAATCAATTAATCCTTTTATTTCTCTTTTACCTGCGTGACATCACAGCTTGCTTCACACGTCTTCACTCCAGTGGCACAATTGTAAATTACCATTTCGCGCCATTAATCCATTCGTTTCTTGACTTTTTTTTTTCTCAATCGTGTTCGGTTTCTTTCAATTCGGACTCACTTCACCCCTGCTCTCTCTCTGTGCTAGGGTTAGGGCTCAAAGACAGCGAATATTATTCCAGAATGGAAGAAGGGATGGGAGAATCCACGACTAGGGTTTGCCCTTCTAATCTTCGGTATGAGCAGCAACCGCAGCACACTGCGGGTACCATCAAGAAGATTCGACTGGAGAACTTCATGTGCCATGAAAACTTCGAGATGGAGTTCGTAAACGCCGTCAATTTCGTACTTGGTCAAAACGGAAGTCAGTTTGTGTTTTCCTTTTGTTTCTTTCCTTGGATTAGTTTTTGTTTGTTATTGCTTTTGATGGTTTCACAATATTCCTTCGGAAACATAGTTTGGCGAAATTTACGTGCTTTATTATGTATCTTTGAGTTTTCTTTTAGTGACATTTTTAGGAGCAAGTGGTTGGGAATTCTATGTAGTCAAACAGTGGATATAATTATTTGCAATTGTTGTGTAACGAGTTATTGTTGTTTGTTTGGTTTTGGTATTACTATTTCCAGGTGGTAAGAGTGCCATCCTAACAGCATTGTGTGTTGCATTTGGTAGTCGAGCTAAAAAGACCGATAGGGCAAACCATTTGAAGGATCTCATTAAAAAGGGTTGCAGGTAGATGTGACAAACTATTTCTCTCTATTACTTTTACTAGGTGGTGTCAGTGAGGGCTGCTAGCGGTGCAATGCCAATTTTTTTTTTTACTTATCCTGGGGCTTTCAAATGAATATGGTATCCGAAATCAATAATTTAGTTTTAGAGGGAGCTTTGGATTGGAGTTCGAAAGGGATTTTCAAGAACGTTTTCCTCCTTACCCAGAGAATGGGAGGCAAAACAAAAGTACAGAAAATATGGAAACAACCTAAAAGGATCAATATTCCGGATGCTGCTATCCAATGTAGAAGATAAAACCAACTTAAGAAATTGGGTTATCCTAGTGATAATCAACATTTTCTGTATTTATAGTTATTTGCATCTGCTGGGCGAAAAAAATTCTAAAGAAGCTTATGCTATGGCTAGAACAGGATATCTTGTTTCTGTAGCCTGCCCTTTGTCAAGTATGGGTGGACATAGTTTGGTTTGATAACAAGTACTAAACTAAACTACCCTAAACCAGGTTACAAGTTTAGAGATTTTGAACCAAACTAATCTTAGAAATCCCTGATCAGGCACTGAACCAGATTGAAATCTGGTGAACTGGCTTTAAACCAGTTAACAGTTCAGTTCGTCATTTGGCTTATACACACAACCAAAACCAAACATGATTCAAACTGAATGTATAAGTGAAGGTCCATTCCAAAATTATAGATCTCCAATGTGCACTTAAATGAAGTTGAACATGAACATGGGAGCTTTCATAGTCCTTCCCTTTTATGTTGTTTATTCAGACGAAATTTAACTCGCTCTTGTGGTGGATGTTTCGGTGGCAGTGGCATGAGAACTTTTTGATTCTTTCTATTATTCTCTGTCTGTCTTATCCTTGAGGTTCCAAGGAATAAGGGAAAGTAGTAACTAGTAACGCATAACGTAAAACAACAGGTTCGCATTTTGAAGCCATTTCAATAAACCGGTTTTTCTAACAAGGTTTCAATTTGTTTGGTTATGGCTTATTTGGTGAACTAATTTGTTTTATTTCATTCAAAGAAATAACTTTTCAACTTAACAGCTCAATACAATGTCTGGGAGATTTGTTAATGTAATTTGCGAATGTCATTTCTTTACGTAGTTCTTTATTTTATTGTTTCTTTGTAGCAATGCTGTCATCCATGTTGAAATTCAAAATGAAGGAGAAGATGCGTTTAAGCCTGAAATATATGGTGACGTTATCATTGTTGAACGTAGGATATCCGTATCTGCAAACTCCATTATATTAAAAGATCACCAAGGTGTGTTTCATGTTTTTTTAACATTTTGTTTGTTAGGTATGAAAACCATTCACGTGCCTAGCTAACAACATTCTAAGCTTTTGGTAGAAATGTTTTCATGACATAGTATTAGATCTTCTAAAAGGGTCTAGAGTTTGATCCTTGTTGCCCTTATTTTGCTAAATAAAAATCGAATTTTAGCACAACGTAAAATGGGCCTGTGTTTTCTCCTCGCCTTAAAACCAAAAATAGGATTTTGTGTTAGAGGTTGTGTTAGATATGGAAATTATTTATATGCTTGTATCTAATAGTTTAAGCTTTTGGGAGAGATGGTTTGTTACTACGTAACATATGTACAACTCTTTTGGATAATAGAATAGTTTTATGACATTTGCTTTACTAGTTAAAACACTGAAATTGTGGAATGGAGTGTCTATGAATTCTTTATACTTTGGTACTTCCCATCACTCTTTAGTATAATCTTACGGCCAAGATCACTGTTGGGCTTGGGTACACAGATGAGTCGGTTCTAAAGGGTGTCTGAAGAGATATTTAACAAATTCTTGTTATTGCATTTTAACTTGCGTAAAAAATGACGATAGTTGAATTTGCTTCCAATCATGTTTCCATATTAAGATAATTATTTTTGTAATTTGAATTTGATATAAACATTTTATTTATGGGTGTACCGTGTATGTCATTTTTTTTTTAAATTTTATTTTTTAAATTCCCGCCATTTTCTAATTGAACTTTTCTTTTAATTTTTGTTGGTCATGATTTGTAGTCTTATTCATTTTTGAGAATTTAACTAATTCAATATGATTCAGCATGGTTTTAATAGTTGTGAATTTAGTGTTGCAGTCATTAGCAACCTTTTGGAAAAACCTTTCTACAAATGGTTGTCAATGATGCTATAATTCATTATTGTGATCTATATCCTGATCTTTTGACAGGAAAGAGAGTGGGCCATCGGATAGCGGATCTCCGGGAAATGGTTGAGCATTTTAATGTAAGATTTCTCATTTATTATAGAGGTTTTTCAAATATAGTATCTCTTATTGCTGGAAGGTCCGAGGTCTCAGTATTTTGGGCGAAGAAAACTATCTTGGATTTCCACTTTGTTGCTGTGTTCTAATGACTATAGCATAGTAAATTCATGATAGTATCAATGCTGCTATATATGGTTTCTATATTTTCTTTAAGTCGGTGGTTATGTGGACGGTGGAAGAACTAAACTACTCGTGACTTTAGTAATTAATTAATAATGATAATTTTGTTTGGAATTTCTTTAATTGAGTTCATTGGATGATGTCTCTGCTGTATATATTTTAAAATGTAAGGGTTCCTGTTACTTTGTTGACATACTAGCTAAAATTTCTTAAACATTGGTGTGGTGTTGTTCCCCCCTCCAACATTGAAGTTTTCTCAATGATTCAATCTTCTTATTTTTCAGATTGATGTGGATAATCCGTGTGTAATTATGAGTCAAGACAAAAGCAGAGAATTTTTGCATTCTGGGAACGATAAAGATAAATTTAAGGTTATCACTGCATTTTGATATAATGTTTTTTAATATGCTTACGCAAAATCTGTGCTCATACTTTATCTAATAGTTTTTTTACAAGGCCACACTCCTACAGCAAGTCAATGATCTCTTGGAAAACATTTCTAAAGAAATAGGTGTCGCACATGGCATAGTTAAAGACTTAGAGGGTTCAATAAAGCCTGTTGAGAAGGAGCTTAAGGAGCTGCAAGACAAAATCAAAGCTATGGAACATATTGAACAAATGTCTGTAGACATTCAAAAGTTAAAGAAGAAACTTGCATGGTCTTGGGTTTATGATGTGGATAAGAATCTTCAGGCACAAAGTGCAAAGATAGATAAGCTAAAGAACCGGATACCTGCCTGCCAAGCTAAGATTGATCAACAATTGGTATGTAAGCTTATATGTTTGTCTCCTAGTGACGTTTTGATTTGCCAATTAATATAATTTGGAGTTGTGTTTGTGGTTCAAGAATAATACATTCTAATTTTGTACTGTATTTCAAATGTGAAGGAAGTTATGTATGGTAGACAATGAAAACTAGGGTATTTCATTGGGTTTGTCTTCATAATTCTGAGGCTTGCCAGAACTGGTAGTACCCTTCAGAATGGTGGCTAAACTCTGGATTGTTTCAAATGGTAAATTGTGAGTGCATTATGGGAATGAATTCAAAGAATGTTCTAGTCTTGCTATATTTATGATTAGTTACAGTATTGTAACTAAGCATTTCTAGTAAAAAGCTATTTGTGAAATAGCTTTTTGCCACAATCATGATTGAGAAAGTTAACGTGAAATTCCATTATGAAGCATTGTATATACGAGTCTATGTTTATGATAAACCCTTACTTTTTAGTTCTCATTTTTGCTTGAATGTGTTAGTCTTGCTCCTTTGTTTGCGTATAAATAATTAAATACTTATTTTGGAGGATTCCTTATTCTTCCCCATGTTGCACTGGGACCTTTTTTTCTCTAAAAAAAACTTTACTCACTTTTCTATAGTAGTAGTTAATATGTCTTCATGATGCAACTGCTTTTAAACTCCCATGATGTTTGAGTGGCAGAGTACAAATCATTCTTCCTTATTTTGGTCTTTCAGCCAATTTGAGGTCACTGCAGATATTTTTCTTGTATGTCAGCTAGGAAGATGTTTTTGTTCTTCAGCTAGCAATGATTTGGAGAATTTACTGGCATTTTGTTGTTTTTATTCCTTCTAGTTAATTTAAAATTAGATTGGGATTTTAATTCCTTTTGCAGAATGATATTGAAAGATTGAAGGAAGGCATCTCTGAGAAGAAGGACGTAATTGCAATTATGATGGAAGAGTATACACAACTTAATCAAATTATTGCTGATCAAAATCAGCCTTTGTCCTTGGTATGTTGGAAGTGGGATACTTTCTTTTTTTTCTATGTCTATTTTATGTTGTAGTAGGTATCATGTCTATTTTATGCATCTCCCCAATTTTAGGCTAGAAAAGAAGCTCTTGAACTTGAGCATGACTGCAATTCCAAAACTAGCAAAGTACAGAAGATGTTACAGCGACTTAAAAAACTTGAACAAGAAGTGCAGGATCTTCATGAGCAGCATGTGAAAAATACTCAGGTATCCATGTTTATGGATATAATGATAGTTAATTGTTTCTTGATGTTTTTTCAATTTTATTTTCTCAAGTTGTAAAATATGCTTATTTTATTCACCTAGTGGAACATTTTTTTGGTTCAGTAAATCACTGATTCTTTTGGAATTCATTTTAACTTCTTGAAACTAAATTTTGGATACAAGAGTTCCTAGAATGAGTATCTGTATTTTTCTAAAAGATGAGGTCTTCCTGTGATTTTGTTTACTTGAATGATCAAAAAAATTATGCTGTATTTTCAGTTAGTGCATTGTTGAAGGATTCTTGAATGTTTTCAACTCAAACAACTTGTTAGTTACTCCTTCTCTTCCCCAGCCCCCCGCCCCTCTTTTTTTTTCAATGCTCATACATGTATCTATAATGTTTTGTGTGCTCCGTTTTTCTTTGGTTGTGTGTGCTGTTTTCTGATCATTCATGTCATCAATTTGAAATGACTAATTGTTGATTACAGTGCCATGACATCCCTTTTTTTTTTGTAATCACCAATTCTATTGTTTATCATAATAATGCAGGCTGAAAAATCTGACTTGGAGGAGAAACTTAAGGGTCTCCAACATGAGGTTCATGCTGCTGAGCTAGACTGGGGAAGGTTAAGCTTTAATTGTGATATTTCATATTTGTGTTTTACCTGGATTTGAGGAACTTTTCTCCCTTATAATTTGTTATTGATCCAGGTTAAAGGAGGAAGAGACTAAGTTAATGAACAACATAAATTTGCAAAATGAAGAAATTAAGACAATTGTTTATAAGGTGTGGTGATTTTGAACACTTTTCATCTATGGTTGTGATTCATCTGTTATTGATGTTTACAAGCTAAGATTATTTGTTCCAAATATGCTATTCTTGGGTTGGTTGTCTTGTAAACAAATTTTTATTTGTGGTTTCCCTTTTGTTTAATTTGATGAAATTTTGAAAATTGTTACAGTTTCTTCCCCATAAAATGCAAAATGAATGGAGAAAAAGTATCTCAGACTCCTTTATAAAAGGGGGATATAAGAAACTATGAAAATCACATAGGGATCAAGTATCCTACCTCCATTTTATTGCAGAGAGATAGAGGGAGATGTGAATCATAGGATTTTGTCAACATTTACTTTTTAATTACCACTAGATGTCCTTTTGTTCCAAAGTCTTGTGATAAATGCAATATTTATTTGTATATGGGAACTATTGATACGTTCTAGATTTAAAAGTTCAAATTTTGACGACTAATTGCTGAAAATGTTCATGATATTTCTGAGTTTTTGCTTATGCAAATTGTCATAGTTTATTATTCATTTGACAGGTCTTCTGTTCTTTAATTTCTCTTTTTTTTAAAGCTTTGCATGTCACTTTTTGGTAAAACATGTGTGCTTTTTCTAGATCCAAGATCATGAAAACAATTGTAATGAAATCTCCAAGCAAATCCGCGACTATGAACAGAAACAAGGCAATAAGGTATGACACATCCTGTGTTTGCTGAGGCTCGAATTAACAATGAAGGTTTTCATTTGTTTGTTCATCCTGTGTATGTTCAAGATAGATCTAACATACTAAAAAGCATAGCAATTTATATTAAAATTTACTGACTTTGACAATGTTATTTTTGGAAACAGATTGCAGGTTTTGGAGGACAAAGAGTAATACATCTGATATATTTAGTTGAGAAAAATCATCAAAGGTTTAAGATGCCACCGATTGGTCCAATTGGTGTCCATTTGGTAATACAGTTTGTGATGCTTTCTTGTTATCTGTTAGACACTGTTCATCTTGTATTTGTAGGCTTGTGTTGTGCATTTTGACGCTTGAGGGGTTAAATCAAATTGTTTATCAGCCATTGTCATTCCTCCTTAAAAGAAGACATTAACGACTATGCTTTGATAATTATATAATATAATATTTTTAACTGATCTGAAGTTTTCTATATCAAATCTTATTTAGGATGGCTTAATTGTGGGATTTATTTGTTGGATATACAAAGGAATAAGATAGCTCTGTTCACCAGATTGTTCTCTTGGTTTTCTTGCTGTTAGCAGGAATCCTGTTCTAATAACTGCCTTTTCTTCTAATGTTTCACTTACTAAGTTACTAGGCTTCGCTAGTTAAATTGTCATGGGTGTGAGATCCTTTCCCTTAACACCTTCTATCCCTGACTTTTTCTGTTGATCTAATCACATATCAAGTTTAAATCCTAGCTTTGTCAGTTTAACTGCATTAGGAAATTACTTGACTGTCCCACTAACCATACCAAATTATTATTACACGGTCTTGATTTATGGTTTAACAGAATTTACTTGATGCTAAAAAATGGGCTGCTACTGTTGAACATGCCATCGGGGGATTGCTCAATTCCTTTATAGTAACTGATCATAAGGATTTTCTTCTTCTGAAACAATTGGCGAAGGAAGCAAACTATAGGAACCTTCAAATTATTATTTATGATTTTTCAATACCGAGGTAACTTAATTGCTTCTTGTCTGTTAGCATGCTCTGTTGCTCTTTTTTGTTTATATAAGTCTGGTTTCTCGTGTGATCTTGTGTCTAACTGCGATCATGTCTGCTTTTGGTGTAGGTTAAAAATACCACAGCACATGCTTCCTGAGACAAATCATCCATCAACACTTTCCCTTTTACAATCTGAGAACGACACTGTGATTAATGTCTTAGTGGATCTAGTAATTAACAAAATCCTTGCTTGTGCTTTAGTTAGTATCTTAATGTTTTCTTTTTGCTGAAGAACCTTTTCAAGATCATGTTTTCCTTCTTCTTTTCCCCAATTTATCAAAACCTGATGGGATTTTTTGTCCCTCTAGCTATTAATCAATAACTATCAACTTTGATGTTGGGTCCTGAGGGATCAATACCTGAAAAAGAGCTCCACATTGGTGGAGCAACACTGAAAAAGAGTGTTATAAGGCAGCCGGCCAAACTGAAAGGGCTACCTGCGGAGGGTTTTGATCACCAGTGGCCAAGTAAAATGCCACTGGGTGAATTGCCATAGAGTGGAGCTGTTGGGATGCTTTGTTATGAGTTTCGAGATGGTCAATACTTAAAAAAGGATCCCATGTCGAGTGGAAGGTGAAAAAAAAAGGGGGGGGGGGTTGTCAAGACTTGAAAAAAGAGTCTTATAAGGCCTTGGGCTCTCCCATCATAATTGCTAGTGTATGGTAATGGTTCTGCCATGGTCTTGTAACTCATACATTTCATAACTTTTTCCATTTTCCTCCAGCTCTTAATCAATCACTATTAGCTTTGATTATTCTAGGATATTAATTTGTAATTTGATTTGTTCTCAAATTGTTTTATATCTGTTCCATTATGGAATTCTTTGCTCGACATTTCCATTTAGTGCTGGGTTTGGCCCCGGTCCATAGACCTGTGTCTATTGGCTAGCTTTTGGAGTAGAAAAGATGCTAAATTCTTGTCACCATTCTATGCAACTATTTGTCATATTTGGTAGGAGCAGAGTTCTTGTCTCTTGTGTTCATTTATGTGGATGAGCAGCTCCTTTAGATGATTACAGGTGCTTAGCTTGTAGTTGGTAGAGCCAATGGTATTTTTATATGGGGTTTCTTTGAAAGAAATGTTGGCAGATCACGTTGCTTAATTCATATTTTCTATTTTATTTGGTCGGGGTTTCTTATCATCCTAACTTTTTTTACCTTACTGATTTTTTTTCTTTTTAACAATATCAATTAGTCATTTTGTCTGCTAATCTAGTGATTGCTTTTGTCACTCTCAGTAGAAACAAAACCACAAATAAGAATGTCTCTTCCCTGTCTTTTATAATGTTTTTATTGCCTTGCTAGGGAAATGTTGAGAGACAAGTACTCGTGAAGGATTATGATACTGGCAAAGTGGTTGCTTTTAATCAAAAGCCTCGGAATCTGAAAGAGATCTACACAGCAGATGGCAAGAAAATGTAAGTCCAGTGCTACTTTATATTGCCATCCCTGCATCCCATCTTCACATAATGTTTTATAACTGCAAACAGATAATTTGTTATTGCCAGAGATCCATCCTAAATGTCACACCTTTTACCAAGTTACACAGTAATGTCAAATATCACGAAGTTCCTGTTTTTCACTGTCAGGATTATTAGTTACTTTGGAGCTAGTTGTTATAAAGGTAAATGGGATTAGTTAGGTGTTGTTGATCATTTTGAGAATTGAGTCTTGGAGTGGACCTCATTTTTCCAGACGGTATTGGGGTTTGTTTTCACCCGAATTCTGGGGTTCGTGGTACTTACCAATTCAATAAACATTCCTTTTCGACATTTGATTATTTGAACATTTCTGGTCTTGTCTAGTGACTGGACTAGATAACAAGTAGAATTGGTTTAAATAGTAGTGCTAGACTTGTAATGGGATTATGTAGAAAGTTAATGAAAGTTTCCCTTTCTTGATTTATATGTCTGTAATTCTCCATCTTAGTGATAGTGTTATTCTTTCTCAATTACATACTATGATGTACTGGCATACAAACACATTGATTTCAAATTTTTGCTAGTCACAGACATAACTTGATATTTTATTCACATTGAACTGCAAACTAACAATTTCAATTTTTTTATGTTCTTTTTAAACATACAAAGCATTTTAGATAATTTGTTTTAATAATCAATAATACATAATCTTCTAAAAAAATATATGCTAAAGATAAGATTGGACATAAGGTTTTATTAATCAACGAACATAAGGTTGGACATACTAACATGTGGTCATGTATAAGTGAGTCCCGCCATGTTTTTCTAATATTTCGTTCCGACATAGTTACACACATATGTTGTATTAGTGTTAAAGTGTCTGTAATCTGTCTAACATGTGGACATAGCAACTCAACAAAGTGTTTTTGCTTCATAAATTGCATACACACTTCCATACATTCACTATAATTCCAACCGGACTAATAATTCTGTTTACATGTACATTTGGATACCAACTGCTATTTATTCACCCCATTTCCAACTTATTTTTATTGATTTGCTGCATTTTGTTTTGTAATGGAACATGGCTCACGCTTTTTGAAATTTCTACTATATGCTCATGTCTTGAATCCCTAAATTTGGAACTGTGCTGTCTGAAATAAGTTATCTTTAGGTTTTGTCGAGGTGGTGTGGAGACTACTCTTCCACTAAAGGGGAAGGGACCCGGCCGTTTATGTAGTTCTTTTGAAGATCATATTAAGGATCTTCGAAGTAAGGCATCTGATGAACAAAATGCAGCTAATGAGGGTAAAAGTAGAAAACGACAGGCAGAGATCAAACTTCGGGAACTAGAATCAAATCTTACATCTGTAAAGGCAAGACATTGCATATATTTTGTACTATTGTTGTCTTTTTTATTTTATTTTTGCCTCCAAAATATTTATGCATAGCTACATTGTTCTTTGCTATATTTTATGTTGGTTTCATTTATTTGTTGGATGTCCACTTTTTTTTTTTTTATTAATTTCTCACGGTATCCCCAAGTCTGACAGGCCAATGATTAATCTGTCATGGATCTGAGTTTCATTTAAGGGTTTGTCACTGACCAATTGTTTGTTGCATGTACAAGGCGGGATTTAGACTTCCCGACACTTCTTTAAGCGGACGAGTGAATTAACCACATGAACCAACCCAAGTTGACTATGCTAAATGTCCCACTTTGAACAACTATTAGGTCAAAATGCATCTTTTTTTATATAGACAACGGAAAAGGTTCTTTTAAATGCATCTTTTTTTA
The DNA here is from genome assembly GCF_003086295.3 of Arachis hypogaea. Classification (NCBI taxonomy): domain Eukaryota; kingdom Viridiplantae; phylum Streptophyta; class Magnoliopsida; order Fabales; family Fabaceae; genus Arachis; species Arachis hypogaea. Next base: position 14,197,996 of record NC_092048.1, on the reverse strand, counting down.
TATAGACAACGGAAAAGGTTCTTTCAATATCCAGCATTTGGTTGGTTCAAGTTGTTTGATATTTGTTTTCCTTATGCAAAGTAATAGAGAACTAAAAAAACAGTGAATGAAGTAAAGAGAAGAGAGGAGAAATTACTCTTAATTGTATATTATGAATCTGAAGTCCTCAATTGAGTGACTTACCTGTTTAGACACAAGAGAGTGGTACCTTGTTGGGGAAGCTACTCTAAGGGTAGTTTGGACCTTTCATTGTTAAGTTAGCTACAGCTGTCATCTTAGCTGTTCTTTATTATGTTGTTATCAAGAGAACAACATAATCTAGTAACTGATGAGAAAGCAGAAATCCCTGGTTCTTACAAGCCTAAAGGGAACATGTCTTCATAATAGTAGCATCGCTTATTTAGATCTTATTAAATGTATATGATATTTAAAAACGAAATGCTAAAAGTAGTTTTATAATGCCTTGAGAAAAATAATCACCGACTTATATTTGCTTCATTTCAATATATCCTGTCGCTACTGGTCCATGCTTCATCTGTTACCTTATATTTTAATTTGTTTTTTTTTTTTCTTTCAGAGGCATTGTGAAAATGTTGGACGAAGTTTATCTTCTAAGAAGCTAGCTTTGGAGGAGGCAATGCATCAGCATGCTGCTGAAAATAGCTCAATTCCTTCCTCATCTGTTGAGGAGCTTGATGTAGAAATCACAGTATGTTTACTATTATCCATCTTTTAACAATGAAATTCTACTTGTTCTAAGTAGTGTTAACAGTTGGGGAAGGCATACTCGTTACTGGAAGGTTTAGTGCAGACTCAAGCCTCTTGCTCTTGCCCTATTAGTCTGTTAATAAGAAGGAACAGGGGAAAAAAAACTGTTAAAAAACCCAAGAGATGCACAGGCCAAGGCCCTCTGATGATATTATTATTAGCAAATAACCAATTTATTATGTATGAGAGCATACTCAACCCTATCGCGCAAATAAGGAAAGAACTGAGTTGTTGAGGATATTTGATTATTTGTGTCATTGCCTTAAAATTTTGCTGAAAGTGTTGAACATATGAATATCTCAGAGAATGAGGGTGTTGGAATAAATTATTAAAAATACTGATAAATCAACTTGTGAAACTGATAAATATGGCAAGACATCAAAACCATACAATTATATTATCTAAACTAGAATTAGATTGTGTAAAATGTTCATCTTGTTACATTATGTTTTTTTTTGTGCCTTGCACTTGTTTAACTTGTTCTTAATGCACAATTTGATCTTGTTGTATAATGTTTATAATTTTAAACAATTCTTTATTCTATTTCAACACTAGCAAGTTCCAGGGTGGAAAAGGAAAACAAAAGAAGAGAATGGTTTAGTGCTTGATTTGGTGTTTTTGTTTCCAAGTTCAAACAATATTTCGTTTATAATAAACACTAGGAATTCAAGAAGAAATTAGAAGAAGAACAAATATTGTTGGAAGCCCTTCGACAAAGGAAGGATGAAGCATCGGGCAAAGCAAAGGATCTTAAAGTAAAATTTGACAAGCTCCGTGGTATGAATTGTAATAATTGTTTCTTTTATGTGAGTCAGTTATGCTGTTTAAAGTGATAAGATGTTATATGGATAATACTCTTTAAAACATGGCAAATGTAGGGTCAGCAGAGGACAAATTTACTGCGATTGAAAAGGCTGGGAGTCAATGTAGGAAAATTGAAAGTGAACTGGAGTCGGCTGAACAGGTATACATTTTTACTGTTCTTTATTATTGTTTAAAAATTTTGATAATATCTTCATTTGTTTCTTTTTTCCTAAACAAATTTAAGGGAAAGGCTCACTATGAAAATCTCATGGAAAACAAGGTCCTACCTGCTATTAAGAAGGCCGAGGAAGAATATCAGGAGCTTACAAAAATGCGTGAGGTGCATTCTGATTTAGATTTGTAATGCATATCTGTTTCATATTATTTATTTGCCTATATCTTTTTCCTTTGAAAGCATGCAAGTATGTGGATGATGAAGTGGACCATGAATAATAAGATTTTAGCTAGACATAAGCTAACTATTCGAAGAATCAGTTAAAAAATCTCTTGTATCTCCCATAATATAGATAACTTTTCTGCTGGAAGCTGTTAGGCAAGATGATGACCCTTTATTTTTGTTTCTCCATCTTACTTGGAGTTTGTATGGCTTTCTATTTTGAGAAAGTTTTTGACATCAGGAAACCTGAGGATCCATAAGTTTTTGTAGTGAGGTGGTCTTGCATATGTGATAATGAAATCGAGGAGCCATTGATTAGTTCAGAGTGAACTCAGATTTATAGCTATACATAAAGAGTCAACCAAATAACAATAAAAATCCAATTAAGATAAATAGCATTGTTCATACTGCATGATGGTATATTCAAAAAAAATCTTGTACAGCATCAAAAGACGGAGAAGAGAATTATTTCAATGCAAAAGAGAAAGCTAGTCCCATTGTATATTCGACTAGGTGTTAGAAATTACGAATGCATCTTGTAATTTCTTTATTACATCTTATAATATTTTAAATAATCTCATGATACTAAATATTATGATCTCTTTGACCCCATTTGGTAACTATTTTAGGACAGAAAGACACTATTAGACACTATTTAGGGAAGGAGATAGATATAAAGTCTCTGTTCTCAGTTATTCCTTCTCTACTAGCTTTCAACAATCTCAACACAAGGAAACAACCTTGAGAAACCCAATGGACTAATGCCTTGAAGGAGGCTAAGAAAATCCCATGAACTTGTTCAAGGAGAAGAATAAGGTTGTATGCTTGACGTTAATACTTTTCACCATCGCAATAAAAAGGTTCATTTTTAACGGTGCTTTACTAAAAGAAAAAATTGGACGAGTAAACACTCTCGAGAAACTCAATAGACAAAACCCCTGAGAGTCTAGGAAAGCAAACATGTTACATAAAACTTAAGCAGGGAGAGATCTGGCATGATACTTTACACTGCTATGAGATGCAACCTGTGAAGGACATTCTTTTTTTCCTTTTTCTAATAAAATGAATTCATCATGATGAAGAGAAAGAATTAAAGGAGTCAAAATGCTGGACAAAAACATAGATTAGAAAAAACGAGAGATCAATGTAAAAACTACTCCAATATCTCAACATATCAAATCCAAAGGACTTTATCATCCTTATAAGAACCTGTATTGTGGATAGAGGAAAGGTAAATCCATCTTATGTTTCCATCCATGAGCATTTATCCTCAGGCTTCTTGTCCTCTATGGATTAGTTTCTTTATATCATGAAGTGTAAGACATGATCCTTTTCTTTCTAACTTTTGGAAAATTTTGCTTGTATTTTTGCTCCCATTAGTAAATCATAATTCCTTAGTACTTTTCAAAAGCTAGATTGTGTTTGAATTGAAACTTTATCGTGCTTATTACTCTCATGGATGTACACTTGTGAAGAAATCTGCTATCTGAGGTGCTGTGGGTCCTTATGCATTGGGATTACACCATGAACATCATATCATAAAGCAATATTGTAGTACCTACATGTTAGTGATACTATCATTCATTGAAACGTGCAGGAATATGCTAAGAAGGCTTCCATAATTTGCCCCGAGTATGAAATCAATGATTGTGATTCATTAGAAGGTTGTGATATGAAAACCCCAGATCAAATCAGTGCTGAATTAAAAGAACTAAATCAGAAAGTTGAGCATGAGTGCCGAAGGCATGTTGTAATCATTCTTCCCCATGTTATCGTTTTACAGCCGAGCAGAAGCTTCTGGCAAGATCTTTTTATTTTTTCTTTCTTAATCTTTTCTTGTTCCCTCTGTAGGCACTCTGAACCAATTGCTGATCTTAGGATGCTTTATGAGAAAAAACAACGCAAGATTATGAAGAGGCAGAAAGTGTACAAAGCTCTTCGACAAAAGTTGGATGTATGTGCTTTTTCCCTCTTTGTTAACTTAGTTGACAATGTAATATCTTCATTTGTCGACTTTAGTTCTTGAAATTATTCTTTTCTAAAGTTGGATATCTGATTTCAACATAGTGGTAGTATCCAGGGACGGATCTATGTGTCAAGTTTTGGGGGCAAGTGGCCCACTAATATTTAGAAATTTCTTGAGCAGTACATGATAATGATATTTATTTTTTCCCATTATATAATTAAATTTGACCCCATTATATTAAATTATTATGAAAATTATTTATTATCATATTATATAATCTGATAGTCAATTGTTCATCTATTGGGAGCTTGTTTGCCATATCTGGAATAGAGCTTTAATAGCCTTGAGCATGGGTTTGATTGTTGTTTAGACATTGGAACTGGGCAAATAGTTCTATGACATGGATCAAACATGGAATTTTGTCGTTGTCTTTATTATTATTATTATTTCGGTGAAATTCTATGTATCTGTGCATTAATGATAAGTTACAATTAACTTTTTGCAATCTTTGTTTTTCATTTGACACTTATTATCTGTGGTGACTTTATGATTTAAAGTCTTTCATGTAGGAATGATTTTAATATTTTATTGCATGCATCTTTCTGGTGACTTTGCTATTTAACATCTTTCATAGAGGAATAAGTTGTGTGTTTCATGGCAGGCATGCCAGAGAGCCTTAGAGATACGAGGGAAGAAGTTTAAGAGCAATGCAACTCGCCTGAAGCAGCAGCTTTCTTGGAAGTATAAATTCTTTAACCATACATCATCTTTGTTTCCATGACTTTTCTTTCCACTGCTTCAAGGCATTGTTTGTTATATTTTAACTTGGGCTTCTTGATTCTTCCTCATTATCAGGTTTAATGATCATCTGAGGAAGAAAGGGATCAGCGGACTTATTAAAGTTAATTATGAGGAGAAAACCTTATCTATTGAGGTAAAGTCTGTGTAATATTTTACTACATTCATTTGATTTGTTATACCTTCCTTTACTCCGGTTTCAACAAATTTATGTATGGGTAAACACTAATTGGGCCCTATCAATTTTTGTTTCATACAAATTAGTTTCTTACAAAAAGAAACCGACAAATAGATTCCTGATCTTTTAAAATGTTATAGAAATTAGTCCTTAATGAAAAAAATAAGACGACATTAATTTCTTATCTATTAATTTTTGAAACAATTTATTCATCTTTGGTTTGTACCACTGAAATTTGTTTCTTGGATTTCTGATTTTGTGAAGTTCTTGATTCTTTTGGTTATAGGTTCAAATGCCTCAAGATGCATCTAACAGAGCTGTTCGAGACACCAGGGGGCTTTCAGGTTAGTTGTGTAGGGTCATGATGATTATGCTACAATTGTAGGGTAAATATCTGTTCCATTTTATTATGGACCCCCAATATTAGGATTGCTAGTAATTCCCATTCCCCAAGTAGTGTTACCCCATGAGAATATTTTACTTGTACAGAGAGTAGTGAGAGTGGACTTTTGTCAAAGGGGATTTAATTGTAATTGAGTCAATTGGAGATTTGGGATGGGTTTTGTAACTAACATGAGAGAGAATTTTCAAGGTGGAATGAAGGTGAGGGTAGGGGAGAGATATTGTGAGGAATATCTCAAAATTGGAATCGGTGCTTGGGAAAGCGGCTGGGTCTTTTTAACACCTACCACCTTTATTAGTAATACAAACACGTATTCCTCATCATATTTCCATGTTTCCATCATCTGATACCATGTTCCTAAGTCCTAACAAATTTTGTCCTCCATTCAAAAAGTAGAGGCAGATTGGAAAATGAACAGTTTATCCATAGATTTGTACCTACTACCTACAGTATTATATCTTTTTGTTCAGGAATAAAGGTTAAATATATGTCTACATATAGATACTTGTTACAGTTACATTGTATTTCACATAACGGCAGTGCTTTACACGATGTCTCATTATTAATTTGTGCATGTTTTTATTATCTATTTGCTTATAATTAGGTGGGGAGCGTTCTTTTTCAACTTTGTGCTTTGCATTAGCTCTCCATGAAATGTCAGAATCCCCCTTCAGAGCAATGGACGAATTCGATGTCTTTATGGTATGGATATAGTCTCATCGTTTAGTTACTATTATTATCTCCTTGTATGCTCTAAAATTTAATCGTATTTAGTTCTATATGTTGAATTCGGAATCTGGATTCGGTCTTCAGGATGCAGTAAGCCGAAAAATCAGCTTGGAGACACTGGTTGATTTTTGTGTGGCACAAGGATCCCAATGGCTATTCATCACCCCCCATGATACCAGGTAGTGTTAGGTGTTGTACTTTATAAATATATTGATTGTTGAGCAAAATAAATTAAGCACTCTCAACCTTCTTATGTGTCTAATCTTGTTTGATTAATTAATTGTGCAGCACGGTGAAGCCAGGACCTAAGGTAAAGAAGATGCAAATGCTAGCCCCTCGCTCTTGATCGGTCTAGATGTGCTTGCATTGGATGAAAATGTATATTTTGATTGGAAATCTCACTTATGTGTGAACATCTTGTTCCCAATTCGGGAAATGTTTAATTTTATTATGCTTGGTGTTATATTTTGAATGGTAATTTTAATTATGCAATGTATATAATGAAAGGGTTACGGATAATATGGGAGTGAGAGACTTTTTCACTAAAGCTATTAGGTGTTTATTTTGATATAATGTACTGAGATTATGAAAATGTGGATATATGAGAAAATGATATCCGGACTATATTATGAAAAATCATTAGATGTTCTACTTATCATTGATATATTAATTAATTACAAGTCATTAATGAGTGTTTATAACAAAGTCATTTTAGCGATTGTAACAAATTAATTGAAGAGTAAATTTTCTTGTTTACTCTTGGAACATCTAATAATGTCTCCAGTATTATGTGTATCATTGTTTATTTTTATTTGTTTTTAAAAATATATTATTTTTACACTAAAATGCTTTTATTATAAAAAGACTTGCTTTTAATTCCCAAAATATCTTTTATCACTTTGTAAAAATACAACATATTGTATTAGTTAAATATTGATTGTCTTTTAGAAAAAATATTAATAAAATACTGATTTTCTTGTTAAAATCAAATTAATTAAAAATAAACTAAGATGTCAAATGAATTCATGTGTAAATTATGGCAAAAGTATATAATATGCACTGATTGTTTCTAGTAACAAATTAATAGAAATTTTTTTTTTTTGAAGAAACTAACAAAATTAACAGTTAACGGCTTACATTATCTACTCCTTAACTACTTGAAAAAAAATGAAATAAAACAAGTGCTTTGATGAAAGGGTCAGGTTGGGTTTTTGCTGTCAGCAATTTAATTTTTATGAAATCTTCGTTAGATAATATTGTAGGATTCAATTGAAATATTGTAAACAGTCATAAAATAAAGTGTTTGGTTTGTTAGTTGGTAGGACGAAAGACCCGTGGACCGTGGTAGAGAGAAAACAATAAAATGCTTGAGATATTTAGTTAAATTTGATTAAGTAAAAAAAGTTTGGTCATTGAACATTTCTGATATTTTTGTTTTGTAAAAACGTTTTATGCTTAGATGGGGATACCTTTTCTTTTCCTCAAGTAAAAAACTATAAGTAAGCACCATTGAGTTTGTTTTTAATTCCCTAAAATCTGCAATTCAAGCTTTTTTATGAATAGGTAACTGTTATTGTTTGAATGTGCTGTCCTGATGGATACAAAAATTTCATACCTACTACGTTGCAATCTGTCTAATAAAAAATTGAGAATAGTAGACTAGTAGTTGGTGTGATAGTTTTTATTTAGATCTCAATGCAAAATAGTTTTACATTGCTATTATGGAGTAGATATTATTATTCTTCTAATTTATAATGCTACTATTTTATTATATACTATTCTCAAATTTGCAGAATGAAAATAATTTCTTGTAACATAAAAAGTAAAATACTAAAAATAGATGATAATTTACAAAACTTTTATAAATAATTGAAATTAGTTGAAACTGGAGACTGAAACTTAATATTATGTTTGGTAATCAGAAATTAAAATTAAAATTTTAGTTATAGAATACAAAATTTCGGTCTTTTTAATATTTTTAAAAAATAAAAATAGATGAGATTGAAATTTTTTTGGATAGAGACTAAATTTAGAGAGGGGAGAGAGAAGGAGAAAGAAAGAGAGCCTACCATTGCAGCGTTTGCTTGACAAATAGTGTAGCCCAAACCATTCCTCTTGGTTCTTGTACATTGCATTTGAAGTGCAAGAATTTTTCTATTTGTTTATGAAAAAAGTTGGAAAAGATAAAAGAAAAAAGAAAAAAAAGTATTTAAGTAATTTTGTTTATTTATATATGTTATTTTTAAATTAAAAAGGATACTGAAATATAATTTAGTCTTGTATATTTTGTATTGAATATAATATAAAAATTTAATTTAATATTTATTTTTTAATTTCTGTCAGAAAAATAACTATTTGTATCCATAAATTTTATAAATGTTAATAAAAGTATCCGTCAAATAAAGAAACTAATGTACCAATCAAAAATGGATTCTATATGATAAAGGCACTCAAATTCTATATTTTTGTTCACTTTTTAATAAAATTCTCAAATTAACCCAACCTTTTTATCTTTAAACTCAACTCCGCCACCATCTCTTCTTAAAATCTCAAACTTTAACATCTCTCCATTACTATCACTTTTTTTATTCTCTGTTACTCAACTATTGTCATCACCACCGCCACCATCTTTTCACGCCAACAATAACGATGACAATAACGGCGACAAGGCCTCTAGGTAATCCACTTGTTCCCACACATTGCTGCCACCTCCGACGACACCCACCTCAAGCCCTGCAGCGGCCCCTCAAGTCCGCGCATAGATTACTTCTACCTCGGCACGATGATGAGTTCAAAGCCACCAGATTCAAGCTCCAGTAGCACTATCGGAACTTTGATGGTGCTGCCGTACCGGAAATTGAGTGACCTACCGAAACTGAAACTAATGCCTCCCCTGTCCTGCCATAATTTTCGGCCATGACAGAGTGAAGAAGACAAGGACAAAAAGTATAAGGAGAATCAAGATGAAGAAGAAAAATAGTTCTTTTCTCTGAGAGTCTCTTCTGATAACAAGAATGTCCTCTTTCTCCTGTTATAATTTTTGGAACTAAAGATTCAAGTTCTTGTTCATTGAAGGTTTTTTCTTTGGAGAAACTCGGATGCAGAAGCTTAACTTCAAGAATCTCATCTCATTCTCATTCTTGTTCCTCTCTTGACACCCCATCAGAACCCAATTTCTGAGTCGCAATCGCCGTCTACTTTTTGTTCTTCGTCTTCTTCTCCTAAGACTATAGAGGAGTTGAGAATAGAGAAGGTAGTTAAGGTGGTGGTAAATGAGGGATATGAAAATTTGAGATTTGGAAAAGAATAGATGGTGGTGGAGTTGAGGTTGAAGATAAAAGGTGAGGATAATTTAAAAATTTTATTAAAAATTCAACAAAAATGTAGGATTTGGATATTTTTGTCGTATGGAACCCATCTTTAATGGGTTCAACGTTAATTTTCTTCTTTGATCAGTACTTTTGTCAGCGTTTATAAAATTCATAGATACAAGTGGTTGTTTTTTCATTTATATTTTTTAATCTTAATCCCTTTTTTAAACACGGGCTTAGTTTTGTATTATAAGAGTATTGTTCATACCTTGACCCACAACTTAGTCAGGCCCAAAATGAGTAAAACTCAATCAACACTTTACAGATATTAGTATTCAAATTTTTATTACTATTTACCCGACCTTATAAGAGGTCGGATATAGCGACATAGGTCTAGCCCTACTTATCTAAATAAGTTACTAAGTCCTAAGATATTTCTTATTAATCTAGAAGGGAGATCTCAACAACCTCCCTAACAAAAGAGAACGGTTAGCTATCATCAAAGGTGGAACTACTCCAAAAGGCGGTTATTGATTCTACATATATACCTATAAATATCCTGACATCCTCAGGTATAATTCGAATCCAATTTATTAAAAATCTGCCTAAAACCCATGCTAACTAATAGTCCTGCTACACATCCAAATCTTTTTGACAAGAAATTCCAACCAAGTTGGTCAAAACCCAACAAAAACCACTTTCATTACACGTAGCGTATACACACGCGCGCTTTACTAATGCAAACATATCCTTCTTCGTGTCCGCGTTCCTTCTTCTTCTTCGCGTTCTTCCTTCTTCTTCGTCGCGTTCCTTTTTTTTCTTCATGTGTTTTCTCTCCATCGACGTTCTTTTATTGCTGCTGTTATTGCTGTATTTTTTCTTTTTCTTTTTTTCTTCCTAATAATTTTGTAGCATTTATTTTTCTTTTTTTTCAATTCCTGTTAATAGAGTGAAACAAGAAGAATTATAAGAAAATGAAATAAAAAGAAGAAACAGCAAAATATGAGGAGGAGGAAGAGGAAGAATTTTAAATTATGTAGAACTTATCAAAATAAAAGTACACCAAAAAATTCTAAACAAATACACATAAATATCTTAGTTTTTATATCGAAATTTTGCTACAAAAGCACAAAAATGTCTTCTTTAATGCTGCATTTTTTCTTTTTTTTTTATTTATTTCTTTCTTTTAATTGAATGAATGTAGGTTCATCCTTTTCCTAGTAATTTTGCAGCATTATATATTTCTTCTTCTTCTTTGTTTGATTTTTTTTTGTTTTTAGTCTTATTGAGAAAGTAAAACAAAAAGAAACTTGAAAAGGTAAAACAAGAACGAAAAGATAAATAAAAAGAAACTTGAAAAGGTAAAACAAGAACGAAAAGATGAATAAGAAAAAGAAAAAGAAGATGATGATGAAAATGAAGAATCAGCAGCAGAAGATGAGGAAGAGAAAGAGGATGAGTTTTGAATTATGCAAAATTTATCAGAATCAAAATAAACCGAAATTTATTAATAAATATACATAAATTTCTTAGTTTTTACACCGAAAGTTTGCTACAAAAGCAAAAAAATGTCTTCTTTAATGCTGTTTTTTTCTTCTTCTCTTTTTTTTATTTTTTTCTTTTTTTTTTAGTTGAATAAATGTAGGTTTATCTTTTTCTAGTAATTTTGCAACATTATGTGTTTCTTCTTCTTCTTTGCTTGATTTTTTTTGTTTTTATTATTCTTAAGAGAGTAAAACAAGAAGAAACTTGAGAAGGTAAAAAACAAGAAAGAAAAGATGAATAAGAAAAAAAAGAAGATGATTATGAAAAAGAAGAAGAAGCAGCAGCAAAAGATGAGAAGGAGGAAGAAGAAGAGTTTTGAATTATGCAAAACTTATTAGAATAAAAAAACACCGAAATTTCTTAACAAATACACATAAATTTCTTAGTTTTTATACCTAAACTTTGCTACAAAAACACAAAAATGTCTTATTTAATGCTGTATTTTTTTCTTCTTCTTTTTTCTTTAATTTTTTTTAGTTGAATGAACCTAGGTTCATTGTTTTTATTCTTGTTAAGAGAGTAAAACAAGAAAAAATTTGAGAAGATAAAACAAGAAGGAAAAGATGAATAAGAAAAAAAAATATGATGATGATGAAAAAGAAGAAGAAGCAGTTGCAAGACGTAGAGTAATTTATCATGGCCCAATGCAAGTAGTTATGGAATGATTAACACTTTAGTACTGCGACATCTCATTAGCAAGTTAATGTGCATGAATAATCGGGATAAATTGTGTGCTTTTTGGTTGGGTTGTAGATAATATTCTCTCTCACCTTGAAGAAAGAAGGATTGGACCCCTCATCGTTTGTGCTTAGTTTTGAATTATGCAAAACTTATCAGAATAAAATACACCGAAATTTCTTAACAGATACACATAAAAAAGACTGAATCATGAATAAAAACACATCCAAATTAATTTTGGATCAGACAACGTCATTAATATGACAAAAATTCAAAGATAACGATAATAATAACGACGGTAACAATGAAGATGACGATGATGATAACGGTAATGACGATGATGATATAATGATGACAATGATGATGATGATAGAGAAGGGGGAGGAGGAAAACGAATGAAAAGAAGCTATGAAGCATTGACACTTTCTTGATTTGTCGTGTTCGCATGTCGAATACATTTTGGACACGACACTCTTCGATACTCATCTGACACGCGTGTCTTCCGTGTTCAACCGTGTATTAATAAAAATAAAAAAATTTCGGACACTTTTGGACACACCTAAATACCATCACGTGTCAGCGTGTCCAGCCTTATTATTAACATGTATTTTTAAAATAAGTTTAGAAATATTATATATTATTAATTATTAAAAAAGATTTAAATATTTTATATAATTAAAAAAAGACATTAAAAATAATTAAAAAATTAATTTATATTTTAATATCAATAAAATAACAAAATATCATTATAATTTATCTAAAAGATATTTTATATATATATATATATATATATATATATATATATATATATATATATATATATATATTCCGTGTCTTATAAGAATTTCAAATTCGCATATCTGCGTGTTCTGTGTTGTGTCCCATGTCCGTGCATCATAGAAAATAAGAAATCAAATGGAAAAGAGGAAGAGGAGGAGGAGAAGGTAGCGAGGGTGGTAGCGACGATGATAACGAAAAAAAAGAGAAAAAAGAAAGAAAAGAAAAAACAACAACTGAAATGTTAGTAAGAAGGAGAAGGAAAAGACACGGGATTTGAAAAGCGATTATAATAACTTAATTAGAGTTAGATAAGTATTTTACTTGAATGTAAATAAGTTAGAATGTAAATTTTTATTTGCTAACTTAAATATTTGAGTCTCTTACAGATACAATCTTCTATCTTTTTACGAAGAACTTAGATGACGGCTCCACAATATTAACTTACGTCAAATATTTTTCCAAAAAAAACCTGAACCACATGTTGTGCCTAAAACAATCCAATTTTAGATAACCCTGAATATATAAAATCTTATTAGAACCTAATAAAATCATTAAGAGATCGATATTCAATAATGTAAAGGGATACTTAATGGCCTCACATTAATGTAAACCCTTAATTACTACCACATTTTCTGGATTTGGGGAGTCAAATCACACTAAAATAAAATCTAAAAGGTTAAAACTTAAAAAGCGATAGCTGTGTATTGTGTAGCCTAAAGCCTGGTGTAACTGAGCATCATTATTAACTTACCTTTTAATATATATATATATGGAAGGGAAAAAGAAAATTTATTTTAAAAAGGAAAGGTCCCAATTATTTTGTCTTTTTGTGAAATGAGATATGCCGTTAGCAGCCACAAGAAGAAAACAAAAAAAGCAGCACACTCCAAATAAATAATTAAAAAATAAAATAATTATATGATAACAAAAATATTCAAAATCTGAGTCTCAGAATCAAAGCAGAGAGAGAGAGAGAGAGAGAAAGACTGAAAGAGAGTGAAAAACTCCAACAAACAATTCCGTTGGCGTTGGACCCTAAAAAAAGTGTTGAGAGCTTTCAATAAAAAAACTATTCATATTCCCACATTTTCCGATTTCTGAATCGAATGAAATTTGACGCAGAAGAAGACGCTGGTGCAGCACTTGAACGAATAACAACAACACCGCAACCACTTAAACGATGTCGTTTCCACCTTCCAACAACAATACCCAGAACCAGAATCAGCATAATGCGATTATAAAGAACCCTAACCCTAACAATTTCCCAATTTCTTCTCCCACAAAGAAGAGAGCTTCAAGGTGGTCCGATATCTGGCTCAAGACCAACACCAACGCCAAGAATAATAATCCCCTCAACTCCATGGTCGTTGCTATGCAGCTTCACTCTCTCTCTTCTTCCCCCAAACACCCGAAATCGATTCCCAATTTCTCAATCATGGACCGAACCCTACTCTTATCCGACGAGCTTCTTTTGAAGATCCTCGCCAAGCTTCCAGATTCTCAGAGGAACTCAAATTCCCTCGTTTGCAAGCGGTGGCTCAACCTCCAGGGTCGACTCGTTCGTTCCCTCAAGGTATTGGACTGGAACTTCCTCTTGTCTGGTAGGTTGATTCACAGGTTCCCGAACCTAAATCACGTTGATTTGGTCTCTGGGTCTTTGATTTCTCCGAGAAATTCCGGAATTTGTTTGAGCCATCGTAATCTTTCCATGCATGTTGATTCTGGGTCTTCGCCAAGTTGGTGTTTTGGTGAGGAGAATTTGCTCCCTGTTGAGGTCATTGACAATGGCCTAATTGCTCTTGCCGGTGGCTGCCCCAATTTGCGCCGGCTTTCGGTGATCGGAGCCAGCGAGATGGGCCTGCTGAGTGTGGCTGAGGAGTGTTCCACATTGCAGGAGCTTGAGCTGCAGAGGTGCAGTGACAATGTACTTCGAGGGATCGCGGCTTGCGCGAATTTGCAGATCTTGAAACTTGTGGGGAATGTTGATGGTTTGTACACTTCAGTTGTGTCTGATATTGGGTTAACCATTTTGGCTCAGGGGTGTAAGAGGCTGGTGAAGCTTGAGCTAAGTGGGTGTGAAGGTAGCTTTGATGGGATCAAAGCCATTGGCAAGTGTTGCCAAATGTTGGAGGAGTTGACTTTTTGTGATCACAGGATGGATGATGGGTGGTTGGCAGCACTCTCATTTTGTGAGAATTTGAAGACACTGAGGTTCCAGTCTTGCAAACGGATCGATCATAATCCAGGTTTAGAGGAGTATTTGGGTTCTTGCGAGGCACTCGAACGGCTTCATTTGCACAAATGCCAGCTGCGCGACAAGAAGAGCGTTGCGGCCATGTTTTCCGTGTGCAGGGCTGCAAAGGAGATCATTATTCAGGATTGTTGGGGATTGGACAATAGCATGTTTAGCTTCGCAAATGTTTGCAGGTAAATGGGTCCTCTTTTAACATCCCCACTGAATTTGAATTCTGAATTCTGAATTCTCATGTCTGCCTTTTAATTTGTTATTATTGAAGTTTCTGTATTCATACATGTGGAATAATTGTAACTGTAATCTGGTCTTTAGACACTGCAGATCTATAAAGAAATCTTAGAAGTTCATAAAAGTGCAAAAACCACTTTTGATTCGATGTGATCCAGGTGTTGGTGTTGGAATGGCTCTGTTCCATGAGATTATTGAGGAGTTTCAATTAACTATTAATATTCCTCAACTCCAATTTATTTGTAACATATAATGTTAAAACTTGATTTTTACATGTAGTTATTACTTGAAACGCTTTATGAGTTATGCATTGACAGTTACTACTCTTGTACTTTTTCAGGCGGGTAAAATTGTTGTACTTAGAAGGATGCTCAATGCTAACAAATGAAGGTTTGGAATCTGTAATCCATTCTTGGAAGGAGCTTCAGAGCCTTAAAGTAGTGTCATGTAAGAACATAAAGGACAGTGAAATCTCTCCTGAACTAGCAACCTTATTCACCACTCTCATAGATTTGAAATGGAGGCCAGACACCAAATCACTTCTTCCATCAAGTCTTGCCGGAATAGGCATGGGTAAGAAAGGTGGTAAATTTTTCAGGAGGGTGTGATATGTAGTTATCCAAATTGTCTTAGAACAGGGAAAAAAAAAAAGAACAGATGTTATTTTCACTGACAGTGAAAATTTGTACCAATATGTAGTAGTCACTTTGTTACTGTTAACTTAGATGTTGACGGTTGAAATATCATTGTTGTTTTCTTCCGTCCAACTAAGGGAATAGCATAGAAAAATGTAATTATGTATAAGTCTAACCCAGTTCACTTGATGTAGAAATTGGGTACCTTAGCTTGTTCCCTTACTTGCATTCTTTTTCTTCCATAGATGAAAGTTCAGTTCAAATAACCAAGCTACCGTTATTGGTGGGCCTGGTGCCCTTTAAGATATACAATAAGCTTTTGCATAATTATGATTGTTTATTGCAACATTACATCACATCATCACATGTGATTTGATGCAAAGCAAGTATGTAGTTTCAACTTTCAATATCAATGGGATGCGGATACTCCTTCCGTTTCAAAATAGTTACTGTTTGTCTTGTTTCCCTTCTCACCATTCACCATCAATCATTTACTCTTTCAATGTTGCCGAACTGTAAAATATTTACCCTTTTTTATTTAAAAGGATTTTGATCTTTGCAAATTGGAAGTGCTCACATCCATATGGATGTGTTACAATCATGCAAGTCAGAATGTCACCTTTCTATAAATATAAATTACATGTGTATAATGATAAAAAAAAATTGAGTATAGTTAAGACAAACATTAAATATTTTTCGTATTTTCATTATATATAATTGATTACATTATCATAAAGCAGTAATGAACTAAACTAAAATCTAGTTCAAACTGATTATCTAATGTTACTTTAATATATTTAAAAACAAATAACGGAGATGTTGCTATTCTTTAATAATGGTTAATACTCAAGTCAGTGGTTCATCTATCATGATTTTGAGATTTGGTTACGATGGAGAAAGTATAAAATAGTCCTTAAAAGACTTTTTAAAATGATTCTAAACGTGTGATTGTAATTCAATTGTACAAGTTAGTTTGTAAATTTATGTTTTCATCCAAAATTTATAATAATTACAAAAAAGCCTGAATCATTAATGAAAGAATTTTTTATTTGGATGCAATTAGGGAGGAGTTAGATTTCTGGACTTTTTACAACTTGGACTTTTGATAGACATCCATATAAAGAATTAACAATTTCAGCTCTATATATAAAATTAATATTGGACACAAGTAAAAAAAAATTGTTACGTTAATAGTTTATGAATTAAAACTCACAAAGCAAAGTGTAAACAAAAAAAAAAAAAAACTCCCAAACAAAGTGTCTACTATAATAATAATAATAAATAATCAGTATATTTAAAAATAATATAAAATGCTACTAAAAAATTTTTTACCAGAACATTTTGTACTATTTTTTTCATAAGCTATGTTGTATAACCTTTAAAAAAATTAATAATGTATATACTTGTTATATAACAAAGAAATGTTAAATCTTTTTTATTTGATAAACCAAATTTTTTTGTTGCAAAAATAAATGAATGTAACCTGTTTAAATTAAATTATTTTTTAAAATAGTTAAAAAAATTTTACTATTATGTAATAATAATAATAATAATAATAATAATAATAATAATAATAATAATAATAATAATAATAATAATAATAATAATAATAATAATAATTAGTTATTGTAAACGTAGTAATTTTAATTTTAGTGAAATTTTTGTAGTTAAATAATTTTATTTTATAAAAGCATTATTCATGGTCAATTTGTTTTTAAAATTATTTGGTTAAAAAAATTTTTGAATCAATCCCTACAACTTCTTTATTTAATAAAACCTCCCATGTCTTTAAAGTTTTCCATCGTAGAATTAGCCGGAGAAGATTTGGCTATGCTTGGCTCTCTGTTTCAATTGTATTAATCACAACGGAACTATGCAAGTGTTTCTGCTTTCATTTGTTTTCTCAATTTTTTTTTATATTTTAGCATTCTTTTTCCCTCTTCATCCAAATAGTTAATCTAGTTGTTTGATAGTATAAAAATACTGATACATGATGATTCGTCTATCTATATTTTTATGGGTAATCATTCTAGATATCCAGAAATATTGGGAACGATAAAAGATTCATGATCACTTGTATACATGGTGATATCTAGAATGTCCAATACTAAGAAATTTTTAGATATGTTATGTAGACAAAGATCATGAATTTTGATGATGATTGTTTTTAGTATTTTTGGATTTCTTTAAAATTAATACGGATACTTCAAAAGAAAATAAAAGATATTTGTTGAATTAGCTACGAATACAAAAATCAGCATGGTAGTCTGTATAAACAAAGATTACAATAGTCATAAAAAAAGATATTACAATACTATTATTATACTATCCGGGCATCGATCTTAAATTAATTCAGAAGAAACTTATAAGACTGATAAAAAAAAGAGTATGCACATATTTCAGTTTATACTTTATAGGCATTTAGAATTAATTCTGCAGCTATCATAAATATGTACAATGCATTGTATAAACAAAAAAAATGGTATAAAATATATATTAAAATATAAAATATATATTAAAAATAAATTAAATAATATATATTTATACATAAATATATTGGAGTTAATTTTTAATGTGTATATATTATTTTGAATAGAGTTGGAGATTTGTATATTTATATACACTTTAAACTCTGCCTAAAGAGTAAAGATTATATAAAAGAAATAATCATGATCTTTGTTTATTTATCTATTCTTATTATATAAAAATTGATGTCTAAATTTTTGGATTTTTTATTTAAATTAAATAAATATATAAATTATTAAAATGTATAAAATGTGAAATATTTACAAAAATGCATTACAACACATCTTGGATGCTAAGGAGTTAACCCAAATTTGAGCATATTTTGGCGCCTGAAATCCCGTGCTGTGACCGGGTGACGCCGAGACATATCTTGGGTGCATCTGGGATATGTATTACCATAGAGATTGGATACTGAGCACCTAAGATATGCAAAAAATTAGAATGGAATTTCAATACCTGAGATATATACAAGTACCGTAATTATGGTCTCAGCACCCAAGATATACTCGGATGCATATGTAAGGTCACAGCATCCGAGATTGTTATGCATAACCATCATTTTTTAAAATTTTGTGACCTTCTAAACACTTAAGTTTGACTTCCTTCAGGAAATATGGCTCCCGAGAATATGTCTGCGATTGAGACATCAGCAAACTGAATACTACTTGACACGTAGCTGGAGCTTTAGATTTTGAGGTTAGTTTTTCTTGTTTTATGTTTAGTGAATAATAAGTTTAGATGTTTAGTTAATAGAGTATGTATAGTGAGTAGACTAAGTTAGAAGGTCTATATTAGTTTCCTTGGTATACCTAGTATGGTTTCATATTTTGTATAATTGATTGTAAGTAATTGTTACTTAAGTTAAATAAATAAAATAAGTAACTAATTGTAACTTAAGTTAAATAAATAAAATAATAAGTAGCTGTCAATTAATATATTAGTCTAATTAATAGGTAATTAATTGAAGTCATGCCCAATGTGAGCGTGAGGTTAGAATAGCTCAACATGAATGAATTTATTTTTTTACATGTTGCTTGATAGTCCTGTATGATATATTTTTGTATGTATTGTTTTATAGTCCTGTATGATTTATCTTTAGTGCAACATGCTCAATGATTTATCTTTAGTTAGTATTATGAATATTAGTAATAGAAATTATATTCGTACGGTATCTGTTGCATTTAATATACATGTTTATCTATTTGGTTTATAATTTTTAGTAATGGTTAAACACAATTAATGGTTTAGACGAGAATAATACGCGAGAATAATTGTTATGGATATTACAGAGACCACGGTTGTAACCCTGGGTCTCCTCCCGCCAGACAGCCTATTGCCTTATATTAGGGAGACGGGATTTGGGCATGCAGTAGAGTTGAGGAATTTCATGTTTGACAATTCTTTGATCTCTACATTTGTCGAGCAGTGGAGGTCCGAGACCCATACATTCCACATTCCATGGATGAGGTCAGCATTACGCTCTAGGATGTTGCCTACCACATTGGTCTGGGCACTGATGGAGAGCCGATTTGAGGTGTACCAGAGACTTTCAGCGATGGCATGGACACCACACGTGGGAATGGGTTGAGAACTTACTTGGCGCCAGCATGACTGTCTTTATCGCATGTAGGGTATTAACCCGGTTGGTGCGCAACATCACAGTTGCATCAGACTCAAAAATCACTCCTTCATCGCCGTGTTTTACTATCCCATTAGGATAAACCACAACAAAAAAGAGCTGATTATTCTCCATCAGAATAAAAGGAAAAGAAGAGGAAGAAAAGATTAATTTGTGAATTGTGAGGAGATGGTTGAGAAATGGGCTCTATAAATAGAGTTATTCTCCAATATATCTTGGGTGTAGAGACACTTATACCATAATACATATATCCCGAGTGTTGAGACACGGATTACCCTCTTAAGCATAGCTCGGATGCTGAAACCACAATTACGATACTTGTATATATCTCGGGTACTGATACCTCATTTTGATTTTTCGCATATCTCGGGTGCTCAGTATCTGATCTCTATGGTAATACATATCCCAGGTGCATCTAAGATATGTTTCAGCGTCACCCAGTCACAGCACAGGGTCTCAGACACCGAGATATGCTCAAATTTGGCTTAACCCCTCAGCATCCAAGATGTGTCACATAATACATTTTTGTAAATACTTCACATTTTTTATATTTTTGTAATTTATATATTTATTTAATTTAAATAAGAAAATCCGAAGTTTTTCTATATTGTGTTTAAACCATATTTTCCCTTCTAACAATGTCATGTTAGCAATTTTGCTTATTTGGCAAAATTTGAAAATCAACCAATCATCTTTTAGTAAAAGATTTTTAAAAAAATTAAAATAAATTTTTTTTATCTATTATTATTCAATTAAAACATAAAGTACTAATTAAATACAATAAATATACATGAAAGTGTCATACTAATAATAATTATAAAATTTTCAGTTACAAATATTAAAATTCTACAACTTATACATGTTAATACTCTTACTACTACATTATTTAGTCTATTTATACATGCTACATAAGATTCTACTACTCTTTATTTCTTAATCTCATACCAATTAGCAAAAACTCCTTCAAATAAGATTAAATTTGCCATATTTAATTTTTTTACTAAATACATTCAAATATATTTTCTTTATTAACAACGGGACTTAAAGTCCCAAAAAAACAAATTAAAAGACAACAGTTCTTGAAAATAAGATGCCGACAGAATCAGCGTGAAGATGAAGAAGGATACAAGAAGGTAAATTAAAGAATACATGACAGCCAAAAGATAAACTATGACTATAATTAGCCATTCCATCTGCACAAGAATTTGCTTCTCGAAACTGATGTTGTATTCTCCAATTGATTAGTCTGCTGCACCTCTCTCTAGTTGCCAAAATAAGGGCTCGAAAAGAATGCAAATCAATATAATCATGAAGAACAAGTCTTACTGCAGTAACTGAGTCCACCTTCACAACCACATGATTATACCTTAGGTTTACAGCAAGGTCCACACCTATTAAAATTTTCTAGAGCTCTGCCGAAATAACCGAGGTAAAAGCTAAGTTTGCACTAAAACTAACTAGAAACATTCCATCCATATCTCTAATTCTGCAAGCTGCTTTTTCATTATCTAGAACCGAACTGTCTATTTTTAGCTTAACAAAAGGAGGTTGTGGGGGTTCCATTTAATCTGCCTCTCAAGATAATTGCCAACTACCTTTCTAACTCGACTCACTTCAGCTTGAGCATGTTGAAAGTCCTTTGCTAGATAGACAGCAAAGGGAGCAACCTTCTTCTCCTCAGTAATATCATCAACATCAAAAACAAATTTATTTTGCCAATACGATAAGGAATTCATCGTAGTAACAAAAATAAGGGGTTGAAATTGTCCTTGATAGAGAGATTTGGTAGATGAATTCTCTAACAACTAAGCCAAGAGATGATAGTTAAAGAAGTTACTCGAAACTAAACTATTATCAATGCTCATCCACGGGCCTCTCGCCACCTTGCAATCACAGAGTACACGGAGCAAAGATTCAGGGGATACACCACAAATGACACAACTATCTTCCTCCCCCATTAGTCTTCTGGTGCGTTCTGCATTGATCAAAAGGACCTGGCCAGCAGAAAGACCGCAGTCGTTGCGGAGCCTCCAGCTTCCATATTTTTTAGAATAAGGAAGCATTTGAGTCATTCGCATGTCCCAAAAAGATAGCACAAGCCGACTTAATGGAGAAGACACCACTCTATACCATAAGCCAAACCAAAGTATCGATGCCCTAAAACGGTTTAATAGAAGCAAAAATATAATACCAATCCTCTCACAGTATAGTACCAATCTGGTCATAGTCCCAATGACCATTAATAACAAACTTGCAAATCCTCTCTTCCAGCATCTCTTTGCTAACTTCTAGCTGAGCAAAGTCCACAAGATTATGAATACCTGAAATTCATTGGTCAGTTCAGAAATTAATCTCAGTATCAGATCCGACCCTCCATATGAGATTATTCTGAAAGTCCTTTCAAATCCTTTGGATGTCTTGCTTTAACAATAGGAAGAGTAGCCTCACTGCATCCATATTTACTTCGAAGAACTTTAACCCAAAGATCTCTTCTATTATGGACAAGTTTTCGGACTAATTCATCAAATTTGCATTATTAAGAACTCACGCAAGTCTAAAGCCAAGACTTATGTCTTAGGCGAACAAAAGGTTTCCCACTTAAAAAGATGAGGCTTTTTAACCAAATCAGCTCTCCCAAACAAAATTGCGACATATGTTGTCAATTCGATCACAAATACTCAAAGGCAGCTTCATGGTTTGCATTAATAAGTTTTGTGGCTTGGAATGCAATTTTCTTTTCTTTAAGTGAAAGAGCTAAATCAAATCATGGGCTAAAGGTCATTTTATTTATTAAAAAATGCTAATATATCACATAAATTGAGATAAGTATATATGAGTAGTGTACGTTCCTCTTGAATGAGAATGAGAATATCATACCCGTTATGTCATCAGATATGGCTAAATGAAGTTTAGGATGAAGTTTATATTAGGGTAACTGTTTATTCTCTTATTTATTGCCCACATTTATTTATTTTCTACTTCTGTATCTGTTTATTTTTTATTCTTTATTTTTTATTGTTGATTGCTTGAAAATTTCTTAATGTTTGTTTATGTAGATCATATAGTAGACTGTATCTTTTGTCTCCTTTATTAGGCTTTTTAATCAGTGCTCAGAAGTGGTTATGTGGAGTTGTCAGTATTAATTTCTTTGCTGTTGCTAGATGTAGATTTGCTTCTATGATCATTCCTTTTTTCCAAAATAAACTTCAAGTATTGAATCCTTTTCTATGTTGATGCACATCTTTGTTATTATATAATGTGTGTGTTTTTTAATTGGTTGTTGCTGCCTTCTTTTTGTTTTTTTTTTTAGGATTTGTTATTTCAATTTTTAAATGATTCAGAAAAGGTTTGTGTGTTCAAGATTGTTGTCATAGGTCATCTGCCTTTGAAATTAAAGTGCTTTTGAAATTGAAGAGGAACATTGACGCAGAATTTGAGAAGGCTCTCCAAAATACTGCAGGTCCTTGCTCAAAGATTGTCAAGGTTGAGGACATTTCGGATGGATATCTTAACCATCATAACTTAGTTTATTGACTTAGGTCTAGCATATTGAAATTCCAAATTAGATTTTACTTGTCATGTGTATAGAAGGACATAGCTTATATTAGAGTGCAGAATTTTCAATTCTCTTCTATAAATGTAATTAGTTGATGTTACCAATTATGGTTATATGAATAAAATGCAACAGCTTTATTAGCTCTTTAGTGCCTTATTTAAACTTCTTTGGTTTTCTTAGGAGTTCTTTTGTATGTCTATCTTGCACATTATGTGATGCCTATTTTTATGAAACTACGACTTATTTTTACATAGAGTAAGAAACTGATCAAATCCACTATTTTGGGAGAATATTGATAAATCATGACTTGTGCCTAGCTAATTATTTAGTGTGATTGCTTTCATAGGTCTACTTTGACCTTACCCCATAGGTTTTTAGCCTTATGCAGGTTATGTTTTGAAATAGATATGATGATAAAAAATTTATAGACAAAGTGATTTATTTTATATATAAGGGTAAACATATGGTTGGTTTCCTCTCTTTTTAGTGGTGATAACTCTCTTCCTCTTCTTTTCCAACAGGAACTCCAAAAGGCATGTTGTATCATTCAGTTGTTATATCCACAAAGAGATATCCATTTGCTTCTTTGTTTCAATGTGTGTAATTCTATACTTTGTGATCACTTTAAATCATATCTAATTATTATGCTACTGCAAGATTGAACAAGATGAGTACTTTAAAAATGATAGTAAAATTACAACAGAGAAAAGGTGAGTTAGTTTTTTTCTTTATTAGCTCACAAGATGAGGATATGGTAAGTAATCTAATGTTCTTTGTTAAATTAAAGCATCTTATCTTCTACATAACAATTTCTTCTATTTATTCTTGGTTTCTTTTATAGTTGTTAAGCCAAGAGTTTCAGCTCAGAAAACTCACACTTCTCACCGTAATTGATTCCATGTTATTTTTTTTATACTATTATATTTTATATCTTTTCATTTTCCCAAATTAGTTGTGCATGCTATCATAGATTTTGCATATGTTTTTTTTTTTTTTATCTTATTTTGCAGTTGACTCCATGCGGTTAAATCAGTCTCCTACAACAAGTTTATTTACCATTATATCAGGTTCTATTATAAGAAAATATGTAGTCTCAAATTTTGGTAAGATTTGATATATGAATTTATTCTTTTTGTCTCAAATATGCTAATTGATTGTTCTTGTTTGTTCGATTTGGTTAAATGCTATACTTCTTTGGAGTTATAGATCAATCATCAGAGATTTATGATGCTTCTATAAGTATTGCACCTATGCTTGTTGATGTTCATGATCATCCATTATTTGCACAAAGTGAAATGCAATGTTAGTTTCTTGTGAGGTATTGACTAAATAATAATAATAAATTTAAAGAAGAAAAACCGAGTATAATCATATGGGGTAACATAATGGCGTCTTCAATCAAACATACTTGAACAAGCACAATAGTGAAACATAAAACAAAGAAAAAAATATATAGTTGAGACAAAGAGTTAAACTTGCCTACTAGCTATCCACAATCCACCATCAACAACAGTACAACACCTTGCACCTACACCTAGACCAGCATCACTTTTCACCAATGCGCCCAGACTCTAATATTGAATCTAAGTAGCAGAGTAGAGGAAGATTTCAACAGCATAGGCAAAGAAAGAAAGACATTGAGAGTGAGCAAAATAACAAATAATAACCAAGAAAACAGAACACAAAAACTCGCCACAAATGTAGCAGAGCAATGATCTAAAGAAGAAACAGAGCCACCTGGAGACAGTGAGAGGGAAGCACAAGCACAACCTTCGAAAGAATAGAGCTATAAGACGCGACTTCAACCCACAGTAGAGGAGAATCACCAGCAGATCCTGCAGTGGAGCAGATAGAAGAAAGTGTGGCAAAAGTGTCCAATGAGAGAGTGATAAGGCGACCGGCGACGGCGTTTGAAGATGAGTCAATGGTGGTTTAACTTAGCTTAGGATTTTGGGTGAAACTGAATGAGAAATTTGAAAAGATTTCAAATAGCTTCCCTGTTATTTTGGGCCTGACTCATTTGTACCGTTCTAGTAATCAAACTTCTGTAATTAATATTTATGTAAATGTTACTTAATTATAATATTGCAATTTAAACTATTAATTAACCTACATACATTTTATTCAATTTCTATTATTAGGAATTGAGTAGTGAATTTTTTGTATTAATTATTTTATCTTTTTAATAAATTAATTTTAAATGATAAATTTTCTTCTATTTAAAAAATAAATTTAAAACTACTTTTTATTTGATAATAATGCAGTATAATTCTATTGGAATATATACTATTATTTCATTTGAATTTCAAATCAAATTTGAACAGTTATAATTTTTAAATATTTGGAAGGCTATATAAATACTTCTATAGACATTTGCATATTTAAATAATTGAATGAATATTAATATATATATTTTTAAATTAATATTATAAACCCTAAATATGAATTTTTGAAACGAGGTTATGTGTGGTTGATTTTTTTTCATTCCTCTCTGATCCTTGTTCAAGCAAGACGTTATGGGGCATACAAAGTCAACAGATATAAGTTTAGAACTATGGCAAAGGATGAAGGGATGAGAACCTAAAATAGTGGAGTATATATCTCGTCTAATACACGAAATTATGCAAGCATGCGTGACAAAAAAAGTGATTGTTGGAATGTTCCATATTATGGCAAAATAGTTGATATAATTGAATTGAATTACAGCTATCGGTTCTCAGTCGTGTTGTTCAAATGTGTTTGGGCAGATACGACTACTAGTAGAGGCATCAAACAAGATCATTCGGGTCTTACTAGTGTTAACTTCTCTCGTTCGATACACATCGGTGATCGAGAAGACCATGAACTGTACATATTGGCATCAGAGGCTCATCTTGTATACTATGTAGATGATGAGTAGATAAAGAATGGAGTGTAGTGATTCATATGAAGCCATGAGACTTTTATGACATGGGAGAAGAGAATGAAGAAGCTGAAGTTAGTTTTTCTCCACAGCCAGGGTTGAACAAGTCATCAGCAGGTAACATTGGAGACTTACAATTGACAATAGATGATGATATAGAACTCCCCGCAGACAATACTTCTGAAAATATCGACGAGGTTGCATAATAGAAATAGGATTAAAGTCAATGTACTTTAAAAAGGGTCTTTGTGTAGTTAATGTGTTTAATAATTTTAATGGTGTATATAGTTTGATTGTTATATCACGATTGGTATTTTCAGAATTCAATTAAGTCTTTACTGAATGATTGGTTTTAATAAATAAAAGCCGTTTTCCATTTCTATATATGATTTATTTAAAAAAAGTTAGCTTACAATGAAGTATTAATTTTGTTATTATTGTTGTTATTTTTAATGTCGTTGTTATGATAATCATGCTATCTATTAGTTATAATCAATGCTAATATTGTTATGACTAATAAATATTAGTAAACCTAAAATGATAGCGTAACAGGACAAATGAAAAGGGACGACTTTTCATCATGTTGTGCAATTACAACATTCGCTAAAGAAATGGCCATGACATCTCCATTCTTTTTATTGGAATATGCAATTCCTGTTGTTAGAGACATGGTTTCGTAGAGTGAATGTTAGGTGTTGGTTGGAGGCTATACCAGGACGCTCTTGTTTCAACCAATATTTGGAAATGATTAACGAATCTACCATACAGGTTTGTTCATTAGTTATACCCTTTCAAACTTATCTTAAACTATATTTGATTAATACATATTTTAAGTTAACATATGCTAACAAATTTGTTGCAATAATATTTACTACGTCAACATTCATATTTGTAGAAACTTTATGAATCAGGATTAATGTACGAGAAAAAATTTGGATATGTTTTTGTGACATGTGCATCTGGGAACTGAAGACATATACTTGCTGAATTGAAGGTACAAAAACTATATAATATAGAAAGTTCATCATAAAGAAATAGTGTTTTACGAAAATATGATGAACCATATGTTTTATTATATAAATGCGCTTTACAAACAAGTATGCGGTTGAGTTGGATATTGCATCACAGGAGGAAATGAAATTTATAGAATTGCACATTACAAAGTTTCTTTCCAAGAAATCTACCCAAACTATCAACAAGGGAGATGGTAATTGTTGTTTATTTTTGTTTAATTTTGAACCCTGTTTTAGCATATTAACGTACCTTTTTCTTTTTCTAAATTAATATCTAATAACTTTGGGAGTTGTTGGTTTCTTCTGATTATACTAAGATTTTTGTATGCGGGTTGATATTTTCACTGTTATCTGAATATTCATGCAAAATAGTTAATGACAGTCTAGATAGGGCATAGATTGATTCAGAAGATAATTTAGATGATATCTCCTCCGTTGGAATTGACATCTCCATGCAGTTTGATCTGAATAAGGTTCCGGAAGAAGACAATGAAACTTTAGATGACCAACAAAGAGAAGATGACGTAAAAAGGGCTTCAATCTGAACAAAAAGCCATGATTTGGAGATGACATATCAGATCTTTTATCACATGAAGCCAGTAGATTCTTGACAAAATATTTTTTTGCCAGGTCAATACCATGTTGAAGAGAAATTTGACCTTTTATTTTAAGACTTATATTGTTTTCCTTAATTTAATGGTTTGGGTTGCGATATTACATATTTCACTACTTTAAGAATTTATTAATTTAGGTTTAGTAAGTTATAACTTCGAAGAAGCCTAAAATTTATGTATGTTCAATTGAAATTAGCATTAATTTATACATATTTTACATATTTCTTTTATATTTATGCTTGAATGTAAACTTAAAAGATCTTATAGTAAACAAGAAAATCTAATTTGTAAATTTTTTCACATGATTAAAAAAATATTTTTTTAAATTGATTAATTTTTTTACGTAAAACAAATCTAAAATAGTGTTTAGGTAACAGTGACTCAAACATATTTCTCAAAATAAACTTATTAGAATATATCGAAAATTAAAATACGGGCAAACTCAATTTAATTAATAATAAAAAATTCTAATTTTACGACAGACGATATTTTTCTATTACAACATTGAAGAAACTAGTGAGAACTTAAGTAGTTTATTCTTTTTTGTTTTTTAAAAGAGACTACATCCAAATATAAAAGTGAGGAATTTAACAAATTTGGCGGCGGTTGGGATGAATCCGCCGCTAAAAGTAAATTTTGTCTCAGCGACTACTTCCCGCAATTAGGTCAATTTAGCGGTGGTTACACTATAACTGCCGCTAAATGCCAAACGAATAGCAACACCAAACCTAGCCGCCATATCAACCGCCGTTATTTTTCAGACGGCGGCAGTTTTTTACAACTACTGTTACTATCTACCGGATTTATTATCTCTGCAATCATAGTGCGGGTGGGTTTGGTGGTTGTAATGGTTTTTATAATAGATTTATAATTTTGGTGTTTATGGTCATATTCAGGTTTTAGTAATTGGCAAAATAATTGATATTGGAGTAGTGATAGTAAAAACATTTTTGGCAAAAACATTATAAATTAAAAAAAGTAAAGTATATTTTTTGTTGTTAAAATTTGTTTAAAATTTTATAAGTATTCTTAGGTATTATTTTGTTTCAATTTTGTAACAATTTTTTTATTTTCATCAAACGTACCTTTATTAGCTAAGTTTTTAAGAAATTTAGGATCAATCTAGTAACAATGTATGATAACTAAAAATTAATGATAGAAATCTGTATCTGATTTGCTTGTATTGAAGATTATCTTTGTATTACTGAATTAGTCCTAAACTTCTTGAAAATTTAGCTGTGAAGAATACATTTAATACAACTCAAAAATTTATAGACAAATTTAAAATAAAATAAAATTTATGAGTATTTTTAAATTTTGAGTAATTATCCAAAATTTCTGAGGTTTTTAATATTGGATAATTTAGTCCGTAGGTTTCAAAATCCACAAAATAGTCCTTAAAACTGCATTTGTTTGTAAGTACGAGACACTAAGACATGAACATAGGCTACATTTCGTTACAGACATAAGACACTGACAGAGACACAGAAACATAAAATCATGTTTGATAGATGAGACATGGACAAAAATATTGTGTCTAAAGACACTGAATTAATGTACTTTGTGTCCATCCTGATAGGGATGACATAGAGACACTAACAAAAGACACAACTTATTTTTTATTTTTTCTTTCATTATTCTTATTATTATTTCATAATTATATTTTTTTATTATTATATTTTTCTTTTCAAATTATTTGAATAAAAAAATGATAATAAATTGAACTTTCATCATTTGTTCTAGTTTATTACTAAACAAAATACTAGAATATTATTTTTTTTTGTCTTATTTTTAGTGTCTTATCGTATTTTGTCCCGTTCTTAAAACCAAATGTATCTATAGAGACACAAAATCATATTTCAGAGACAAGACATAGACAGAGATTGTGTATAGAGATACTGAATTAGTTTATTATGTGTCTTTCCTAACAAGAAGAACATAACGATACTAACAAAAGATAAAACCTATTTTTTATTTTTTTATTATTTCTATCAAATTTTTATAATTATATTTTTTATCGTTATATTTTTTTCTTAAATCTTTTTGTATGATAAAATATAGTAAATTAGAATTTCATAATTTATTCTAATTTATCACCAAATAAAATATAACACTAATTTTTGTATCTTTATCATTTGTGTCGTGTTTTTAATATCTTGTCTTGTCATATTCTCATAACTAATGCAACCTAATATTTACCTCCGATAGACAATATAACCCTCTCTAGTTTGATTTGTTTAATTAAAATGACTATTTTAAAATTTTTAAATTTTTTTAGAAATTATTTTAAAATTTTTTAAACTATTTTATACTTTATTTTTCGGATTAAATTAGAAGAGACTATATTATCACTTTTGGTAAATTTGAGAGAAAACAAATATAATTTTCCGAAGTGAAAATATTTTTTTCTTAGAAAATATTTTTTTATTAATAGGGTGTGGACTTGTGGGCCGGACTAGTTAGATACCCTACATTCTCCTCCCCGTCCGCGCCTATAAATATACCATGATAGGGCATCGTTTTTTCCATTTTGCTCTCATTGTCATTTATGCAACGCGAGAAAAGAAAACTCTTTCCTCTCGCCTCTGCCAGGGCTTTTGATATTGTCCGATCCTGAAGACCAAAATTGAAAGATAGAACAGAAAAGAAGACAAGAACTATTGATCAAACTTAAAAAGAACATTGACACATAAATTCGAAGCAAAAATCAATTCTATATTATAAAGAATAAACAAATAATAACTGCATTTTCTTTTCCGTCACCGTTCTGGTTGCCATGGATATTAGGTTTCCTTATTCGCCGGCGGAAACTGCAAATGTCCGTACGGTTCAGTTCGGAATTCTCAGCCTCGACGAAATCGTAATGTTTTCCAACTTAAAATATTTCAAAACCCTCGAACTTGAAGAAACCACAATGATTGTGATTGTGATTGTGATTGTGATTGTGTGTGTGTGCGTGTGCAGAGGAGAAACTCTGTGGTGGAAATCGAGCACGGGGAGAGCTCGGAAAAGGGGAAGCCAAAGGTCGGAGGGTTGAGCGACCCTCGCCTTGGAACCGTTGATAGGAAGATCCGGTGTGCCACGTGTACGGCTGATATGGCTGAGTGCCCGGGGCATTTCGGTCACTTGGAGCTCGCTAAGCCAATGTTTCACGTTGGTTTCTTGAAGACGGTGCTCACCGTCATGCGTTGTGTTTGCTTCAACTGCTCCAAGCTTTTGGCGCGTGAGGTCTGATTTCAAATGTTTTGAGAACCATGCATTGAGTTAATAGGAGGAAGGAGCTTAGTTGCTTTTGTTCAATTTGAATTTTATCTGAATTCTTGTTTAGTAGTCTCTTTTTAAGTTGACTATGGTTTTGGAGCAGGATAAGAAGTTTGAACAAGCTTTGAAGATTGGGAACCCCAAAAACAGGCTGAAGAGGATCTTGGATGCTTGCAAAAACATAAGCAAGTGTCAAGGTGGTGAAGATTCTGAGGAGCTGGTTCGAATTGGCTGCGGTGCCTTGCAGCCCAAGATTACTATTGACGGTATGAACATGATTGCTGAGTATAAGGCTCTGAGGAACAAAAACAATGACCATGAACAGCTTCCTGAACCTGAAGAAAGGAAACAGATTCTTTCTGCAGAAAGAGTAATAATTGATATTTGATCCGAGTTCGGAATTTATATTATTATGTTGACTTCTATGTTTGTTGCTAAATAGTAAATAATAAATAGACATGTTGAATCAATTGAAGGTTCTTGGTGTTCTAAAAAGGATAAGCGACGAGGACTGCGAATTGTTGGGCTTGAATCCGCAGTTTGCCCGTCCTGATTGGATGATCTTGCAAGTTCTTCCAATTCCTCCTCCACCAGTGAGACCTTCTGTTATGATGCACTCATCCTGTAGGTGTGAGGAAAGTGTTCTCTTCTCTTGCACTGTCTTTACTTGCTGTACAAGTTTTCTAAGCTCTTTAAATTTAATTAATCCTTTACCAATGATAGTGATGAATGATAACATTTTCATCTTTATCTTACCTAGATTATGTTATTGTTGGTGCATGTAGGATGACTTGACTCATCAGTTAGCCACAATCATCAAGCACAATGAAAATTTGAAGAGACATGAGAAAAATGGATCACCTCAGCATATTGTTTCAGAGTTTTCTAAGTTGTTGCAGTTCCATATAACCACATATTTTGATAACGAGTTGCCGGGACTGCCAAGAGTATGATTGTGTTCATATGCCACCGTTTACTACTGATATAATCTGCATTTCCTTTATAACCATTGAATTTGGAATTTTGATAAAATTTTCATAGGCTACTCAAAGAACAGGAAGGCCTATCAAATCAATTTGTAGCAGGCTTAAAGCCAAAGAAGGTCGGATTAGAGGAAATTTGATGGGGAAAAGAGTTGATTTTTCTGCTCGAACGGTTATTACACCAGACCCGAACATTAACATTGATGAACTCGGAGTGCCATGGAGTATTGCTTTGAACCTTACATACCCTGAGACTGTAACTCCATATAATATTGAAAGGTTGTCCTTTGGATATGGTTTTCTACTTGCTTGGCTTTTAAAACATTTTGTATAATTATTAACCAAACAAAGAATTTTAATTTACAAAAAAATGTGAAAAACAGGTTGAAGGAGCTTGTAGAGTATGGACCCAATCCCCCACCTGGGAAAACTGGTGCCAAGTACATCATTCGCGATGATGGGCAAAGGCTTGATCTCAGATATTTGAAGAAAAATTGCCATCCCCATTTGGAGATAGGATACAAGGCATTGTGTTTTAGATGATAACAATTTCTCTTCTTATTTTAAAAAGGTTTCCTCTTGATGTCTGCTAATAGTTTCAATTGTTGTGATTTTAGGTGGAGCGCCATTTGATGGACGGAGACTTAGTTCTCTTCAATCGTCAGCCTAGTCTTCATAAAATGTCCATTATGGGGCACAGAATCAAAATCATGCCTTATTCTACGTTTCGGCTTAATTTGTCGGTAACTAAGCCTTATAATGCTGATTTTGATGGGGATGAAATGAACATGCATGTTCCTCAGTCATTTGAAACCAGAGCAGAGGTGTTGGAGCTCATGATGGTGCCTAAATGCATTGTGTCTCCTCAATCAAACAGACCAGTAATGGATATTGTTCAAGACACACTATTAGGATGCAGAAAAATCACCAAGAGAGATACCTTCATCACAAAGGTATTATTCGCCGAATTTTTATATATTGCTGCAGTTACTTGATATATGAAAAAGTTCTTGTACAAGCTCTTCAGATTAATGAATTTTTTGTTTTCCTTTTTCTTTTTTAAAGGATGTATTTATGAACATTCTAATGTGGTGGGAAGATTTCGACGGGAATGTTCCTACACCAGCAATATTGAAGCCAGAACCATTGTGGACTGGGAAACAAGTTTTCAATCTTATTATTCCCAAGCAAATAAATTTAACTAGGTATTCTAGCTGGCATGATGATAACGAAGGAGGATCATCAATAACTCCAGGGGATACTATGGTCAGAATTGAAAAAGGGGAACTACTTACCGGAACTCTTTGCAAAAAGACACTTGGAGCATCTACTGGAAGTCTCATTCATGTCATTTGGTATGCAACATCACTATATAAAATGTTAATGTTCCATTCATCTTTACAACTTCTTTGCAAAGGGTTGAATTGATCTTGGTAAACTTGGTGGCTTTGGAAACTGTTAAATTCAGTTACTTTCTTCTTTGCACACCCTCACTAATGTTGGCTTGAATACAGGGAAGACGCTGGCCCCGATGCAGCTCGTAAATTTCTTGGTCACACTCAGTGGCTTGTAAACTACTGGCTTCTGCAGAATTCTTTTAGCATTGGAATTGGTGATTCGATTGCGGACGCTTCCACTATGGAGGTTATTAACCAGACTATTTCAGAGGCAAAGGAGAAAGTGAAAAAACTATTCAGGGATGCTCAAGAAAAGAAGTTGGAGTCTGAACCCGGTCAGACAATGATGGACACATTTGAGAGGAAAGTGAATGAGGTGATTCAATTATATTGCAGGTCACTTTGATCTATTACTGAATTCTGCATTTGTTTGAATATGATATTTCATGTTATTGGCAATCTTAGGTGCTGAACGAAGCTCGTAATGATGCCGGGAAAAAAGCGCAGACAAGTTTATCTGAGAGCAATAATCTGAAAGCAATGGTGACAGCTGGTTCCAAAGGAAGTTTTATCAACATATCTCAGATGACTGCTTGTCTTGGTCAACAGAATGTTGAAGGCAAGCGAATTCCATTTGGGTTCATAGATAGGACACTGCCACACTTTACAAAAGATGATTATGGGCCTGAAAGCCGAGGCTTTGTGGAGAACTCGTATCTTCGAGGGCTGACCCCACAAGAGTTCTTTTTCCATGCCATGGGAGGTAGGGAAGGTATTATTGATACTGCAGTGAAGACCTCTGAAACTGGATACATCCAAAGGCGGCTTGTGAAGGCTATGGAGGATATTATGGTCAAATACGATGGAACTGTTAGGAACTCCGTAGGAGATGTCATACAATTTCTCTATGGAGAAGATGGTATGGATGCTGTTTGGATTGAAACACAGAATCTTGATTCCCTGAAAATGAAAAAGTCAGACTTTGATAGGACCTTTAAGTATGAGTTTGATAAGGAGAACTGGAATCCTAGTTACATGCTTGAAGGGTCTATTAAAGACTTGAAATCCAGCATAGAGCTTCGTAATGTACTTGAGGCTGAAGTTGAAATGCTTGAACATGATAGACATCTGCTTGCAACTGAGATTGCCACTACTGGTGCTAGTTCTCTTCCACTGCCTGTTAACCTTAAGAGGCTTATCAGGAATGCTCAGAAGACATTTAAAATCGACTTTCGAATGCCTTCTGATATGGACCCGATTGAAATTGTAGAAGCTGTTGATAAGCTACAGGAGAGACTTAAAGTTGTTCCTGGTGATGATCTCCTTAGTCAAGAAGCTCAGAAGAATGCTACTCTCCTGTTCAATATCCTTCTTCGCAGCACTCTTTCCAGTAAAAGGGTCTTGCAGGAATATAAGCTTTCCCGCGAAGCGTTTGAATGGTTAGTGGGAGAGATAGAATCAAGATTCCAGCAGTCACTAGTAACTGCAGGGGAAATGATTGGTTGTGTGGCGGCACAATCTATTGGGGAGCCGGCTACTCAAATGACTCTCAACACATTCCACTATGCTGGTGTAAGTGCTAAGAATGTTACACTTGGTGTTCCCAGGTTAACAGAAATTATAAATGTGGCCAAGAGAATCAAAACACCTTCCTTGTCTGTGTATTTGAAACCTGAGGTTAGTAGGACTTCAGAGGAGGCCAAACGTGTGCAGTGTGATTTAGAGCTTACTACACTTAGGAGAGTGACACAAGCTACAGAGGTGTGGTATGATCCAGACCCATTGTATACTGTAATTGAAGAAGATGTTGATTTTGTGAAGTTGTACAATGAAATGCCTGATGAAGAAGTTGCTCTTGAAAGAATGTCACCTTGGTTGCTTCGCATAGAATTGAACCGAGAGATGATGGTGGATAAGAAGTTGAGCATGGCTGACATCGCTGAGGAGATAAAACATGTGTTTGATGATGATTTGAAATGTATTTTCAATGATGACAATGCTGAAAAGCTCATACTTCGAATCCGAATCATGAATGATGAAGCCCACCGGGGAGAGATTCAGGATGATTCTGCTGATGATGTTTTCTTAAAGAGAATAGAAAGCAACATGCTTACTGAGATGACATTACGTGGCATCTCTGGCATCAGCAAAGTTTTTATAAAAAGTATTGACGTTCCAAAATTTGATGACAATGAAGGTTTTCAGACTCATAAGGAATGGATGCTTGAAACTGAAGGTGTCAACCTTTTAGCTGCAATGTGCCATGAGCAAGTTGATGCAACAAGGACCATAAGCAACCACCTTATTGAAATTATTGAAGTCTTTGGAATTGAGGCAGTTCGGCGGGCTCTTCTGAATGAATTGCGTGCTGTCATCTCTTTTGATGGATCTTATGTCAATTACAGGCATCTCGCTATTCTTTGTGATACTATGACTTATCGTGGCCATTTGATGTCAATTACGCGCCATGGTATCAACCGAAATGATACCGGTCCAATGATGAGATGCTCATTTGAACAGACTGTTGATATTCTCCTTGATGCTGCAGCATATGCTGAGGCTGATCACTTAAGGGGTGTCAGCGAAAACATCATGTTAGGCCAGCTTGCGCCCCTTGGCACTGGACAATGCTCTCTGTATCTTAATGATGAGATGATTAAGAATGCATTTGATCTCCAGCTACCTGGTTATATGGATGGTCTTGACTTTGGCATGACACCTGCTCATTTCTCCATGTCAACTCCCTATCTTGATGGCTTGATGTCACCAACTCATTTGTCCAGTCCAAATCTGCGCCCATCACCAATTAATAATGCAGTTTTTTCACCTTATGGAATGGCCTGTGGTTACTGCGCATATCGAAGTAACTACAGTATATCTTCACCTGCTTATGATCCAGTTTCACCTAAGTACACTCCCACTGATCCTGGATATAGCCCTGTGTCACCAAGTTATAGTCCTCTTTCCCCAACTTACAGGTGAGTCATTCTTTGAATTCTTTTAATATTGGTTTCTGGAAATCTATATGATAAATGGAACTTGCAACCAAACTGTATTGATATCCTGAAAACTTTATTTTCATAAAAAACTCTTTGGATTTGACTCGGAAACTATTATCTTTTGCAGCCCGGTGTCTCCGACATATAGTCCTATATCACCTGCATATAGCCCCTTCTCTCCTGGGTGCAGCCTTACATCACCAAGCTGTAGTCCTATATCACCTGCATATAGCCCCTCTTCTCCTGGGTACAGCCCTACATCACCAAGCTATAGTCCTACTTCCCCTTATTACAGTCGGTTATCTGCAGAGTATAGTCCCACATCACCATACTATAGGTGAGTCATTCTTTGGATTCTTTTGATTGTTGAACTTTGCTAATGGATGCAGAAATGGAACTTGCTAACACTTTTAAAATGAGGATGAGCCTTAACCTTGGTTCTCAATATTAGCTTTTTGGGTAGTTGAAAATAGTCTAGTGACTTTGGTTCTCAACTGCACACTTGTTTTGTTATAGTTCTTCACTCCAACTAACTATATGCCATATTATTTTGTAGCCCCTCATCACCATCTTATTCTCCATCCAGCCCAACATTTAGTCCAAGCAGGTAAGTTAAGAACAACAGTACAAATGTTCTCTTTCTTTCTTTCTTTTTTCTTTCTTTCTTTCTTTCTTACTTATGTGTTGCTAAAATTGCAAGAGGTTGCATTTCTTCTTTTGTTTGACTAATTCACTTTTTTGCATTTTACAAGTCTGGATTTCAGCCTAACTTCTCCACAGTTCAGGTATGCATCTATAGATATCATTATTTTAGTTGCCAAATATCTGGGCATGTCTATTAATTTTGCCATTCTATTTCATCATTTGTAGTGCTTCAACGGAATACTCGCCAAGTCGACCTGGTTACTCACAGGCATCAACCAGCCAATACACTCCATAGACAAGTGCCAAGGATGAGGATGATAATACAACTCTTTGAGGTAAACTCACACCTGAAGAAAATTAATCTTTGTCATGATTTCTATCTTTATTGGATGGAGTATTTGACAGTAAACATAATTATGAAAATCTTCACTAGGTATATAAGGTGATTCAATATTCACTTGATTCTGTTTTGCTCCTATGATTCAACAAATGTGCATTTCAAAATCAAAAGATTTTTAAATAGTCTTATTTTTTTTCAAAGAAAAAAATAATACAAGAGGTGTTATTATTTTAAATGTAAAATTACTTTATGCTAAAATAATATTTAAAGATATTTTTTAAACAAATTTTATGAATAAAAAAATTACTATAATATCAAATTTATAGCTACTTAACATAAAACGTTTACTCTCATTAGTGAACCTATTTTTCTAAAATATTTTTCAAACACAATAATGGCCAGATTTTTGGAAAATTGGAGGATATTTATTGTTGCTAGTATAAGAATTCAAGGGAAAAAGAAAGAGGTTTTGATGTTGGTATTCTTGCACTTTAACTTCCCTTGGGATTCATGGTTGTAACAATAATGAGTGATATATGCATTTGCTCAGGTGTGACTACTGAATTCAATTCTGAATCTAATCTATCACTGAAAAGTATCTAAGACTGGTGTGCATAGCTCAGCACAACTTGAGGCTTAAGGACAAGATCGATTTGGATTTGGCTATGATGGAGAAAGTATAAAGTGGTTCTTAAAGGACTTTTTAAAATGATTCTAAATGTGTTGTAATTCAATCGTACAAGTTAGTTTGTAAATTTATGTTTTCACCCAAAATTTATAATAATTATAAAAAGGCCTGAATCATTAATGAAAGAATTTTTATTTGAATGCGATTAGGGAGGGGTTAGGTTTCTGGACTTTTTATAATTTGGATTTTTGATAGACATCCGTATAAAGTACTAACAATTTTAGCTCTATATATAAAATTAATATTGGACACAAGTAACCGAAAAAAAAAAAAAGTTCTATATCCATGTAATTTTTTCATTCAAACTATCTAAGTAACTTCAATCAGACGCGCCTCCTCAACCCCCTTACGCGTTTGTTATACATGCGTCTCATATAACGTAAACCTTGTTCTCTTCTCGCGTTTTCGTTCTTCTTCTTCTTCTTCAACCTAATAAAATTTGTCATTCTCCTCTGTTCGCGTTTTTTTTTCTCTGCTCGCATTCTTCATTATTGATCTGCATTGAATTTAACGTAATAAGCTCCGTCGTTCTTCTTCTTCGATCTACACTTTTGATTGGAAACAATGAATGATTCAACTTGAAATCAGTTGAATGAGGTTATTACGTTGAGACAGCTAGGAAATGATTGCTGCATGCTATCACAATAATCTTAAACACTGAATAAAGTAAAAGGAGGCCGAACAACATTCATATGGTGAATCAAAATCACAAAGGCCACCGAACTGAAGAATGTTCATGTGGTGAATAAATGGTGATCAACTTTCAATAAAAAAGAATAGTATTTCTCCTCTTCTTCCTCCTCCTCTTTCTTCTTTCAAATTCGCGCACGTAGGTTCTTCTTCTTCTTCTTCTCCTTCTCCTTCTCCTTCTTCTTTCGTTATAATCATCACCAACGACACCAACATTTTGCTCGGTAAAGTGGAGTTGCTCATTTTGATTCACTTTATTGTTAATGTATTCAGTTGAGTCCTTGTGCTGCAGAAATGTTTTTCTTACTAATTGAATGTTTATCACGTTTTATCCAGCACATGATTGATGTTCGCTTCAGTGGTATTGGTCATTTCAGTTCACCTTGTTATGTGTTCAGTTGACTTATTTTGCATGGAAAAATGCTATTCTTGATGATTGAATGTTTATGACGTTTTATTCAGCACATGAATGTTGCTCAGTTCAGTGGAGTTGCTCATTTTGATTTACTTGATTGTTAGTGTGTTCAATTGAGTCTTTATGCATGTAAAAATATTTTTCTTTGATGATTAAATGTTTGTGACGTTTTATTTAGCATATGAATGATGTTCGGTTAAGTGGAGTTGGCCATTTCGGTTCATTTCTGCTCTGCACAATTTAAAACTCTTCCTCCTCACCTTCTACTACTTCTTCACCAGGGAAAGAAAGAGGAAAAAACAAAAAAAAAAAAATACAGCAGCAATAACAATAAAAAAATGAAGATAAGGAGAAAACACGTGAAGAAGAAGGAACGCGAATAAGAAGGAGGAAAATGAGGAGGAGGAGGAAGGCGAATCTCTGTTGCTGTTTTCGTTCGTTTCTGGTTGTTCCTTGCCAAATCTTCTCGCAATTCTTCTCCAGTAGTGGTTTTCACAGAGAACGTGACTGAAGTTTGAGTGATTTTGAGAGAGATTCGAAGAGAATGAGCGGTTTTGTGTTGAGGAAGAAGTAACGTTTTTTCATAATGAGCACGAAGTTACGAAGGGTTTTCGAGCGTGTGTTTTCACTCGTCATTAATGTGCGTGAATCTATTTAAATTTGGGCCAACTTAATTACATGAATTACATGGATGTGTAGCGCACCCGAAAAAAAAAATATTAGTTAATAGTTTATGAATTAAAACTCACAAAACATAGTGTAAATAAGAAAAAAAATTCCCAAACAAAGTGTCTATAATAATAATAATAATAATAATAATAATAATAATAAGTATATATATATATATATATATATATATATATATATATATATATATATATATACAAAATACTGAAATTTATTATTTAAAAATAATATAAAATGCTACTAAAATTTTTTGTACGAGAACATTTTGTCCTATATTTTTCATAAACTATGTTGTATAACCTTTAAAAAAATTAATAATTTATATACTTGTTATGTAACAAAGAATCTTTTTTATTTGATAAACCGAATTTTTTTTGTTACAAAAATAAATGAATGTAACCTGTTTAAATTAAATTATTTTTTTG
This sequence comes from Arachis hypogaea, assembly GCF_003086295.3. Taxonomy (NCBI): domain Eukaryota; kingdom Viridiplantae; phylum Streptophyta; class Magnoliopsida; order Fabales; family Fabaceae; genus Arachis; species Arachis hypogaea. The sequence goes on along the minus strand of NC_092048.1, from coordinate 14,157,742 downwards.
AAATAGTTAAAAAAAGTTTAATAATAATAATAATAATAATAATAATAATGGTAATCCTAGTAATTTTAATTTTAGTGAAATTTTTATAGTTAAATAATTTTATTTTATAAAAATATTATTCATGGTCAGTTTGTTTTTAAAATTTTTTGGTTAAAAAAAAATTTTAAATCAATCCCTACAATTTCTTTATTTAATAGAACCTCCCAGGTCCTTAAAGGAGGACCATATTATGCTCTCCCCATCGTAGAACTAGCCATGATTTTGATGTCCCAACTGGATCATCTTAGTTTTATTTTATTTTTTATTTTTTGGGGGTAAAAAAACATGATCATAATAACAAAATCATTCAATAGTAAAATGAAAAGTTGATCTCAGTTAACATGAAAATTTGGAGCAAAACAAAAGATAAATAAATAAATTGCGCCAGCAAAAAAGAAAGAATAATGACGGAGATTTAATTTGTAGTTTTAATTTAATTTTTGTATTTCATAATGATCGATGTTTATAAATATTCCGAGGACTAAATAAATAAATAAATATTTTACAACTGAAAAAGGAATCTTTTTGTTCCCCTGAAAAGAAAGATTAAGAAAGAAAGGGTTACCTGAAAATCTAGTTTGGATGTAAATCTAGAAGCAGCGTTTTAGAATTCAGAGGCATTGAGAAAAAGCGCGAACGAAGAAGAAGAAGATAAGAGGCATTTCAATTTTCAACAGTTACTGTTACAGTTACAGTTACAGAAGCCAATCAATAATCATAATCGATGAGGAAGGAGAAAGAACCCATGCCTTCGAGCCCCGCCAGCGGCGAAGAAAGCGACGAAAAGCAAAGCTTCTCCTCCAAAAACAAATTCTCTTCCCGCAATGCTTCTTCCAAGTACGATTTCGTTAAGGTCCGTTTCGAAACCTCAATTTCAATATAGATATCGAAACTTTTCTTCATTGCATGAATGCACATAATCAATCATTTTGGAATCTATTTTCTGTTCAGTTTCAATTGGTTTATTTGCTTCAATAGTGCGAATATCGATTCCCTTGTGTTTTTTGCCTATAGGTGAAGGTGTGGTTGGGTGATAATGCGGATCACTACTATGTTCTGTCCAGATTTTTGCTCAGTAGGATGCTAACTGTAACCAAGGTATGAAAATCCACTCTTCAATTGTTCATTCTGCTTATGAGTTACTTTAGATGGATAGGACTGAGATTGGATTGTGTTGAAAAGTGTTGTGCTTGCCCTTATAGACTGGATTTAATGCTGCAATGTGGATTCAATTTGGTTAGTATCATTTGTGATTTGCTTGTTGGTTGCAGATTCCGAATCATGTAGCTATTAAAATTGCTCTTGAATTGAAGAAGCTGCTCATTGACAATAGCCTTCTTGATGTGTATGTTATTCGGCTTCTCTTCCATTTCTAGTTTCCTGCTGAGTTCTAGTATAGCTGGTTAAAATTTTCTTTCCATTCTGCAGCTCTCAGTCCGATTTGGAGGTCAACTTATTCAAGGTATGCCAAATCTATGGTTTCATTTCTCCATCCTGTACATCCCGTATTTCTTGACTTGTAATGTATTTCCTTTTACTGTTTGAACTCATGGCCAAAATTAAAATTTTATGGGAAAGTATTACTCCAGGAGCAAAATCTTATACATATATTCACAGAGTCACAGTCATATGTCATGCATGCCTGTTGGATATTTTTATTTCAAGTTGTATTACGTACCGTAAATTAGTGCATAAAGATAATATGGTTGATTGATTCTTTGGATAGGTCTTTTTGGATTTAAGTACATTATTGTAATGTCAATATTAATTATTATTATTATTACTAGATGGTTTTAAATTAATAATATAATTACATGGGACCTAAGTTTATTTACTACATGTCTCTTAATAGTAGGAAGTCAAATTCCATTATATTTAGGATAAAGTTATCATAGCTGGATGTCCTTGGCTTTTCCAAATGATGGTAGTAATTTAATCAATAGAAATTTTCTAACAGAGATCTGGTTGTGCAGCTAATGGAGAGGCGGGGATATGGAGAAGAGTACATTAATCGTTATAAGATGATGACAAGGTTAGTATGCAATCTTTCTGTTGGAGATAACTTTTGTTTCTACATGTATCTGTGTTAATATCATAGCTTCTTTTGATTGTTTGTTGATTCCTACTATGTGCTGAATGTACATCATATCTGTTTCATCGTATGTGTGTGTGTGTGTGGAAGAAAATTTACTTGATAATGCTTTTAAAAGATATGTAAAAAAAAAAAAAAAAAAGAAGACTCTTGAGGGTGATATTTTATAGTTCTAGTAATAATGAAGCATATTTCTGCTTTTATCTTCCTTTAAGGTTTCATCATCAAAGAGTTCCACTGGTAATCCTTGTTTGTGGAACTGCTTGTGTTGGGAAGTCTACTATTGCCACCCAGCTTGCGCAGAGGTTAAATCTACCAAATGTGTTGCAGGTAGCAATCGTGTCTATAACCCTGAATCTTCCTGTCATATAAAATAAGGACAGTTTTAGGCTTTCAATTGATGGTAGCTGACTGGAATTATATACAACTGATTTTGACATTCCTTTTGTTGTTGACTCTAATAGACAGATATGGTTTACGAATTGTTGCGCACATCAACAGAGTATGTCCTGAATTTCTTTGTTTCATTCTTAAGCTGACTAGTATTTAGCTTTGATTTTAAGTTCCTATTAGTCAAACCTAGTATTTGTTCATAATGGTATCATAAGAGACCTGGCTAAGAGTAATCAAGTTAACATCAAAGAGGACCTAAACCCTATAAATTTGTATATCTTATCTGAATGATTATTTTCTTATGTTTGACAGTGCACCATTGGCGTCAACTCCTGTATGGACGCGAGACTTTAATTCATCGGAGGAGTTAATAACTGAATTTTGCAGAGAATGCAGAGTTGTTCGCAAAGGTTTTCTCAGTTCTTTGTAGCTTGAGATCTCATACATTTTTTAAATTCTCATCTTTCAAACTTATTTTAGGTTTGGCTGGTGATTTGAAAAAGGCAATGAAGGATGGAAAGCCAATTATAATTGAGGTATGTATGGATATGTATTTTGGGGATGTTTCCCTGTATATGCTGTATTAGACAATTGAAGCTTTTATACTGGTCAATGTATATTTTATTGATATACAGCTTTTCAAGTTTACTGTGAAGTAATAAATGTTTCTCCTATGGACTTGTTGTGAGCTCATTTTCTTTGTTTTTATTTTGATGATGAAAGGGAATTCATTTGGACCCTAGCATTTATTTAGTAGACGATGAGAAATCACCTGCTGCTATACAAGCTGAAAATAAAGGGATGAATTCAACATCTGCGGCACCAGACGATAGTGCTACAGTTCAAACGGAAAATACTAATGAAGGTAGTCATGATGAGAATCATGGTGGTTCCAGGACTCTGAGTTCAACTGAAGGAATATCTATGGACCAAGTTGATGCAGTATCAAATAATGTCGCATCCATTAATCTAGCTGGAAGCACATCTGGGCATGAAGGTTGGTCTTTATTATTTGCAATACTTTGAAGCTGTTTAGTTCCTCTTGGAGTCACATGCACTGAGGAAGTTATAATATTTGCATGAGTAGGTATTGTGTTTCACTTGAATACTAAAGTGGCAAATTATATGTCTACCAAGTTTCTCATGCAGGTGCTGCTTCTCTCAAAGAAATAGAGGCAGACAAAAAAATTGTTACTAAAAAGTCAGGTCCTAAGCCAATAATTGTGCCTATTGTTCTGAAGATGGCTGAATTTGATCATAAGGTTTGTCTCATTGTCCATAACTTTTATGAAAGTAACAATTATCCTCATAATTGGTTATTTTCTTAGTTTGTAGTATGTATAACTTTGAGATTTTTTAGTCAAAGAGTTGACCTGCATGTATTTCTATGTTCCAGTCACGCATGGTGGGAAGGTATTTTCATCATATTCCATTGTTTCGTCGTATAAATCGCATGAAATAATGTAGTGAGACTTCTTACCATATTTTCAGGCATTACTTGAGGAGTGGATCTGCTCTCGCACGTTTACCGAGAAATGCCCTGACAAGGTACTCTAACTTTTGAAAGAACTCAGATATATACACTTGGCACTCTTGAGGCGAAGGTGGTTAACCAACCACATTTTTCCTTGGAAAAAAAACCATAAGAGCAACCTACATCTGTTCAATTGCATTTTTATCTATCAGAGCTGGTTTCTGAATTTTGTTGTTCAATTTACAGGATAAAGATAAGCTTATAGCAAATTTGAAAACCATACAAGATTACCTGTGCTCTTTCACCTCACAAGTATGTCTAATACTTTACATTTTTTGCGATGTTATTTATTTTATTGATTTCCATGGCCATTGCAGTTTCTATGATCTATATATAGCAAATTGCTCCAATTCATTAACTAGTGAATATGAAGTTGATAGGAAAGCAGATTCACTGGTTGCAGTATATAAAACTTTTAACCGTCTAAGTTTATTTATTATATGCTATGAATGCTTGTAAGATGTTTTCTGTTTCAGGGGTTGACTGTGGTGAATGTATCAGCAACAACATTTCCTCAAACATTGGATTGGCTCCATAATCACCTTCTTCAGGTATATAATTTGATCGTAAATATTTGCTTGCATATTTTTGTGTTTATCAATTCTGATCAATGCTTGATGAAAGAAGGTTTACAAGTGATGCAGAGAGAGGAATATATGACATCTTTGTTAATCCAAATGTTAAAGAAAGAGCAGAATGAAACAATGAAAACAATCAGACATTTTTTTTTTTCTGGAAAAAATGTATCATAGTTATTTTTTGAAAATGATAGCAAGGAAAGATCGAAAACTGGCCTGAATTTCACTGCTCTTATTCTACTGAAAATATGCTGCATTTTATCTTTGCTTAGTAAATTTTGTCTCTCTTCGACATTGCACAAGTTAGTCGCTGATATTTCAAAAGTTTCTGAAAGCATTTCCTTGACATCATAAATTACTCGTTTTCCTTTTCATCAGTAAGGTCTTATAATTTGATGTCTTCCAGTGCATTGAGCAAGGTACTTCATTAGGATCAAATGAACATGTTGCGCAAGCTGGTGCAGAATAGTTGTAATTATCCAATTCTGACAGGTATGATATTAAATATTAACTTCCTTTAAGCATTATATATATTTTTTTATCTAAAAATTTACAAATGTACTTTGAAAGTCAATGGCCAACAAGTTAATGGTTCATGTTTTTAGTTAGCCATGTGCTTTCAACACACTCTGTTGACTTCTTCATCACAAGGTTATTGAAGGGTATTCTCCTATGATTCCCCCCCCCCCCTCCCCCCCCAAAAAAAAAAGAAAAAAAATTAAACATGTTGGAAAAAGTATATTTCCGTTTATCAATTATTATCTTTGTGCAGCGATGGTTTGCATGTTTAACTTGAGGTTGTAAGTGGATCCCTGAATCTGTCCAAATGCTATCTTCTCAAATGATTGGTGGCTGCGTTTTCGCAACGTATGAAAAGGATATCCCAATCATGATATCATCATGGCTTGGAAAGAGAAGGCAATACAATAGGCCTTCATAGAAGCAGTAATTGTTACATCCATGTTTATTGTTTTCTCAACATTTGATGCTGAGAGCAATTGCACAGTTATTGTATCATGATATATCATGTTGAAGCAATCTCTTATTATTGAAAGAATACAATAAAGTTCAGTATAACCGTTCCACTGATTGAAAAATCTCGTCTTTTTCTTACTGCTCTAGGATTTGTATCTTCATTGCCCCTGAGGAGATCCTTGAACAATAACATACCTCTAAATATTATGTATTAGTTCACCAGAGGCTAACTAGAAATGTTTGGTTCAATCAATTGGAATAAAACTTCCCTTTCAAGAAAGTGTGCATGATCTTAAAAGAGAATTTTCGTTGTAAAAATCTTGTACTCAGTGGTTTTGGATTATTCTTTTCCACCAAGTTGGCGATTGCACATCATAATACATGATCTGGTAGTTAACATTAATCTTTGAGAAATTTTGACTGTAATTATCGGAAGATAACGACGATGTTATGTAGATACAAAAAACAGTTACTTTATTTAGATATGTATTTAGTGTAAATAAAAAAAATGATTATACTATTGTATAGATTTGATTATTTTGATAGTTGATTATTTTATTAAAAAATATGTATATATAAATATACACAGACACGCGAGATTAATTTTTTGTATTTATAGAATATTTTTGGAAAACTAAAAAGAGAAATGTTAATTGTTCTTTGTAGTTGGGTTTCTAAGGTTGTTTTTAGTATTGGTTATTTTTTCGTGGGTTTTGCAGCGTGAATTTGGTTGTAATAGTAATACTTAAGTGATTGCTTGTTAGTTCTAAATTATTCCTTCTGTCTTTTATTGCTTCAGTTTATCTTTAAAAAGAAAATGATTGAAAATGTTTCTGTTTCAAGTTTCAGTTTGAGTATTATTCAATAATCGGACTTGCAGAAACTCTGAAGGATATTGATAGTTGTTGAGGAAGAAAAAGAAATACAACTATTGAACAATAACACAAGTTAAATATACACAGAATAAATGTACTTGTAAAAATAAAACTAATTGTTGTACAAGGGAAAAAAAAAAAAAAAAAAAAAAAACACTTTCAAATTTCATCATCCCAAAGGTCTCCAATTGTTTTGTAGGGACTTGTGGTTTCATTAACAAGAAATTCCCCTCTCATAATCTTGATTTGCTCCAATTTCTGAATCTCCAATATGTCTTCCTCACTCAATTTCAGATCAAATGATGCCATGTTTTCCTTCATTCTTTCTTCATTGAAGCTCTTCACAATCACACTTGACCCCCTTGACAGTCCCCATTGCAATGCAACCTTGATCATAATGAAGACATATACATTCAATTATTTCAGGTAATAATAATAATTGAACATCATGAATATAAAAATATATTTTTTAAAACAAAGTTTGGATTTTTATTATTTTATTTCACCTGTGCAGGAGTTGCCTTGTGTTTGAAGGCAATTGATTGGATGATGGGATTATGAACAACAGCAGTGGACCCCCATGCATTCCCTGGCCCACCCAGTGGTGAATAGGCACTTACATGGATCTTGTGGTCCCCACATGTCTCTCTCAGCTTCTCTTGCCTCCACATCGGATGCATTTCCACCTAAATTCCAACACAACTTTAATTAATTTATAAAAATATTTATTATACTTATTGTATTTAATTTTGATACATTGTCTTGACAATGTAAAGTAGTTTTACACGTGTATTCAACTACGTTATATTAGCAAAAATAACTACTTTTTATATTGACGCAATCATTCAAAAAAATAAATATATTTGCACCATTGTGTAAATGTTTTACACTGTCAGTGCACTAAAATTAAACTCATACTTAATAAAATTATTACCTCATAAAAAATCTATAAATAATTTAAGATATTTGATGCGAATATTTATTTGAAAAATAATTTTTTTTGTATACCTTTTATTTTTAGTATTAAAAATGATTGATAAGAAGTACAAGAAGATAAAAATATTTGTCTTTTATACGGTAAAATAAAAATATACAAAGAAAATGTGTAGAAAAGTAATGCAAATATTGGTTTATTTATTTACATATAGATGTACCTGATTAACAGCTGGAGGTGTGGAAGCAAAATCTAAGAGCCAATGAATCTTCTTGGAAGAGAAATTGCTAACCCCAATGGATCTGCAGAGCCCCATTTGAAGGCATTTCTCCATCCCTGCCCATGTGACTTCAAAGTCCAAGTTTTCAAAGTCATCTTCATTAGGCACTGGATAGTTTACCCATGGCTTCAACTTTATAGGCCAATGCACCAGGTACATGTCCAGATATTCCATTCCCAAGTTCCTATACAATTAATTCCAACACCATTCTTCACAATTACTTAACTAATTAAGATGATTCTGTCACATATTTTCTTTCATATGGGGATTGACATGTACTAATTCCAATATTGTTTTTTGCTTTGGTAATGATAACACCACATGCACTTTAACATTATTTGCTATTATTGATTTTCCATTGCTTTAGAAAAGAAAAGAGAAAAAAAAAGGGGTAAGATATTTTCTTTTAATTTTTTTCACTTTCAATATTTTTTCTTTTTAAGGGATGTTCATGATTATTGTGCTTACTGTAGAGTTCTTTTCAATGCAGAAACAGGATCATGGTGATCACTCCCCCATAGTTTTGATGTCAAGAAAATATCCTCTCTTTCTACAACTCCATCAAACATTGCATCATTCAATGCCTTTCCCACTGCTGGCTCAGAACCATATATCTTTTCTGTATCAAAATGCCTATAACCAATCTGCACAAAACATAAACATTAAGACACTGTATTTGCTCAGCTACATAAATTAAACGACATTCATCCACTATCAAAATAATAAGAATTTAATTTTGATGTATTATTAGTGTAAAGTAATTTTATACGTACATCTAATTACATAATACTATAGAAATAATTTATTGACCACGTAAATAGTCATCTAAAAGAACAGATATGATTGCATGACCGTGTAAAGCGTATAATAATAATAAGCATGAATGTTGGTACCTGAAGAGCATTGTGGATGGCAAGTTCAGTTATGTTCCTATCATTTGGGAAAGAATAAGTGCCAAGTCCAATAAGAGGCATTGTAATGCCACAGTTCAAACGCACATGATTCTTCCTCATTTTGTCTCTCTTTATTTTCTTTTCCTTCCTTTTTTTTTTGTCTCTGTGTTTGTGGGTCTATTGCTAGCTTTTTTCGCACACTGCTAAATGTGTGTCTAATATTGGGTATATATAGATATTCTACAAGTCAAGTCAAAACATATATTAACTTTAAGGTTGTTTAGAGGTTAGACTTAAATTAAATTATTATTAGTTTTTTTTTTCTATATGTCAGCTCATATATATAGATTAATAATGATGATCATGCCTGAATAATTATAATATATAGTAGACGTGGAAGAGTGTTAAAATCAATTATTGAAGGAATGCAAATCAAAGGATCGGATCTTCCCTGTCTCTTGGGATTTTATTTATTTGCCCCAATCCATCATCCAAAAGCAAATAGTTTTCGGCCATCAATTCCTTAGAACAAGTCAATGCCACACTATATTTCTTATTTTCTTTTGTTATAAAATTATCGGTATCTAGATCTTATTACATATGCTAATACGTTTCGAAAAATAAATGAGTACAACCTTTTTTGAAAATTAATTTACTATTAAAGATAAAAATAAAAAAATAAAAAATAAATATTTTAAATTTTAAATTTTAAATTCTAAATTTGAACTATTAATATAAAATATAATAAATAAAAATAAAAATTATTTAATTAACAGAAAATATAACATTATTTTTTTAATAATATAAAATATTTAAGGTTGAGTCAGATCTTATTACTAAGAATTTAACTAATAATAATTTAGTCGATTATAATTATTTAAAATTTGAAACGACAAAAGTGTTTTATTGAATTTTTTTTATCTTCAATACTTTAATTAAGAGATTTAGTTATATTATATATATATATATATATATATATATGGACCAAATCAATACTATTTTTTACGACAACATTTTTGTTTAATTAAAAAAAAAATATATAAAAATATTAAACTAAGAATAAAGTTCTACATCCAAGTCATAATTCTAACTAAGTTAAAAAATTTTTTTCTTCTTCTTCTTTAATGCTGCGTTTTCTTCTTCTTTTTCTTTTTCGTTATCTTTCTCTTTCGTTATCGTCATCACCAACAACACCAACTTTTACTAACATCTTTATTGGTTCTGATTTTCTCTAGTTCTATCATTAAATAATTTTGGTTTATTTCTTAGTTTATTTGAGGTTCATTTAGATCCAAAATGAATTTGATGTGTTTTTGTTAATAATTGAGTCTTTTTGACTGTTTGTTCAAATCTGAACTAATTTCGGTTCATTTATATGTTAATTGAGCTTCACTTGATGCTGCTGATAAGTATTGACCAAATTTTTTATTCCTTAAGTAATTTCGATTTATTTCTTAATTTGATTGAGGTTCATTTGGATCCAAAAATGAATCGATGTGTTTTTATTGATAATTGAGTCTTTTTAACTGCTTGTTTAAGTCTGAACTAATTTCGGTTAATTTGTGAATTAATTGAGGTTCACTTGATACTGCTGATAAGTATTGACCAAATTTTTTATTCCTTAAGTAATTTTGGTTAATTTCTTAGTTTAATTGAAGTTCATTTGGATCCAGAAATGAATTCGATGTGTTTTTGTTGATAATTGAGTTTTTTTTCCTACTTGTTCAAATCTGAACTAATTTCGGTTCATTTATGTGTTAATTGAGGTTCACTTGATGCTGCAGATAAATATTGACCAAATTTTTTATTGTTTAAGTAATTTCGGTTCATTTCTTAGTTTAATTGAGGTTTATTTGGATCCAGAAATGAATTTGATGTATTTTTGTTGATGATTGAGTCTTTTTTACTGCTTGTTCAAATTTGAACTAATTTCGGTTCATTTGTGTGTTAATTGATATTCACTTTATGCTACTGATAAGTATTGACCAAATTTTTTAGCAAAGAAGAATGAAATTATTCATTATCACTTTATTCAATTGTATTAGATTCCATTCATTTTGTTTTGAAAGTCATCCCAACTTTTAGGACAAATTGTTCATCGACAATACACCTGGACTGCAAATGAATCAAAATATTATTATAACAACACTATTGTGTAATAACAAATAAACCGAAATTTGTGCATTCTATAAACTCAGAAACTCTTGTAATTTCGGTGCATTTCTGAGTTAATTGTATCGCAATCACTATGTAATTTTTTGGTACATTTGGTCTCGTTCTGCACAATTCAAAACTCTTCTTCCTCCTCCTCCTCCTCCTCCTCTTCTGCTTCGTCTTCTTTTTCTTTTTAATTTTTTTTCTTCTTTTTTTTTATTTGATATTTTTTATCTTTTTTTTTATTTTATTCCTCTCAAAAAATTAACATAAAAAAAAGGAAGAGAAAAAAAATAAAAACAAAACGCAGTAACATCACCAATAGAAAAAAGAAAAGAAAGCGTACGAAAAATAAACATAAAGTAAAGCAGAATTTTATTTGTGTTAATGAAACACATATATATACACTACGTACAATAAAAATAATTTTTGTTAAATTTAAACTAACTTAATTAAACTTAATCGCAAAAAATACTTGAATATATATCGGCTCTCAATAAACTATACTAACGTGTGCATTTTCAATGTTAAAGTCGGTCAGTGAGCTGGCACTTTCAAACATTTATCATTTCGAATGGCCAAAGTCTTCGATATATATCTTTTGGTGAAATTAAACCATTTATAATTCCATTTTCAAGCTTGTGGCCTGTGGATGCATGAAACTGAACTTTAATTTCTTCAATAGTTTTTTGTGGCCAACTAATCAATAAGTTTAAAGGAATTAAAACTAGTTTTTGACATGCAAATTTGTCAAAACTTGGAATTTTTATATTCACCTAATTAATAAAGTAATAATCAGCATTAATTAATAGAGAATACAAAACATGCAAGAATACGTAATATATATATTTCTCTAGAGTTTTGTAGTTAAATATTTTATTTCATATATTTATATATCCCTTGCAAGTTGACTTTATATAATGATTTATATATGTTTCTCTGTTGCTGAGCACTATTTTCTCAAATTCTTCATTCTCAACACATGCATGCTTAAATGAAAGACATGCAATGCAATGACACTTAGTCAAATTATGAAGTAGTCAAGTAAAGATTATAGATGAATCCAACAATGCAATGCACTTGTCCACAGTTCATGAACTGTACTTGACTCATTACTTTGCTTTCTATGAATTAATAAGATATATTTTTAGTTTTATCCTTTTAAATAATTTTTTTAAACCAATATTCAAAAATTTATAGTTAATAATCATAGATGGAATATAATTTCCTATACTAATTAAAAAAACATATATGGAATTTCTAAGTTTGTTTCATTTTATTTAGATTGCACTGAAATGCATTTTCATTATCATGTTTAGTATTATGAATTTAGACTTTATTCATTTTATTGCTTTAACTCATATCACTTACAAAATTGATTTAGCATTAAAAATATAGTAAAAGAGTATATTTTCATTTCGGGTGGGTCAAATATTATGGACTTGGTTTTTCGATCAACGGCTTGTGAGATTTCAATTAGTATATATTCTTTGAAATAGAGATAATCTTACACCAATAATAATGAAGAAAATACAGTTGAAAGATAGGCAATCAAAATGAAACAATATTGTTAGATTATTGGATATAAACCCTTGACATAGAGGTGGTAAAACGGATCAAATTTGTCAGATTAGTCCAATAAATTTGTAAAAAACACGAATTAAGTTAGAATTTAGAATCGTCAAACTCGTACTGCCAAATATTATCACTTATATAATTTTTAAACATATTTTTTTCATTTTTTATTCTTTTTTATTAATTTTATTTATTTTATTTTACACTTTCATATATATATATATATATATATATATATATATATATATATATATATTCAGGTTATGTAAATTATTTTTTAAAATGAAAAAAATATATATTTATATTAATGAATATTATTTTAAATAATTTTATTGAAGTTAAAAATTAAAAAAATAATAATAAAAATTGTAAAATAATTTGATTAATTTTAATTAATTTTATTAACTTAAAAAACACGTTAACCGAGTTAGTCTACTGGTTTACTAATCCACCATAAAAACAGAACAAACTAACATTTTAAATCTGTTTTACTTGATAGAACGAGCCTTGATGGAATCGAGTGGAAAGGACAATTCACTTTGTCACCCTGGCTTCACATATATCAACAAAAAAAAAATTTAAGCTTTATTTTTATTCTTGATATGATATTATTAGAGGTTGTAAGTGGTGTATTGATGTCCTTAGGGGTAACACTTTACCTGTAAATATCTAATCAGATCCAATTCGGTCGGATAGGATTGCTAACCTAATTTTCTGCAGATAGAATTGAGTGTAGAGCAAATTTGAATGCGGATTGGGTAGGAGGGTATGAATTGTGGCTCAATCCTATGCAACCAATTCGTACCCTATATGTTATAAAAATATGTTATAGATGGTGTTAAATCAAGGACCTCTCACTTAGTGCAAAATGTCTTTGCCACTGAGTTAAGATCATCAATTTATGATGATGATGCTGCATCTAAAGTCATAGACTAGTGATGTTGTTGTTGTAGCAAATAAGTATTGAACTAGGGATCTTTCACTAGTGCAAAAGGTCTTTATTTATTTTTGTGTTATTAATTTAAACAAATACTTTTATGCCGAATTAAACATTTGATAGTTATGTTGTTTATGGGAAGATTGTATTGTTTGTGTTGAATTTTTAATTTGCCTACTCATTAGATTATATAATAATATTGCATATTTGTAAAACTTGCGGATAGAATCATATATTTGCAGGTTGATCGCGGGTAGAGTTAGGGTTGGGATGTTTTCAACTCGCCGGTAAAATTAGAGTTGGGTCCAAATCCTACCCTATTCATTGCCATCTCTAATCACTACTAGAATTTAGACATTTACTAACACTTTTTATCTAACATTTTTTAAAATGTTAGCTATACTAATAAAATTATACTTTTAGTAACATTTGTAAAATAAATGTTAGAAAATATAATTTTTATTTTAAAAAAAATAAAAAATAAGATACAAACGTTACTAAAAAGATGTTCTCTTCATTTTCCCCCAATTTCACGCGTCTGAATATCGTTCTCACTCCCACTCTCGAAGCTGTGTGCCTGTGTTAAACCACCTCTCTCTCCTCCTCTTCGATCTCTCGCTCCGCCTCTTCGATCTCTCGTTCCGCCTCTTCGATTTCACGGTTTGTGAATCGAAACTACAATCCGGTGTTCTCACTTTCACTCCAGCTTGCGTTGTCTCGCCTCTGGTTCATCCTCTCGTGCCGCCGTCTTCTCGCCTGCACCGCCGTCTTCTCGCCGGTTCCATCGTCTGCTCGTCCCACGGCCTGGTAAGTTCCAGTTCTTTTGTTTAGTTAGTTTTTTGCTCCTTCAATCTTCTTTAATCTTTACCTAATAATTAATTTGATGTATAATTATTAGTTGATTTAAGGTTTTAATTGGTTATTTAGTAGTTAGGTTTTGAACGTTTTCATTTACCGATCTCAAAGCATGTTTATTTGCTTATTAAGTTGTTAAAAATCATACATTATTAGATTTTCATATCCTCTATTTTCTAGTTGCTTTTTCTTATTAAGTTTGGATTCTATGATTCTAATTTCTAATTTTTGTTTTGTTTGATATTGCCAGTTGGAAAAACTCATATATTGATTCCAAATGAAATTATTGTATAGAGTAGTAATTAATTTGATAAAAAATAAGAAGATTTAAAAAAGATTTTATGATAACAATTCTAATTCAAATGAAATTAGACATGTTTGATTCTTTTCTCAATAGAACTTTACCTCTTTCTGTTGCAAATTTGACTGAAGTTCATGAACTTGACGTGTCAAGAAATGACATAACAAGAATCTTAGACTCTCTTTTGTTTCCTGATTCAAGTGATGATCCAAAAAGAGGCCTAATTAGTATTAGAAATTGGGAAGCCTGGTAGATCTTTGGGTTGTTATCATCTACTTAGGACAAGCATAAGCATTATTAAGTTGCATAGTAGAATAAAATATATAGTAGTAAGATTGATTTTGACTAAGGATTAATTTATGCAACTATTTCTAAGATTTTATAAATATTAATTGATCTGTTCATAAGAATTCAGCCTAATATCCGAAGAATAAATTGGCAAAAGTTATTTTTTAGTGTTAAAAAAAGTCAAAACAATAATTAGTCACTAGCATAATAGAAAGTTGATATCTTGACATAACACCAACTATTTTAGATTTTATATGTGTGAGCAAAAACACAGTTGATTCATATAAAAAGTTATAGCTTTTAATATTGAATTAAATATGTCTCTGTGATGGATAAAAGAGCAATTAAAATTAACTGAGAAAACATGCCATGGGGGAACTTGACTTTGGAAAAGGACCACAAAAGAAATTGGCAAGAATGAATGGGAAGTATTATTATTTTTTCCTTTTCATGCTACCTATCTTTTTCTAATGCAATTAGCAACAATCTCACCTGTCTTCTTCTTTAGAATATTTCTTTTTGGAAAGATATAAATTTGTGTTGGGATACAACTTTGCTTTTGGCTTCTCCCGAACATTTTTGTCATATAAGTTATTTTCGTACTATAGAATTGTGAATGCTGTGAAAGTAAGTGGAGTATGAAGCTTATTTCGTTTATTAATTCTTCAATTATAATAATAATAAGTTTTACTTAAGATTTGGTCTGTTAAATTTTTTATTTTTTAAAAATTTGTTTTTAAAATATAAATTTTAAATATTTAAAATAAATTTAATTTTATTCTTCTAATTAATACCTTTTTTGTTCATATGTAACTTTTGTTCATGGATACAAGAGAATAGTTCATTACTTAGATATACGACATTTTCACTTTTAGATCATTTATACCTCAGTTAATAAACTCTTTTTGCCTTGTAATTTGCAATTTAATTTAGGTTGATGCCTATCTACAGCTACACTCATAGATGCCAAGTTAAAAATGGAAGCATTGGCAATTCTGTATCCTATGATCATACACATTTTCTTAGATTTGTGTTTTCTGTAGGTATCCATCATATTGTGGATCAAATATATGGCCCAGCAGTGCACTACCAGAACTCGAAGTGGGTATGGCCTGAATCCTGAATAGATTTTGTATTTATAGTCTTTGTTTTCTGATGCCTAGGTTTATAGGTTGATGTGTTCATATAAATTTTTCTTTCCTGTGATTTTATCTGAATGAATGCATAGATAATTTGAAGAATATGAGTTGTGTACATGCAGCAAGCAACTTATGTATTCTCATTTATTTTTATTTATCTTTTGCAGGTTTTTTTAATGGGTGTGTGGCTCCCTTTAAATATACAGCAGAGGTATCTTCTTTGGATAATTTCTTAATTTCTAAATAGTATTAAGTGGTGCTCATTTTATTTTATTTATCAAATTAAGTGGTTGTTATAATTCATTTGGTTCAAAACAAGGGTATTATGATTTTTCTAACTTGAGAATCTGCTAATTGTGTAAATTCAAAATAATTAAAAAAAATGAGGAGGAACTAAAACTGAAAGCTCTTATTTACTACAGTATTGGTTAATTAGTTCTGGATTCTGTTTAGATTTTTTTTGAATGCTTTCTCTCAATTTCTAGTCTCTAGGTATTCTACATAATTAATAATCTTTATCAATTCTATGATTCTGGTTTATAATAATTTAGGAACCAAGCAAGGCTACAAAGAAATCTAATGTACCTAACAGCAATAGCTGATTCTCAATTCCATAAATTTCAGGTTATTAATTATTATCTATCACAGCGATATCGATTTTCTATATTCTGGTTGGTTTGCATGTGAAATTTTTCCTTTTTATTGGCTCTGTGTACTGAGTATAAATCTCTTGAAACAAAATAATCTTTTGAAAAGGAAGTACTGTGCCAAGTTATCAAACTTTTATTGGATGGTGATTCCAAAATAAATATTTATGGATATGAGGAATTTCTTTTATTTATGATGTTGACAGGAATCAACAATTGGGACAGCATTCTGTTATCATTTTCATGCTCTGAGGTGGAGAGTTGCAGGTGCCTCCTATTTACATAAACATGGGAATTCCGTTAGTTTCTTCTACACTATTTCACTCCTTTTCTAACAGTGAGTTAATTTCCCTTCTTAGTTTTTATTTTTCTTACTCAACTTCCTTGAATACCATCTATTTATCTAACCAATACAATGCCTACCCAAGAATAATTTCCATTTTCCCAATATTTTTTCCTGTGAAAACCACTCTTTCTTGTCCTCAGACTTTGAAGCAATTGCAGAAGTTTTGATTTTGGAAAATGGGTGGATTTTCTTTCCCCAATATGATGTAAATTTCTTGCTGCCCACCATGTATTCGATAAAATGTGCACATGATTGAAAAGTTACAATATTTTCCTATGCACTCCTGACTCCTCTTTAAAGTCAGAGATTAGTCAAATAATATGGAATTCTTAAACTCTAAGCTAACAATATTAAGTATCAGGATGAATAGTCTTCTCTGTGTTCATTACTTTCTAATCATTTAGTGCATGACCATGTTGCTTGTTCTGATGTGGTTTGTTACTTGCATGTGTTTTCACTAGCATGGAGTTTATCAGGACTAGAGCTATCAGCTTTAAATTTGTATTCTCTTGGTCTCAAGGTGTTACATGCTTATAGTTTTTAACTCAGATATTTATGACTTAATTTTGGCATGACTTAATTTTCTGATATGTGTTGACCTACAAATATGTGTAACACCCTACCACACAAAGCTTTACGCTTAAGTCGTAAAACAAAGGTGATGTGGTATTACGACCTCTAAAATAAAATAAGTACATATAATAGCAGAAGAGTTATAATATGCTAGGAGCCTTGAAGGATAGGGAAAATAAAAATCGCGAGATAAAAGCGCAACGCTCAAGGAACGAGTTAACTTGCATGCTAAGAAAACTGTAACTGTCAAACATAAGATAACAGAAGTAGGAATAGAGTGCCAAAGATACAAAATATCAAGCTCCTAACTCAGCCTGCGAAGTCAAGACTGGCCGGAGAATATTTACACATATATATACATACATATCCAAAACCCAAAAGTACATATACACAATCCTGCCTCTCCATAAACCTCTAAGAGGATCAAAAAGAATAAGTCATGCGGAGAGAAAACTAAGTACATATATATACATCATAGCATAACAAAATATCCCAGTAACCACTCCGCTTCAAGAGTCCAGACGCCTAACGAGATGCCTCTCGACCTGCATCTGAAAATTAACAACATAGTATGGAATGAGAACCGGAGGTTCTCAGTATGGTAAAGGTGCCACACACATAATATATAAGGTCCTGGGAATGCCAGAGGCAATCCTAAAACGCCGACACTCAGATTATAGAGCTTAAAGTATTAAACAGAAGCCATAAAAGGTGGTTTCCTAAAAATATTTAATCCTAACTTAACTTAACCTTAAATCTAAGTCCTATACTGCCATTCCTCCATACCTCCAACTCCATCATGCATTTTCACGGACAAATAGACAGATAAAGGCAAACACAAGAAGGTTACAACTACTGCAGGTAACAAATACACATTTAGCATGGAAAATACAGATAGGCACACCCAATTAGAGCACAAGCAAGTAATTCAAGTAATATGCATATGATGCATGCCTGTCCTATGGCTGATGAGGCTCATCTGTCGGTTATCCAGCCAACCCGACAAGTCTGAATTGTCCTTAGACGGTCCCCCGACGTGCATCCCCAAGAGTCTATGCATAGATTTTTCTCAAATAATCAATATTGCTCAATGGGGGTAACATTCCCGGGAATTTATGTAGTGCCCGGTCACACTTATATATTATGTGTGTGGCACCTTTACCATACTGAGAACCTCCGGTTCTCATTCCATACTATGTTGTTAATTTTCAGATGCAGGTCGAGAGGCATCTCGTTAGGCGTCTGGACTCTTGAAGCGGAGTGGTTACTGGGATATTTTCTCTCCGCATGACTTATTCTTTTTGATCCTCTTAGAGGTTTATGGAGAGGCAGGATTGTGTATATGTACTTTTGGGTTTTGGATATGTATGTATATATATGTGTAAATATTCTCCGGCCAGTCTTGACTTCGCAGGCTGAGTTAGGAGCTTGATATTTTGTATCTTTGGCACTCTATTCCTACTTCTGTTATCTTATGTTTGACAGTTACAGTTTTCTTAGCATGCAAGTTAACTCGTTCCTTGAGCGTTGCGCTTTTATCTCGCGATTTTTATTTTCCCTATCCTTCAAGGCTCCTAGCATATTATAACTCTTCTGCTATTATATGTACTTATTTTATTTTAGAGGTCGTAATACCACATCACCTTTGTTTTACGACTTAAGCGTAAAGCTTTGTGTGGTAGGGTGTTACATTAAACATACACCTACATTCCAACTTATCCAATGGTCATCTAGCCTAAGTTTTCACAAAACATTATATATTAAATGCAAGAAACCTAAACCATACCTTAGCCGATTTCCACGTAACGACCAAAGCTATTTATTCAAAACCAAAACAGCCCCTCAAAACTCAACTAATCCGCTTCCTCCAAGTTCCAGTATTCACAATTTCAAGCTCCAATTATTTATTTTCAACCTAATACACATTCATAATACATATATACCCAATTTAATACTCAAAGCTCAAATTTAATGAAAATAAAATAGAATTATCGTATCCTCACCTTACCCAAGCTTCACATAAGCAAGAGTGGACGTTTTTCTCAAGCTAATTGGATCCTAAAACATCAGAAATCAAAGAAATTCAACATTCCCACTTAAAATTCGAAAATTGGGGGAAATGAGAGGCTGAGAGTGAAATAGCAAGTTACCTATGAAATTGTTCCGGTAGAAATGTAGAGCTCGACGCGGTGAACGCGTGGCCGCAAACGGTGCGGCGATCGGAGCTCGAACGGAGGAATTACGGGATTTGGAACTTTGCCGTAAAGGTTCGGCGTTCCTTTCCTCTCCCTGGAGCTCAGCTGCGTCCTTGAGGAAATGAGGGAAAAAGAGCCCGTGGCTCTTTTTAATGGGCTGGTCCGGTTGGACCGATAGCCCGGTTCGGATTCGGTTCAACCGGTTTGGTCCTTTCGGTCCAATTTTGGACCGTTTTCTTCGAAATTAGTGTCAAAATTCTCGTTTCGATGAGCTCTACCCTAATTTAATATAGCATTCACATTTCTACCCTAATTTTGGATGGTGAATGTTGTTATGTTAATTTGGAGAGAATTATGGTTGAATGTTATTGTTGATTAACTAATGATTTGGTGAATTATTGATTTGAGGTATTTTGTGTTAAAAGCCTAGGATTTGTGAACTATGATCCTTAGTTGAATTTTGGTTGTTGGATTTGAATGTTGTATGAGTTTAATTGTTGATTTGAGGTAGATTTATTGTGGTGGTTGTTATGATGATGAGAAAGGGTATGTTGAATTGAAAAGAATACAGGTTTGGACCCGAACAGGGTGGCAAAGTCCGAGTTTTAGAGGAGATGCTGCCGAAATTTTATAAAAATTAGAGATTTTGTTTATATGATTATCTAAAAAGATTTAGATTTAAAGGTTATATGGTTTGATTTTGAGTTATTAAGAAAATGAGCATGTTTTAAGTTTAGTTCAGTTGGAAAAGAATGAATTATGTTTTGAATTGGAACTATTGATGGACGGAATGAGAGGTGTGATAATGAAGGATAATGATTGAATATGATTGACATATAATGATGAATGCGATGTGATTGAGAATGATGTGGATGTTGATGAATTATAATTGAATTATTTATATGGCTTATGAATTTGAATAATCTGAGATACGAGAATGTCCACAAGTTCCTTTTCGAGTGCAACAGCGTGAATTTGTGCATGATTTGATTTGTTTGCCTATGACTGGTCTTGATCTCATTTTGGGATTGGATTGGTTATCCAAGAATCATGTTTTGCTTGATTGTTCTGAGAAGTCGGTACAGTTTATGCCAGAAGGGTCAGAAGCACCGGTTGTGGTGAATAGTTACTATTTGAACTCTATGATAGTAAACTGTTCTGGAACCGAATGTCAGGGTACTATGTTATTAACTGCGGGAGTATCAGGTGATGATCAGAGTTTAGAGCAAATTCCGGTTGTATGTGAATTTCCAGATGTGTTTCCGGATGATATTAATGAATTCCCACCTAACCGAGAGGTTGAATTTGCAATTGAGTTGGTACCTGGATCCGGTCCAATTTCAATTACTCCTTATAGGATGTCGCCTTTAGAAATGGCTGAACTGAAAGCTCAGCTGGAAGATCTGTTGGGTAAGCATTTTATCCGACCAAGTGTTTCTCCGTGGGGAGCGCCAGTGTTACTGGTAAAGAAGAAGGATGGGAGTATGCGGCTGTGTGTCGATTATCGGCAATTGAATAAGATCACTGTGAAGAATAAATATCCGTTGCCTAGAATCGATGATCTAATGGATCAGTTACAGGGTGCCGGTGTGTTTTCTAAGATTGACCTGCGATCAGGGTATCATCAGGTAAGGGTTAGAGACGAGGATATTCCGAAAACTGCTTTCAGAACCCGTTATGGTCATTATGAGTATACAGTGATGTCTTTCGGGTTAACTAATGCCCCGGCAGTATTTATGGATTATATGAACAGGATTTTTCGACCGTATCTGGACAAGTTTGTTATTGTCTTCATTGATGACATTCTTGTTTATTCTAAGACTGAAGAGGAACATGCTGATCATTTGCGAACTGTGCTGCAAATTCTGAGAGACAGGAAGTTATATGCTAAGCTATCTAAATGTGAGTTCTGGAAGAGTGAAGTGAAGTTTCTCGGCCACGTGGTGAGTAAGCAGGGGATAGCTGTGGATCCTGCTAAGGTGGAAGCAGTGATGAATTGGGAGCAACCAACTTCAGTGACAGAGATCAGGAGTTTCTTAGGTTTGGCGGGGTATTATCGCAGATTCATTAAAGGATTTTCACAGCTTGCCTTACCTTTAACTAAGTTGACTAGGAAGGATAAACCTTTTATCTGGACTCCGGAATGTGAAAAGAGTTTCCAGGCATTGAAGCACAGGTTGACTACTGCACCTGTATTGGTATTACCTGAACCAAGTGAATCGTTTGAAGTGTATTGTGATGCATCTCTGAAAGGGTTGGGGTGTGTTTTGATGCAGCACCAGAATGTTGTAGCATACGCCTCACGGCAGTTAAGGCCGCATGAGATGAACTACCCGACACATGATTTAGAACTTGCTGCTGTTGTGTTTGCTTTAAAGATTTGGAGGCACTACCTCTATGGCGTTAAGTTTCATGTTTTCTCAGACCATAAGAGTTTGAAGTATCTTTTTGAGCAGAAAGAGTTGAATATGCGTCAGAGGAGGTGGATGGAGCTTCTGAAAGATTATGATTTTGAATTGAATTATCATCCAGGAAAAGCGAACGTTGTGGCGGACGCTTTGAGTCGGAAGTCTTTATATGCAGCTTGGATGATGCTACGGGAGGAAGAGTTACTAAAGGCATTTCAAGGTTTGAATTTGGGAGTTAGAGAAGAATTTGGAATTTTGTGTTTGAGTCAGTTACAGATTTCAAGTGATTTTAAATCAGAACTTCTGAAGGCTCATCAAGATAGTGAAGCGTTACGTAAGGTATTACCAGCAGTTGAACAGGGAAAACAGTGGAGAATGTCAAAAGGTCAGGATGGTTTATGGAGGTTCAAGAACCGGATTATTGTGCCTGATGTTGGAGACCTACGACAAAGTATCTTGAAGGAAGCTCACAAGAGCGGGTTTTCAATTCACCCAGGGAGCACTAAAATGTATCAGGATCTGAAAGCGATGTTCTGGTGGCCAGGTATGAAGAATGATGTGGCATTGCATGTATCTAAATGTTTAACGTGTCAGAAGGTTAAGATTGAGCATCAGAGACCATCAGGGACCCTTCAGCCTTTGGAGATTCCACAATGGAAATGGGAGAGTATCGCAATGGATTTTGTGATAGGTTTGCCTAGAACCCGATCTGGTTGTGACGCTATTTGGGTGGTTGTGGATCGACTGACAAAATCAGCTCACTTTCTTCCTATCCGAATAAGTTGTACAATGGAGGAATTGGCTCGAATGTATATCAAAGAGATTGTCAGGTTGCATGGTGTGCCTTCTACTATCATATCTGACAGAGATCCTCGTTTCACATCAAGGTTCTGGGGAGCTTTTCAGCGTGCATTTGGGACTCAGTTAAGCTTGAGTACTGCGTATCACCCTCAGACAGATGGTCAGTCAGAAAGAACTATTCAGACCTTGGAAGATATGCTAAGAGCTTGTGTTTTGGACCAACCGGCGAGCTGGGACCGGTATATGCCATTAGTAGAGTTTGCTTATAATAATAGCTATCATGCGAGCATCGGAATGGCTCCATATGAGGCTCTGTATGGCAGGAAATGTCAATCTCCATTGTGTTGGTATGAAACTGGAGAAAGGAGTTTATTAGGGCCTGAGATGATAGCCGAAACGACTGAGCAGATAAAGAAGATTCGTAGTCGAATGCTTATAGCCCAAAGCCGCCAAAAGAGCTATGCTGACCAGAGGCAAAAGCCTTTGGAGTTCGAAGAAGGAGAACATGTCTTTTTGAAAGTTACACCAACCACTGGAGTGGGAAGAGCTATTAAGACCAAGAAACTGAATCCCCGTTATATTGGACCGTTTGAGATTCTGAAAAGAATTGGACCAGTGGCTTATAGAATTGCCTTACCGCCATACCTTTCGAATTTGCACGATGTATTTCATGTATCACAGCTTCGGAAGTATACTCCTGATGCAAGTCATGTTCTAGAACCAGAACCAATCCAAGTGAGAGAAGATCTAACACTCCCAGTAATTCCGGTGAGGATTGATGACACCAGTGTTAAACGATTACGAGGAAGGGAAGTATCATTGGTAAAAGTAGCTTGGAGACGAGCTGGTATCGAGGAACATACCTGGGAACTCGAATCAGATATGCGAAAGGACTATCCACATCTCTTTTCAGGTAACTATATTTGAATTTTGAGGGCAAAATTCTTTATTAGGTGGGTAGGATGTAAACCCCGGTTAAATTAGTAGATAATTAGTCAATAAATTAGTTTTTAATAAGGAGGATTAGAAATGTGAATGCTATATTAAATTAGGGTAGAGCTCATCGAAACGAGAATTTTGACACTAATTTCGAAGAAAACGGTCCAAAATTGGACCGAAAGGACCGAACCGGTTGAACCGAATCCGAACCGGGCTATCGGTCCAACTGGACCAGCCCATTAAAAAGAGCCACGGGCTCTTTTTCCCTCATTTCCTCAAGGACGCAGCTGAGCTCCAGGGAGAGGAAAGGAACGCCGAACCTTTACGGCAAAGTTCCAAATCCCGTAATTCCTCCGTTCGAGCTCCGATCGCCGCACCGTTTGCGGCCACGCGTTCACCGCGTCGAGCTCTACATTTCTACCGGAACAATTTCATAGGTAACTTGCTATTTCACTCTCAGCCTCTCATTTCCCCCAATTTTCGAATTTTAAGTGGGAATGTTGAATTTCTTTGATTTCTGATGTTTTAGGATCCAATTAGCTTGAGAAAAACGTTCACTCTTGCTTATGTGAAGCTTGGGTAAGGTGAGGATACGATAATTCTATTTTATTTTCATTAAATTTGAGCTTTGAGTATTAAATTGGGTATATATGTATTATGAATGTGTATTAGGTTGAAAATAAATAATTGGAGCTTGAAATTGTGAATACTGGAACTTGGAGGAAGCGGATTAGTTGAGTTTTGAGGGGCTGTTTTGGTTTTGAATAAATAGCTTTGGTCGTTACGTGGAAATCGGCTAAGGTATGGTTTAGGTTTCTTGCATTTAATATATAATGTTTTGTGAAAACTTAGGCTAGATGACCATTGGATAAGTTGGAATGCAGGTGTATGTTTAATGTTTAGTAATTTATCGATGAATATATTTGGTTGAAGTTTATTGGATAATTAGTTTTTAATTTTGGATGGTGAATGTTGTTATGTTAATTTGGAGAGAATTATGGTTGAATGTTATTGTTGATTAACTAATGATTTGGTGAATTATTGATTTGAGGTATTTTGTGTTAAAAGCCTAGGATTTGTGAACTATGATCCTTAGTTGAATTTTGGTTGTTGGATTTGAATGTTGTATGAGTTTAATTGTTGATTTGAGGTAGATTTATTGTGGTGGTTGTTATGATGATGAGAAAGGGTATGTTGAATTGAAAAGAATACAGGTTTGGACCCGAACAGGGTGGCAAAGTCCGAGTTTTAGAGGAGATGCTGCCGAAATTTTATAAAAATTAGAGATTTTGTTTATATGATTATCTAAAAAGATTTAGATTTAAAGGTTATATGGTTTGATTTTGAGTTATTAAGAAAATGAGCATGTTTTAAGTTTAGTTCAGTTGGAAAAGAATAAATTATGTTTTGAATTGGAACTATTGATGGACGGAATGAGAGGTGTGATAATGAAGGATAATGATTGAATATGATTGACATATAATGATGAATGCGATGTGATTGAGAATGATGTGGATGTTGATGAATTATAATTGAATTATTTATATGGCTTATGAATTTGAATAATCTGAGATACGAGATTCCCTGGATTAAGTGCCGTGGCTTGCCACCACGTGTACCAGGTTGAAAACTCGATACTCTGTTGACCCTACGACGTAAGTGTGACCGGGCACTACATAAATTCCCGGGAATGTTACCCCCATTGAGCAATATTGATTATTTGAGAAAAATCTATGCATAGACTCTTGGGGATGCACGTCGGGGGACCGTCTAAGGACAATTCAGGCTTGTCGGGTTGGCTGGATAACCGACAGATGAGCCTCATCAGCCATAGGACAGGCATGCATCATATGCATATTACTTGAATTACTTGCTTGTGCTCTAATTGGGTGTGCCTATCTGTATTTTCCATGCTAAATGTGTATTTGTTACCTGCAGTAGTTGTAACCTTCTTGTGTTTGCCTTTATCTGTCTATTTGTCCGTGAAAATGCATGATGGAGTTGGAGGTATGGAGGAATGGCAGTATAGGACTTAGATTTAAGGTTAAGTTAAGTTAGGATTAAATATTTTTAGGAAACCACCTTTTATTGCTTCTGTTTAATACTTTAAGCTCTATAATCTGAGTGTCGGCGTTTTAGGATTGCCTCTGGCATTCCCAGGACCTTATATATTATGTGTGTGGCACCTTTACCATACTGAGAACCTCCGGTTCTTATTCCATACTATGTTGTTAATTTTCAGATGCAGGTCGAGAGGCATCTCGTTAGGCGTCTGGACTCTTGAAGCGGAGTGGTTACTGGGATATTTTGTTATGCTATGATGTATATATTTGTACTTAGTTTTCTCTCCGCATGACTTATTCTTTTTGATCCTCTTAGAGGTTTATGGAGAGGCAGGATTGTGTATATGTACTTTTGGGTTTTGGATATGTATGTATATATATGTGTAAATATTCTCCGGCCAGTCTTGACTTCGCAGGCTGAGTTAGGAGCTTGATATTTTGTATCTTTGGCACTCTATTCCTACTTCTGTTATCTTATGTTTGACAGTTACAGTTTTCTTAGCATGCAAGTTAACTCGTTCCTTGAGCGTTGCGCTTTTATCTCGCGATTTTTATTTTCCCTATCCTTCAAGGCTCCTAGCATATTATAACTCTTCTGCTATTATATGTACTTATTTTATTTTAGAGGTCGTAATACCACATCACCTTTGTTTTACGACTTAAGCGTAAAGCTTTGTGTGGTAGGGTGTTACAATATGTCTGGGAGATTAACAACTCCTCAAAATTGGACTTAGAATGCTATGACTCTAAAACATTCAATGCTGGAAACTGAGTGTTACAACAATCACCCTGCTTTGTTTTTAATATATGCTTCCAAAGTGTATCTGAAATTTTGCTTTGAATTTACTTACTTTAGTCATAATGCTGTTTCAAAAATATATGTACAGATAACATTACGCATACTTGACCAAAAATAAGTCAAGTATCACTTTGGAAAAGGTAGAGTTTAGTTCACCTTTAAAACATGAAATTTTCCTGATGCCAGGAACACAAATTGATAGTTCAATTAATATTTGACGCTACTAAAACATTTAATTCAATCCAATAACCTAAGTTCTCCTTTTTTCTACTTGCAACTAATTACTGGTTTAGTTCCTCAAACCATGAACGTGGTGGATCAAGATTGATTCCACTCAGTTACTTCACCAGTCAATACCAGGGTTTTCTGGTGAAGGATAGTTGCTTGGTGAAGCTGAGATCCAAATTCTTGGGGTGGTTGAAGTATTGTCCTAAGTTTGTCTATAAAGCAGTCACAATGAAGCACAGACACTATTTCTATGTAATGGCTTACTTTTCTGATGAGTTATATTAATTGAGTGCTTAGACAGCTAGGTTTTAGCATGTGTTATGTGTAGTATATTGTGTATTTAATCATGTAAGCATATTGAAGAAATAGAAAAATTGACTTATTGGACCAATTTTAATGTTTAAATATCTTGAATTTAATTTGTAAAGTGGGTGTAGAATATGTAATTGAAGAAAAAGATTTTAATTCAATATTTTGTGCATTTAAAATGTTACTAAAGATCTATTGTAATTTTTTTTGTTGTTAGTAAAGAAAATCTTTTGTAACATTTATTAGAGTATTGCTATAGAATATTTATTGTAATATTTTTTAAAGTGTTATTAAAAAGACTTATTGTGATATTTTTTAAGTGTTACATAAAATATTTATTGTAATATTTTTTAAGTGTTACAAAAAATATCTATTGTAACATTTTTCTAAGTGTTACAGAAAATATTTATGGTAACATTTTTTTAAGTGTTACAAAAAATATTGTAACATTTTTTTGTAACATTTTTTATAATATTACTATCGAATATCTTTTGTAACATTTTTATTAAATGTTATTAGATCCTTAAAAAAATGTTAGTAAAACTCTTTAGTAACATAGGGTATATTTAACATTTGTTAAAATGTTACTAATATACATAGATAACATTTTAATATGATTTAGTAACATTTTTTAAATGTTAGTAAAAGTTAATTATGTAGTAGTGAATGATGATGATGTTGTATGTGAAGTCATAGACTAGTGATGGTGTTGTTACAACAAATGAAATGCTCATAGACTTATGATAATTTTATTTGTGTGTGTTATAAGCAAAGACTTTTATATAGAATTGAATATTTGATGGTTATGTTGTTTGTGGGATGATTGTGTTGTTTATATTGAATTTTTTAATTTTTCTACTCAAGAGATTATATAATAATATTACATATTTGTTAAAATTCGCGAGTAAGATCAGATACCCACGAATTGATGGCGGGTAGGATTAGAGTTGGATTGTTCTCAACTCGCGTGTTGGACAGAATTGAGTTTTAATAAAAAAATTCATCTCGTAGGTAGAGTTAGGAATAGATCCAAATTCTATCATACTCTATCCATTGTCACCCCTAGATGTCTTTGTGTACAGGGACGGATGTACATGTATTAGTATGGGAACAAGTACCCCCACTACAATTTGAAATTTTTTTGAGTAGTATATGATAATAATATTTATTTGTCTCTATTAAATTATTGAATTTGATCCCACAATAATTTTTTACTCAATTTTCGATACTTAATAGTCAATTTAAGAATTTCATATTAGATGTCTATTAGAATGATCAATTCTCATTTTAAATAAAATTTTTGTTTTTTTTTTAAATCGATTCGAAAGAGTATTATTTATCTTTTTTTATATTAGCTTTAATTTTTCTGTAACACTGCATTAATTGAAAAAAAATTTTAACTATGAATATCATAAGAGTTGACTTCTAATTGTATACGAAATAAATTTTTAAATAATTGTTTACTGATATATATAAAGAGATATTTAGATTGTATTGTTAAGAAAACATTACTCAATTTTTAAAAAAATATAAAACCTAAATGATAAAAATCTAAATTATATATTATTATTTAAATTATTATTTTAATATTTTAATTTATAAATTAAATATTTTAAAATTAATCATATTTTATAATAACAAATATAATTATAACAATAATTATACTATATGTACATAAAAAATAATTATTTGTATAAAATAAATATTAAAATATAAAATATATATTAAAAATAAATTAAATAATATATATATTTAAATATATAATAATTAATAACTAATTCGATAACTAATTTTATATACACATAATATTTTTATTATAAAAATTATTATTATATTATATATATTGTATCGGCACTATTAAAATTTTTTGAATTGCCCCTTATGTATATGTGTTATTCAGCTGTATACGTGTTATTGTTAGCCGAAGAAATTGAATAACAATTACGTTAAACCGCCACAATAGGTTTTAGGATTATAATAAAATCATACGTCATGTGAGACCAAAGATTTTGTTGTTTGATGAATCTCAGGTTTACTTTCAAACCTCTATGCTTATCCTTAGTCAACCTTTTAAATAATGACTTATCTGAGTCAATCCCATGGACTTTTCACTCAGTATTAATTATAAATTCAAATTAAATGAACTATATACTTGCGTGAATATTTTTTATTTCTCATTTTAATTGAATACGTCATTCTTAACAAAATTAAAATAATTTTAAGATAACATTAATTACTAAACAATCTTTAATTAGTGAAGAGAGAAAATATAAACTAAAATTTAACGTTATTTTTATAAATTAAAAGTATAATTAACAAATCAATAATAAATTTTACGTCAAAATAAAAGCAACATAAAAAAGCAGAAAAAGTATTTAATAAATTTTAAATATTATAAATAAATGCAAATAATTATAAATATTCCTGAAATGCAAATTAAATATGCTTTAAAATTATGTAACAGACTCTTCTTCCACATTGGTCGACTGGTGTGGCAAAAACAATTTTTATGGACGGCCATGATGAGCTGTGGTGTATGAGCTGTTACGATGACTCAAAACTCTACGCCAAGTGTCACCTTCCTAGCTAAGAGAATAAGCACATTATTTAATTCGTTTATAGCTAGCTTAATTAGTTTAATTTAATTTAGTTTTTATAGAGTTTAATTCATTTTAATTTTTAATATAGAAGGTTCTATGTTATTATTTGGGTTCTGATGATCATACAATCCAATCCAGCAATATATGTGGATTGGAAATCTAAAAATCTAAGTAGCTTTAGTTTTACAAAAACTAAGGGGAAAGCTAAATTTTAATATGGGTTTGGCTTAAAATTTTGAAATATACAAATTGCAATAATAAACTCTATAGTAAGTAACTTAAAGGAAATTGATATTTAAATAGTTGTACGTTATAAATGTACTTGTGACGGTGTGCACCGTCGCAATTAATATAGCATGGCACTTCCAAGATTTCATGCCATGTGAAGTAGATATTTTCCCTTCTTAATTAGGGTATGCCTTATCTTGCTTGACATATCCATTGGTAAAATCTTCAGAGCATTGTTATTGGTATTTGCTTTGATAATATAAATCACCAATTGATATTGAGTATCATCTTCGACTTGAACACATCTTGTTTATTTATTCGGTTCTTTATTTTGTTGTTCTCTTTTGATTGATCTAATATTTATCTCTTAATCTATTTCGTTTGTGTATGATTCGATTCGTTAGTCTCCTATTTTATTTATTTATTTGATTCTAGGAAATTTAAAATTTGAAGAAATTAACCTTACTGGCAGTTCAAAATGAGATAGGCATCACTTTTTGTCAAAATAAAAATACAATATAAACAATTAGCTTTTACAACTATATATGACAATTAATACTATAAGAAAAACGTTGAATATCGTCGAATTTATCGTCTAATTTAGTGTCAGACATAAACATTAACAGCAAATTTATTGGTGAATTTACTGGTAGAATTAGCAATAAATTTATCGGATACAAAGTTACCGTTGAATTCAGTTTTTTGACGATAAATTCGCCGGTAATAATTGGAGAGAAAAAAACAATGGCGCGGTCATTACCGTCGAATTTATTGGCGGATAAATCCGTAAGTAATTCGAATTAGTGCAATGCTGTGTTTTGGCCATTCGCAAAGCATTACCGTTGGATTTATCCGGCGGTAAGTACGACAGTAATCTTACCCTAACTTCAGACCGCGAACCTTCTCCCCCTCATTTTTGAACTACTCTCCCTCTCTCTCTTCCCTCCCCCCCACAAACCACCTCCGGCAGTCCCTCCACTAGCGTCGGCCCCCACCTCCCGCCACTGTTGTCGCCGCCATTGTTGTCGCGCACCACCGCTTTACCGTTGTCGCTGTTACTCCTTGTATCGTCGGAGCTGCCTCCTACCTCTCTCCAGGTATCTCCTCCTTCTTCCTATTATTTTTTTAATTTATTTAAAAATCCTAATAATATAATCCTGCCGATTAGTCATCGCCGCCACCACTTTGCTGTCTGTGCTGCCACCACTTTGTCGGAATTGTCTCCTTCTTTTTTTTAGGTATATTGTCCTTCTCCTTCTTCGTATTATTTTTTTCAGATTTAGTTTATGTATTAATTTAGATGTATGATTTTTTTAATTTTGTTTTGATTTAGAAATTTTTTAATTCTATTTTGATAATTATGTGTTTGAAATTTGTTTATAATTCTGATTTTAAATTTTGTTTTGATGATTTTGTGTTTATTATTATGATTTTTATTGTGAAAAATTTAGAAAAAAAATAAAATATAAACTATCTTTCTGAGATAAACTCCCAACTTTAAGTATTGTTATATGAAATCTTATCTTAATTAGCACTTAGTGGAGTTCCTTATTTTTTTCTTACTTCTAAGTTCTAAAAAAATGATATATTTGTTGATGCAGTTGTTATTTATGTATATTTAAGATTATATGTGATAAACTTGGTGAAATTGAAAAAAGTATCCAAAAATTATGTCTTTTCAAAAAATTCAACTTGAAAGTTCTGCCAACTGTGCAAGCTAAGGTCATTGAGCTAGCGAAACTTTTGGTAATTGATTTTTTTGACCAAATCACGCCACAAAATTTATGTTAATGAATTCAAATGATCAATAATTAAGTTCTAATAATTTCTGTATGGAATTTGATAAGATGGACAAAAATAAAAACCATCAGTACAAAGATATAAACGAAAATAACTTCTTAAGCGACATTACCTTGAGTCAACCATCATATCATTTTACATCCGCATACGACAGCGCAATCAGTGTAACATTAGTGCTCAAATTAATAACAACTTTTAATTTATCTATCTAATTTATAGTCCTTATTTATTTCTTAAAATATTCAACTTAGT
Organism: Arachis hypogaea; assembly: GCF_003086295.3. NCBI lineage: Eukaryota > Viridiplantae > Streptophyta > Magnoliopsida > Fabales > Fabaceae > Arachis > Arachis hypogaea. Next base: position 14,125,712 of record NC_092048.1, on the reverse strand, counting down.
TATTAGTATTGTCTTTGTAGTTTGAGATTTTAGTATTAACTTTAGATATGATTTATGATAAGATATTATGATGGCATTTGATCTATATAATTGATCTCTTTTAATGGAATAAGGCTTAGTAGTTATATTATTCTTATTACTTGATGGTTAAATGTTAATATATACCCTCTAAATTTTTTTGAATTAATTACTTGATTGTTGTTAATTGTCTGATTTATTATTGAGGCTATTAAATATTTTATTGACTTATTGTTTATTGTTGTCAATTTTCTAAGTTTGTTATTATCTGAGTTAATTAGTATTGTATTTTTTTATTGAATTTAAATATTTAAAATTATATATTAATTTTTAAACATTTTTTTAAATTTAAAATTTAAATTTACCGTCGGAGTTATCGTCGGATAAATTCGTCAGTAACTATTAATTTAATTATTAATTAATAATATATTACCATCGGATTTATTCGACAATAAAAATTACTAGCGAACATTTTTTGACGATAATTAGTGGCGGACGAAAAAATTTGCCAATAAACAATTACCGATGAGGTTTATATTGTCGGATTTATTCTGACAGTAAACATATTACCGACAAATTTTTTTAATAAATCCTCCAATAAATCGAACGGTATTTAGTATTTTTTTTTGTAGTATAACAAAAATAAAATTTATGTCTATTATGAATCTCATATAGTGTGGTGTAGTTATAGCATATAATTATCAAAACCAATTGTTTATGTAGCATTTCTATATGGATCCCGCTAGGGAGACAATGGACTATTTGTACAATGTGTATAATGGGCTATTGAGTTACAAAATGAACATCTCTCATACTATCTAGAATAACCATCCGAGTACTAGCAATAATAAACATCTTCCCAAAAGCTTAAACTGATGAAAAAAGATAACACTAATAATTATATCTCTAATACTCTCTAAACTTCCATTGTACACATTATATAAATATTCCATTGACTCCTCATACTTTCCTTTTCTATATACGTGCAATATTAAACCGATTAATTTTAATTTGTTGGTCGTTATGAGTTAGAAAATTTGTAATTATTTTGTTTGTGAGACATTGTATAGCTGTTAACTTAGAAGTAGTTCAAATTGGATGCTTGAGTTGCTAACCATTTATTTATTACTGTAATATCTTAAATTAGAAGAACTGTATTAAATTAGATGTTTTTCAAAACATCTTAATTAACCACATGAATCATTATCTATGTGATCCTTTTTTCTAGCAACATGATTATGGGATTTGAGTTATTTAAGATTAGAACTTTGGTGCATGTCTTTTTTATAATTGGCAACTCTACTAGTAGAACAGAAATATTAGACTAACAATCATCTAGCTTCAAATGTGATTAATTATTAATGTGAATGTATTATTTGTGGTACTTGTAGTACTTGTTTCTCTTTTTTTTTTTAAGGTGAGTTAGACGGTTTACAATATGTATATATTACGGTATCTCCCAATTCGTGAGGTTAAGAACTAATCTATTGCAGATCGAAATTCTATTTAAGAGTTTGTTGGTAGCCAATAGATTGCTGCATGCACAAAACGAAATTCGAACTTTCGAGATTTGCTTAAACGGACTAGTAAACTAATTACTAGACCAATTCAACTTGGTTATAATATCATAATATTTATTCACACTACACACTCACATAACCAATATTAAAGATTCCCATCTACTCATAGTGTAATTTTTTTTTCGGTAAATGCTCTGAGTGTACTTATTGAAAAGCAAAGATTATAATCATTAGACTAAGGTCTTGTACTGTTTTGGTTTTGGGCGTTTTTGGTCATATATTTTGTCTAGGTTAAGTTGCCAAAGAACATATCATTTCTTTTTTGTTGTGGTCAGAAAAAAATGTGTTATGCTGTAGTTGCATTGGTTATGGGCCAATAGAAGAAGTCTGCATCACAAATAACAGGGAATGGCCCAACAGGCCAAGAATTTGTGTAATCCTTCAGGGCAAAATCCGCAGAGCTTTACAATGTTCCGGTGGCGAATTTCATTCATGGCTGCTACCTCATTCTTGAATGTCTTCATGCTTTCAGTGTCTAAGTTTTCTTCTTCATCACATTTCAATTTTTTCACAGCAAATACTTGACCTCCTTTCATAGTTGCTTTGTAAGATTATGTATTTGTAATTGTAATTAGGAAAAGATTATGTATTTTGTGTTTAATAAAATTAACTATTTGATTCCTATTTCCTTCTATGCAAATTTACACATGAATAAAATTAACTTTGGTATTCCATTCATAGATAATAAAACCCTAAATCATCAACTAGTATTTAATTTATCACTTAATCAATACAAATTACATAAACCAAACCAGTAATAAATTAACAACGCGATGGATCTTAACAATCCTTTATTATTGCGTTGATCTAAACTTGATTACTATGATTCATAGATAATTGTGGCACATAATACAATTCCGCTACGTTATCAACATCATTTTTGTCAACTTTTATCAACTCTTATTTATAACTGTATTTAATAGAAATGTCTTTATGGATGTGTCTATCTTTTTTATGACTGTGTTTAATAAAAATATTTTTATAGATATATTTTCTAGATGTGTCTCTTTATATATGTGTCTAAAATATAATAATTAATTATTATTAATAATAAGTTGGTAAATAATATGTTGGTATCTTATACTTTTTCATCATAATAAGGTTGACTCTTGCGAGCTTGATTCATATCATAAGCATATCTCCCTCTATTGCATGGTGGTCGTTTCTGTAGGAGTCTCCTACTCATACCTTTCCAATTCTCATATGATGCTGCAAAAAAAAAAGATTAGAATAATCACTTATATAGTTTGATCTCATTATACAACTATTTAAAAAAAGAAAAAAGAAAAAGAAAAATAGAAATTGTATGTACATCCTTCAATGCATGCAGAAAAATTAAACAAATTAAATGGATAATGTATCACTTACTTGCATAATTAAATATTTAAGTTCATCATAAACACCACCATCAAGGTGGTTGTTACTATTCGATTCTTCTATTGATGCCTTGACGGAGAAACATAGTATACCAAGAAAGATTAATGCCCAAATAAGCGAGCAACTCTTAGAATGAAGTAGCCATTATTATTAGTGCAATAATGTACTAACCCCATTCTTTATTTATAATTCCAAATTGGTATTGGTGTTTCCTTTCTTGCCTTTCAAGCATTTTTAATTTATTTACTCCAAGTTTGGCTGTGTAATTGACTTCACTACCTTAGCTTGTTATTCTTTAATATCGATAATGTTAGGAAAAAAAAAACTAGAATTTATTTTATTTAATATTTATTAATTATTACAATAATTAATAAATATTAAATAAAATAAATTCTAACTATTTTTGTTTAATTTATTTTAGCTACCAAACATTTTCATTTCAATATATTTTGGTGTAATTTATTACATGCTTCCGCGTAAACTAACAAGACAATGAATCTGAGAAAATTGGTTAATTATAATTAGATGCTCTTCTACATTAATTAATGTTAGTAGCTAGCTGGCAAGGAAATAAAGGTTTGCTCTACCTTCATCTATATTAAATGTACATTAAAATTAATAAAAAATTAATCATCAATATAAATTATATATTAAAATATAAAATATATATTAAAAATTAGTTAAATTATATATATTTAAACATAAATAAATAGTAGTTAATTTTAATTAATCTCCACGTAATATTTTTTTATATTTATATATGAAAGGTAAAGTTTAATTTAATTTAAATTCATCTTCAACATTTAAAATAAATTTTAATTTTATTTTCATTATCCAAATCCACTTTTTTATATTCCACTGTAGCTCTTATCTTTTTCACATTCTTTCTCTTTCCTCCCATTCTTTCTCTAATAATACATTTTAATAGTTTAATAGTAAATTTTTTTAAAGTATTTCTAAAATTTAATTTAATTTAAATTTGTTTTCAATATTTAAAATAAATTTAAATTTTACTTCTAAGTTTAAAATATATTCTACTTTTAATTTTAAAATAAATCTTCTCTTTCATCCAGTTCTTCTATTATAGCCTCCAATAAAATCAAACCACCATAATTCATTATTAAGTACATAGGAATTGGGATGTTGATAGATATGAAACTTAGTACCAAAATTCGTAGAAGTTGAAATGGTCAAGTTCCTTGCTTCACGATCAAACTGTAAAATAAGTTTTTATTTTTTTCAAACAATTATTTGTAAGAAATTTACAAGAAAAATAGCATACGCTGAAGTCAAGCACCCTGTATATTCTTATTACAAGCTAAGAAAAATAGCATCCACTATAACCCTTTTATTTTTTCCTATTAAAAAATTGCAATTATAGATAAAATTTTATGCCGTACTAATTAATTCAGCTTTTAATTTTCATAGAAGACTTTGACATCTTCAACTGGGACAACTTTTTCTTTTTAGTGCCCAGCCTGATTTTTACAACATTTTATTATCAAAAATGAAAATGTTAGTCAGGATATAATTAGCTGCATATGATTTCATTGAACTCTTATAATAAGAAAATTTTCATGAACGATAGTATATTTTTTTTATGGCCAAATGATGCAAATATTACAACAGTACAATATACGCATATATGATTATACATGCTTATTATAAGGTAAAAAACGATTGGATTTGATAGCTGTCTTTAATTAGTGTCTTGAAATCATAATAATTCTTTTTCCAAGCTCAAACAATCATATGGAAAATGTATGGTAAAATTTTTTAAAAAAGTGGCGGTGCTTTTCAAAAAGTACCAGTTCTTTATTTTGTGTTTGATAAATTAAAAAAATTATATGCTTGTATTTGCAATTTTTAAAATATAGGAATACTTTTAAAAATATTTAAAGTGAAATTTTTTAAAATTAAATTATATTTATCAAAATTAAAAAAAATCTAATATAAATTTATACATTAACTAATTTTTAAATTTAACTCTTATATTTATATTTATTATAATATTTTTAAATTTTAAAAATTATTTTATTAAATATAATTGTTATTGTTTATACTTATTAAAAATTATTTTTAATTTAATTTATGAAATATAAAAACTATAATATTAAAAAAACTATTTTTAAAAATTAACTTTTATAAATGACTTCTAAAATATAAAAACTCTACCAAACCTAACTAGTATCAGGTATGATTCCACAACTATCTTTTTTCTTGCTTTTCATCATCTTTCTGTCTTCTTCTAATAATATTGGCATTCTTTATACTTAGATAAAGATTGGACTTGGTAATCAGTTTTGTACTTTTGGATCTAGACATTTGTTGCTATACTAAACTATAAATAAAAACAATGTTAATATTTATCTCAAATATTTGAGACAAAAATAATAATTTATCCATTATTATATTTTATCAGGTTCTTTGAAAGGGTCAAAGATATTAACAAAGCAATGTTAATGTAAAAAACTAAAAATACTTTATTATAATATTTTTTTTCTCCCAAACAACTGATGAAACAAGGCCATATAAGTTTTTTATTTTATTTTATTTGAAAGTTTAGTTACTACTTATTACTAGCATGTTTTACAGTTTGGTTTTGCATACATATATAAAGTAAAAGCAGTGCTATAAATTTTTGTTTATACTATATATATTTAATCTCAATGTTATATTTTATACTATGTATAAACTTAGGTGACATCTACTTTAATTGGTGCTTAATAAATCAAGAATGATGATATATGAACTCTTTTATTTTGTTTTTTTCAAATAGACAATACTTTTTGCTTTAAATAAAATGAGAAAAAACCAAGAAAAAAGGGGGGGGGGGGGGGGAAATGAAAAGTGGAAAAGAAGAGTAGTATTATTGCAAATTAATAGTAATTAACCAAGAACAACAATTACTAACATAAACTTTGCAAGCATATACAATAATGAGAACATACATGACCAAAAGAAAAATATAATGCTGATAAATCATGAATTATGAGCAGTGTCCACTTCAAGCAACTGAGCCACAGTTCTCATTGTTGGTCTGGATTGAGGATTTGTTTGTAAACAAGAAAGACTAAGATCAGCAATTAATGCTAATTCCTTAAGAACATGTTTATCATGATTAGGAGGTAAGAGTCTTGGGTCCAAAATATCTTTGAAGTTTATACTTTGGTTAGTTGTAGTCTGTATATAAGAAACAAGATCACCAGGGTGCCTTCCACTTAGAATCTCCAAAGTCAAAACCCCAAAACTAAACACATCACATTTCTCTGTCACTGCCATTGTGTAAGCAAGTTCTGTAATAATAGTTTACACCAAAAGAATGAATATATATTAGCCAATTGCAAATAACTGAAAGAAGACACATAGTTGTACTATGATCTAACATAGAATATTTCTAAAATCTTTGCTGTTATCAATATATTTCAAATGAGATTCAACTGCTTCTAATTAACGATTTAAATTTTTTAGATAAATAGTTGAGTAATACTCACATCAGTTTCAAATAATTTTTTAGTCGTATATTTAATTAGGATTTATCTAACATGCGGGCTAAAGTTATCAATTAAAAAAGTTTTTATAGAAAATGATGTAAAATTTAAATTTTCAATACATTTGTTGTGTATTTATTAAAGTAAATTATTTAAAACTTTCTATTACTAGCAACCTTAACTTGTGCGGTTAAAACAAAAATTAGCTAAATCCATTTAATTATTACTAAAGTTGAGACTAAAAAAAATGTATAAACCAATGCTTTTATAGATTTTGTCGTGGAGTTAATAGTCAATTTCATCTTTGAAAGTGTCCTCGATCTATATTTTTGTCTCCAAGAAAGTCAAAATTAATAAAAAACGTCCTCGAAAGATACCTTAATTGATCACGTTCGTCCTTCCGTCATCTTGGTAAGCGGCCGTTTGCCATATCACCTACCAAGATGACGGAAGGACAAACGTGATCAACTAAAGTATCTTTCGAGGACGTTTTTAATTAATTTTGATTTTCGGGAACGAAAATGGAAATCGACGAAATTGACTATTAACTCTTTTGTCGTGGTTTATAACTATAGCTTTCATACCAATTTATTAGATTAGAATAAAAAAATATAATTATTTAAATTAAAATTAATCAATTTTTTTTATGATTTAATTTAAATCACCCAAACAAAACAAAAAGTATGTAAAGTAATCCTCCACAAAGTTTAATCAACAAATCAGTTCCTAACTTTTTTTTTGATAAACAAATCAATCATCACGTCAAATTTTGACAAAAAGTTAAACAAATTAATTAAACTATATTGTTATTTAACGAAGACATAATTTTTGAAAAGTTTTAAAATTTTCAGGTCGTTAACTTCGTATAGAAAAACAACTAAGAATAGATTAGATCATTTTAAATTTTTTTTTAATTGTTTGATAAAGTATGATTTTTTATTATTTAATATTTTTTTATATATTTTTTTGTCTCATTTAAATAATATAAGGTGAAAAATCACACTTTATCAAATAATTGAAGAAGAAAATTAAGAGGATCCACCCCTCAAATAATCTAACGTCAGAATTATTTATCTAATCAAATAAAAGTTTTAGAACCAATTTGGTGATTAAAATTTATTGAAACTAAAATGTTGGTATAAAAATTCTTTGAAGATTCCATATTGAAACATTACTCTAATGACTTTATTAGGTAGACAATGATTTTTGTGAATAAGGTAAATAATGGGTTCTAAAATTGGTCCAATAAAGTAAAAATATACTATACCCCTAAATTATCCACCTAAATCTTAATATTAGAATAATCATCCGCACACCTAGTGAATTGAACATCCGATATATTTATTGTTCACATTGTTTAGTATTTTTATTGTCTCCCTATATTTTTCCTTACTGTAGATAGTTTTATAACATAATATCAAAAGTTTTAAGAAGAATTAAAATGAATGCATGTGAACCTAACCTGGAGCAGCATATCCATATGAGCCTGCAAACGGGGTCCAAATTAGCGAATCAGGCTTCAAAAATCTGGCTGTGCCGAAATCCGAGACATGAGCTCTAAGATCAGATGACAATAAAACATTCTTGCTTGAAATGTCTCTGTGAATCAATGGAGGATTACAATCATGATGCATGTAAGACAAAGCTCTGGCCACGCCTTTAACAATGTCAACTCTCTTAGCCCACTCTAGCTCTAATGCTCTCTCATCATTCTCAAGCATGTCTGCCAAGCTTCCTCTATCCATGTACTCATAGATCAAGAATCTGTGTAATCCTTTAGAGCAAAATCCATAGAGCTTTACAATGTTCCGGTGGCGAATTTCATTCATGGCTGCTACCTCACTCTTGAATGTCTTTATGCTTTCAATGTCTAAGTTTTCTTCATCACATTTCAATTTTTTCACAGCAAATACTTGACCTCCTTTCAGAGTTGCTTTGTAAACTTTTCCTAATGCTCCTTCTCCTATGCAGTATTCGCTGTCGAAATTCTTGGTAGCTTCCATTATGTCTTCATACACAATTCTGCCATTGAAGCACCAAATTGAGAACGGATTAGGCCTCTTGTTCCACGAATTTCGTCTTGTTGATCCTAAATTTTGCTTGTTGATGACGAAGAAAATCGCGAAACAGACCAACCAAAGAAACAAAGCGCCTCCTAAAGAAGCAAGAAGTGGGACAAGAACCTTAAGCTTGTGTTTGTTACTTGCGCTTGAAGGCACATCGATCGAGACCTCACAAGGTCGCAAACCTTTGATATACCCACATAAGTCTTCATTGTTGCTCAAATCTGAAGTGCTAGAAGAGTTGAATATGCGCGCATTCGGCACAGGACCTTTCAAATGATTGTAGGAAAAGTTGATGAATGACAAACTCAACATTTTGCTAATGGATTCAGGAATAGAACCTGAAAGATTGTTATGAGAGAGATTCAAGATTATTAAATTCGCAAGCTTGCCAAGATCATCAGGTATTTCCCCTAAAAGTGAATTGAAACTCAAGTCCAAGAAATCTTGCAAGCTTGCAAGATTTCCGATTTGGTATGGGATTGTGCCATTCAAGTTATTGTTGCTCAAATTCAGTTTCATCAAGTTGTTCAAGTTACCAATTGTATTTGGGATTGGTCCCAGGAACATGTTTATTGACAGGTCCAAAGACTGCAAACTCGAAAGGTTTCCAATTTTGGCCGGTATCACACCAGAAAGTCTATTGCCACTGAAATTCAGTTCATACAAGGTTGTTGGACCACCAATCTCTAGAGGAATCTCTCCAGAAAGTTGGTTGGAAGATACATCAAGCTCTGCTAGTTGGCTCAGCCGAAAAATCTCGGCCGGAATGTTACCACTTATGGAATTCCCAGCCATTCTAAGTACCTGCAAGTTTTCGCAGCCGGCCCAATTCGAAGAGATCTCACCCTGAATCCTGTTGTAGCTGAAATCAATGTATGTTAGATTAGGATACACTCCAAAATCCTCATCAGCATACCCTGTAAGCATGTTGTATTCAATTCTAACTCTGTATAAGCTTGGACAGTTTCTAAGGCTAACCGGAATTGGACCGGTGAAACGGTTAGAAGAAGCACTGAAATTCACAAGCTTTCCAGCTTTGCACACTTGAGGTGGCAACTCACCAATGAAATTGTTCTCAGCAAGATGCAGGACAACCAAAGAAGACAAGTTCCCGAGTTCTCTAGGAACCGTGCCATTCAAGTAATTTGCGAAAAACCTCACATCGGTTAAGTTAGTTAACTTGCCAATACTAGGAGGTATTGTACCTGAGAATTGATTCTCATTAAGTCTAAGAACACTTAAATGTGTGCAATTTCCTAAAGAAGGTGGAATAGGTCCATAGAAATTGTTAGCATCAAGAGCTAGAACAGTCAAGTTTTTAATGTTACCAATTTCATTAGGAAGTGTTCCACTTAAGTGGGTATCTTGGAATAGAAGTTTCCTAATACTAATTAAGCCTCTTTTTGGATCATCACTTGAATCAGGAAACAAAAGAGGGTCTAAGATTCCTGTTATGTCATTTCTTGACAAGTCAAGTTCATGAACTTGAGTCAAATTTGCAATAGAAAGAGGTAAAGTTCCATTGAGGTAGTTGGTAGAAAGATCAAGGAATTGAAGTTTTGAAAGGACACCAATGTTTTGTGGTATAGTTCCTGTCAGGTTATTTGTTTTGAGATCAAGAATCAAAAGGTTTGGGAAAGAAGAGAAGTTTAGGTTGTGAAGAGTACCTGAAAGTTCAGTGTAGGCTAAGTTTATGGTAGTCACACTCCCTTGAAGATCACAGGTGATCCCTCTCCATGAACATGGACTAGTTTGATTCATAACCCATGAATCAAGAATTGGTTGTGGAGGTAGGCTTTGTTTCCATTTGAGTAAGGCCTCAGATTCTGATGCTACCCCTGAAGTGACATCACATAGAGCAAGATCAAGAACAAGAAGAACAATAATCATGACCATCAATGCAGATTGAATTTTATGGCACAATAAATGGTAGCATTTGTTGTTAGACATTGTTCATCAGAAACTAATGTGATTAATAAAAATAGAGTTCTATGTATGTGCTTACTAGTTAAGTAGTTATTAATATTATTAGCATTTGCTGCTAAGTTTAATTGAAACTTTGCTCAGTTAAATCCATCAACTCTAGCCATTTGAGCAAATTGTTTTAGACTTTGGATATTTGACTTGAATATGGATGGGAACTGAATTAAATTAATTTATCTCCCTAAGCATACATAGTAATTATATGTGGTGGGAACGAACTAACTAATAACTATAACTTGTTACACTGATTGAAGTCGAATTATTATACATATTATATATGAGTTCAAAACGTTGACAAATATATTAATAAATAAATAAAATCAACTTCATATCTATGATAAATAAGTAAACTAATTTCTATTTTAATTTTTTATAGATAAAAATAATAGTTTATTCTGTAAGTAATATTTGTACATGTTGTAATTGACTATGGACTGTGTTAATTGACTATGCATAATAGTTGGAATTATACATACATGCAAATTACGATTATGCCGCACTGAAAGAATCCTAATTTATTTTAACATAAAATTCCATGTCCATTTTCAGAACACACAATATAGAAATACAAATTTTGTTTATCTAATCATTTTATTCTGTTTAACTATCTTTGTATATAGGATGTATTTACCTAACCGGTGGATCTAGGCGCTGAGCTTATGGTTTTGGAAAAAGTATTTCTTGACTTTTATGAAAGAGATGTAATCTAAATACTAATGCATGTAACATTGTATTATTAAAAATGAGTTAAAAAGTATATTATTAATTTATTAAATTAAAAAATTAGACTAATAATTAAAAATATTAACCAAAATCAATAAGAATAATGTTATGTAGTTAAAAATCACAAATAATAAATAAAAATGTATATTTAATAATATTTTTATTTATAAGAGAGTGTGAATCATTCTTTAATTTTTAATTAATTAATATAATTAATTTTTTTATAGATATCTTTTTTTATTTAATACACAAAAAATTAATTTATTTTTTATGGGAATCAAATCTCAAAAATCTTTCTCTCATTATTAGCTTATTATATCTGTAATTATATAATTTTTATTTTAAATAAAAGTCTTAAATCTTTACATCATTAATCCTAAAAAGTATTTTTAAATCACCACAATATATTTTATAAAAAAATTAAAAAAATCTAAAATATCAAATTCGATTGGTCTCAATTTATTGAAAATAAAAAACATAAAGAAATGTTAGTTTATGACTTGAAAAAAAATAAATAATAAATTATAATAAATCAATTTTAATTCTTGAATTATAGATATTATATCTTTAAAATTATAAATATTATACATATAAAATTATGCATGTTAAATTAAAAATATTTTAAATTTTTAATAACTTCTACTGTATATACAACTCATACTTTTACGATTAAATATTATAAAACAAAAAATAAATATAAATATAAAAAAATTATAAAATAAATTATTAAATATAATTATTAATAAACTAGATTAAAATTAATAAATAAACATATATATATATATATATATATATATATATATATATATATATCAACTAAAAAATATTAAAATAATTTAAAATTGTGATCTATTGACGTACATATAAGATAATTCAAAAGATATATATATTTTTAAATTAGATAATATTAATAGTAAAAATTTGTTAATTATAGATATTTTATATATATATATATAAAAGTATGAATATTATTTGTATGAAATTTTGAATATTATGTACGTAAAATTATAGATATTAAATTAAAAATACTTTTACAAATTTTATTACACAACTCACTGGTTATTATAAAATAAAAATAAAAAATAAAATATATAAAAAATTACTAAAAAAGTTTTTAAATAAATTTTTAATTTTAACGCATCATATTAAAATCAATAAGGATTGAACAATGACAAAAATGGAAATAAATTGAGGGCAATGCTTATAGGAAAAAAATTATTACATCCTTAAAAAATAGCGATAAATGAGCAATTTTTTTTATAAAAATAGCGTATGGCCTTAAGAAATTTTAATGTTGCAAGACCAATTTTCTATCAGAAAGTTGCATATGATGTTCGGAAAACAAATTTTATATTTGATAACTTGATGTTATTTATTAAATATACATTGATTGCTAATAGAATGACATATTATAAGTATTTATTATTGTGTCTAAAAGTTATTATTTAATTATAAAAAAATTAAATAATTAATTTTAAATTTAAAAATATAAAATTTATTACAAAAAATTAAATAAAAATTAAACACAAAAAAAAACTATAAAATATTAAAATTGGTTTATATTATATAATATTAATATTTATTTTTAATACAATCAAATATTTTAATATTAAAGGTAAGAACAAGTTACAAAAATAAATTGTTTGCCTTTTAATATTATCAGAATACAACATCTATCCATTAAAGATGCAAATACATTCTTTTATTTCTATAGAAATCGCCGTAGAATATGATGGATTATAATTTAGATGTAAACCGTGGTAGAAGTGTAGTCGTGGATTGTGAGAAGAAACCGCTACAGTCTTCTAGCAATTTCTGATAGAATGCTTTAAAGGCATAACTGCAGTATTTCTATAGGAGTTTATACTTATCTATATATCCCTTAAAATATGATATGTAGTTGTCAATATAAAAACTCGTAGCAATTCATCGAACCTAATTTCTTCCATTTATATTGACGTTGAATTTAATTTGAATTTTTTTCTATTATCTGAGTCACATGCCTGACGATCTTCTAAATTAAAGTTAAGTTCTTATGATACGGAATTCATACAGAAAATTGAGAAGTAGAGTTTTATTTGAGTACTACAAGTTAAATTGGTCTTTTGAAATTCACAATATAAAATTTATATTGGAATATTATAAACAAAATTGACAAGAATTATTGTCATCTTCTAAAGGTACAATGGAATAAGAAAAGAAAATGAGAAGTTAAAGTTCTTTTAGTACTATGTGACTTATTGTGATGCATTAAGTACACATATACAAGTAGTTGAAATTGTTATATATTTTGGTGTTATTTTTTTTTGGTGACCGAAATAAATTAAACAAAGAAAAACAAAAGAAACAAAACAAGGAACTGCTTAAATAGAGGGACAGTCCCGTTTAAGACTACTCTTAAACTCCTCCCAAGGTGAAAGAAGCTCCATATGCGAAAGTTGTAACTTCATCGCCATCTTTGCCATAGTATCTGCCACCGTGTTTGCATCTCTCATAATCAAACGAAAGTCAACACGCCAATTTCAATGCATGATATCTCTTATTTTGAGCACCAGTGGATCAATAAACCCAAAACCATCTTGAGTAACAAGATTAAATGCTTCCACACAATCCGTCTCACAAATAACATCTCGTTGACCCACATCCCAAGCTAAGAGATATCCTCTCCAAATAGCAAACAATTCTCCTTGAAGAATACTATTACTCTCAATCATTCCCAAACACCCCCTTTGCCAGCTCCCATTACAATCTCTAATAACACAAGCAAAACCAACACTATCACCCGAACCAAAATAACTAGCATCACAATTAATCTTAAAAGTACCAATGGATGGGGGATTCCAAAAACCATTTAGAGTAGAGGGAAGGGACATACGTTGTAATTCAAAAATATTTCTAAGCTCCTTTTCTGAAGTTAATGCCAGACAAATGACTTTTTCCGGAGGCCAAGTTTCATGGGGATTAAAGATGTCGTTATTTCTTGCTCGCCATATCCACCAAAGTCCCGAAAAGAACTTGAACGGGTGCTCTCTGCTATGATACAAGAACCAGTTCTTCAAATCCAAAGGATGACAAGGAATATCCAACCTTTGCCAGACAAGCTGAGCTTTTGGACAATCCCGAATACAATGTATAACCGATTCCTGGCTAGAAAGACATCTTGGACACCTATCCGATGACGACATCCCTCTTCTAAAGCGAAAACTTGCAGTAGGAAGAGCCTCCTTAAGACACAACCAAGCCAAAAACTTATGCTTTTCCGGAACAAGCTGACGCCAAAGTCAAAGCCAATTCTCCCTCTCCTCCCAACCAAACAGCTGCTTACACAACCACAAGTAACCATTGTGTGAGTCATAGACTTTGGCAGCAAACCCACTCCAATACCAACCCACTTCCGGACCTGCTTATTCATCTGGATTGTAAGAGATAATATTTTGGTGTTATTTGTATTAACTGTATCATATTTTTTTGTTGAGTTTAATACAATACTACTTATGAAAATTTATATTATTTTTATACCACTTTCATTACATCATGTTGTAATGAATCTAGAATGGTACACCAAAAGAAATGAATATTAAGTTAATTAACTCATGATAATGGGAATGATTTACATACAACAACACATAATTCTTCATTTTATACCTCTTTAAGTTCTATTTTAGATAAATAAAAAAGATTTTTATTTTATATGAATATAAGTTTAACATATCTTCGTTTAAGCTAAATAGTATAGTGTCAAATCTCAAAAACATGTGCAAAATATAGATTCAAGCTAAATTGTACTTAAGCACCTGCTAAACTAACAAATTCAAATTCCAAACAAGGTACAATAATCAGATACTAAAATTGACATTATTACTGATATAACCTGAAATTAATATACACAATGTCCTAATCATTCATCCAATTTTTTAATTGATATAGGCAAGCATAAATCACGATGGAGTACTGCAATGTATGCCTTTTAAGCATTCTATCAAAAACTACTAGAGGGGTATAGCGATTTCTTCTCACATGTAATCCAACATAAATTGCTACACTCCAATCGCGATTTATATTACGTTTATAATCCACTATACTCCGATCACAATTTTTATAAAAATAGAAAATATGTATTTTCGTCTTCAATGTATAAATGTTATATTTTGATAATATTAAAAAATAAACAATTTATTTTATTAACTTACCCTGTAATTTATTTTGGTTTGCTTTGTTTTTTAAACTTTTTTGAGAAATAAATTTTGGTAGTATTTATAATGCATAAACACTTATATAGAAATGGAACACAACACGATAGGGATACATTGACACATAAATTTTAAAATTTTATAAGATACGGGGACACGTATATATATAAAATATAAAGTATTTTTTAAAAAAAAATTGTATTGATATTTTGATATTAAAATATAATTTTTTTATTTTTAATATTTTATTTTAATTATATAAAATATTTAAGATATTTTTTGTTTTAATAAAAATAATATATATTATTTTTAAGTTTATTTTAAAAATATATGTTAAGAATAAGGTTGGATATGCTAACACGTGATGTTATTTAAGTGTATCTAAATGTATCCAAAATTTTTTTTATTTTTTATTAAGACATGGTTGGACACAGCAGACACGCATATTGAATGAATGTCTATAAGTATCGTGTCCAAAATGTGTCTGACACGTGACACAACAACTCAACAAGATATCCGTACTTCATATAGTATTATATATGGGCGGTTAACCACATACACATCATTACGTTACACGAGTTAACAGCTATATATTTGTATAGAATAATGCTACATATACATCAAATCAGCCACCAGTATAAAATACATATTAGAATATAAATACACATTAAAAATAAATTAAACCACACATATATTTATACACAAATATATTAATGACTAATTTTAGTAATTAATTTTAATGTACAAATAATATTTTTGATTTATATATAATTATTAAGTACTATAATTAACTTCAACTAACTAAGTGGCTTAATCAGTTTAATTAATCATTTAATCTAGCTAACTCAAGTTTCAACTATTCGTGCCTCTAACTATCTAGCATACAATAATTTATTACCGAGCATCCATCTAAACCATCACAATTATGATAAAATAGGTCGTAATATTATTTTTCTAAAAATTTAAGTTAATAAAAAAATATTTTTAATATGCACTATCAAATAAGAATATATTTTTTAAGTTTGTTCACTTAATTTTTTGTGTAAAATTTTTTTTATTTGTCTTATGTTCTCTTTTTGAAATTTATCAAAAATCAATTCTAAACCTTTTGAAAATAAAATTTTGATATATAAATAAAAATTTATATGCAGTTAATTTTGTATTAAATTAATAATTAAAAACTGTTGGATAATTTAATATATTTAATAAAATAATTATTTAATAATTTTTAACTATTAACTTCGTATAAAAATAAGTATACGTGAATTTTCATCTATAATAGAACAATATATATGATTGTATTTTTACTCGTTCCATAAAAATAGTGTGAACCAAAATAGTAATAATAAAAGAACAATATGTGTGTATACACAACAAGTAGCATTATCTTTTTTCCACAATGCAAGTTGACTTGGTAAGATACAAGGACTGAAAATTTTGACTGAATGAAAAGTTGAGAATTATCAACACTATAAATACATGCATATACATAGAGACTTAGCGTCAAGAAGATACAAATAAAATCACTTATACAAAAACATCATATTAATTACAAACTAATAACTTTTTTTTTTGTCTTACAAAATGGTTTCGTGTTTTATTTCACTCAACTTTGGAAACATGGCAAAGCGTCTTGGTTGGAGTCGAAAGACGACTCAACCTGAATCTCAATCATCCAAAACATCATGTAAGTAGAAACCCTAATATTTTTTTTTTGTTTTTTTTTTTTTAATTGTTACGGTTATTACATGTTTTAATTTGTACTCTATGTTTTGTTACTTGAAAAAGAAAAGGAAAAAAAAAAGTAGGAACCTTTTTAATTTTGGCTTAATTTCTGGAATTAATATTTTATTTCTATTCATTTTCTTGTTATAAGAATAGCATGCTCACTTAGCTTGAATCCTTAATTACTTTTTATTTATGTGAGCATATTTGCAGAGTATATAAAAATAATATTTTATGTACAAATTAAAATATGTCTAAAATTATCGTGCACGAAACTTTATTTTAACTCAGTATATCTGTATATATATGTACTTCTGTATGCATATTTATATATAAATATATCAAATAATACTGCCAGTTTAAAGTTCTTAATTAATTATTTCATAATTTTAATTTTTATTAAATTGAAATACTTTGCAGCTCCGAGAATTCTACCAAGAGACTATCCACGGGGACACAACTTTTAAACACTGATATATGGAAAATATTAGAAAGTCAATATTTTTAGTGAAGAAAAAAAAAAATAGTTTGTGTTGATCGACTTAAATAAAAAGAAAAATGTTTCTAACATTCTTCGTATATATATATATTTCGATCGATCGTTTTTAGGTTATTGTTGTGTAAGGTTCAATAAAAATATTTGATATTAGAATAATTTTGATGTTCCAGCATACTTTATATGTAATGCTTTTAATAAAATTTATCTATTATTATAAGGTCTATTAGTATTAATATAAATGGGCATCTAAGCGTGAGATAATAAAATTCTAACTAATGTGACAAGATATGATTTAAAATATGTGTAAATATTTTTATATTAACATTATATTAAAATTAAATTTTAGTAAAAACGTGTATTCAACTAGACAAAAGAAAATCAACTACAGCCGATGTGGTGGTATACTGATAAAAAAAAGTTAAAAACAATTTAAAAAGAATAAAACAGGTAAAATATACATATAGCTGACCCATGATGTTACCAAGTAAATGTCACCCTCAACTCTTCGTTCAACGGCAACATTTTAGAATTAAAATTAAAATATGTAAAGAAATCAAAAGCAAAAGCTTTCATCTAAACTTAATCTATTTCCCTAATAAATAAATAAATAACATTTTAAGCATTGATAGAAAAATATCAAGACCAATTTAGTGATGTCCATTTTTTAAAAGTGTCTCATCACTAATAATGGGATCTCTCATCAATGAGATAGTAGAAGAAAGAATTACTTTAATGTGCTTTTTTTTTAGGAGAGTTTGTAGTAGTGAATACAGTAAAAAGATCAACACATGTTCAAAAGTATGGAAAAATTAAACATAGCAAGCGTATATAGTGGTGAAATAATATTTTATTTAAACGAAAAATAATAGATTTCACATAATTTACCATTTATTTTTATTTTTATTTTTTATATTCTCTATACACTTTGATTCTATACGAAAAAAGACATTTTAACAAATTTTAGCCAGATAAATAAAAATTTAATTCAAAGACACAATATTATTAAGAGCACAACATTCATCACAATATCACGTGAAGCTCAATAATAGCATGATATATATAATTGCAAAGCTAGCTTGGAGTGAACCCGTGACCTCTTAATTGAATATGGGGAGATTATGTCATTGAACTATAACTCATTGGCTTTAAATAATTTTTTTTGAGTTGGTGAAAAACTGAAAATAAATACATATACTATAGAGTGAATACATATTAATGTGTGAAAAATATGCCGATTTTTTATTTATGAGTGAATACATATACTATAATGTGTGAAAAATATATACATATTAATATTAAGCTTATTAATATGTAGATTTTTTATTTTAATAAATAAATTAAATATAATAATTATTGAAATAAATAATTTAAAAAAAATTTACCGAAATAAATATTCTTCTTTTATTTCGTTTACACTGTAAACGAGATAATTTTACACGTATCTCATTTACAGTATACATGTTATCTCGTTTACACTGTAAACGAGATATATGTATTAATAAATAATTAAATATAATTTTTAAAATAATAAAAATATTAATGCTTTTAATTTGACCAAACTCTTAAAAATGGAATGTTTTAAATAATAGAAAAAATAAACCGTCCATTTTAAATAAGAGGGAAGATGAACTGTCCATTTAAAATAAACACGTTTGATTTAAGAGATCAAGGATAGGAGTGGTTCCTAAAATTTAGTGGCGGACCACTTGAGTCGCTTAGAGCATATAAAAAGTGACTCCACTCCTATCAATGATGCATTTCCTCTTGATAACTTGCAAGCAATATCCAAGGTGGTTCCTTGGTATGCACCCATGGCTAATTATTTGGTTAGTCACACCTTTCCTCCACATTTTTCTAAACATCAAAAGAACAAGCTGAAAAACGAGTCCAAATATTATATATGTAATGACCCATATTTGTGGAGATGTGGTGCCGACCAAATAATTAGAAGGTGTGTTCCACAATTCGAAATTCAGTCTATCTTGGAGGCATGCCACTCTTCTGAAAGTGGTGGCCACTTTGGCCCTTAAAGAACTGCAAGAAAAATCTTAGACTGCGGATTTTGGTGGCCCACACTCTTTAAGGATGCAAATCTTTTCTGTAACTCTTGCCACCAATGCCAACTGTTAGAAATAACAGACTAAACTGGAGAAAGGATAGTATATTATTGAGTGTAATCAAGTTGTCTACTCAAGTTGTCTGGAATGATACAATATAGAAGAGTATTTATAGGGACTAAGAGAATCATAATAATAAAGACATAATATTCTATAATAAATATTCAGATATACTAAATAATTCTAATTGATCCTAATTGATCCTAATTATATTCTAACATCCCCCCTCAAACTCAAGTGACAACTTGAGTTTGAAATTTATTTAAAACAACAAAATAAAGAGAAAAAAAACTGCATAAACTGATAAAACGGGTGCAGACGAAACTGCCGAAAGAAAGCACAGACGGAACTGCCGCTTGTCTGAAGGAAGCGCAGAGGAAACTGCCGCTAGTTTGAAGGAAGCGCAGACGGAACTGCCGCTCGTCTGAAGGAAGCGCAGACGGAACTGCCACTATCTGAAGGAAGTGCAGATGGAACTGCCACAAGGAAACACACAGACGGAACTACCACGGAAAAATGCAAACAAAACTGCCACAGGAAAATGCAAACGAAACTGTCACGGGAAAACGCAGACGGAACTGCCACGGGAGAACACAAACGAAACTGCCACGAGAGAGCGCAGACGGAACTGCCACGAGAGAATGCAAATGGAACTGCCACGAGAGAACGTAGACGGATCTGCCGAAAGAGAGAAAAAACTTTATGATTTCTTCATGAGAATAGAAAAACAGCGGATGACATTGGTGTTTGATCTTTCGACTCAGAAAGATACAAGACGGAGAGAATAGGCTAGTCGGTAAGGTGAAAAAGCATCAAAGAAGTGACAAAAAGGAAGGGAAAAAAATGGCACGGAAGAAAAGTATGAAAAATACGGTAATTTCAACCGAAGAAAAATAACCTATCCTCTTCAAGGAGGATGTCATGGCTCTGATACCATGTTAGAAATAAGAGACTAAACTGGAGAAAGGATAGTATATTATTGAGTGTAATCAAGTTGTCTACTCAAGTTGTCTGGAATGATACAATATAGAAGGGTATTTATAGGGACTAAGAGAATCGTAATAATAAAGGCGTAATATTCTATAATAAATATTCAGATATACTAAATAATTCTAATTGATCCTAATTATATTCTAACACCAACGATTTAGAAACATATCCAAGAGGGATGAGATGCCCCAACAACTCATATTATTTTGTGAAAATTTTTATGTTTAGGGTATTGACTTTATGGGTTCCTTTCCAAACTCGAATGGTTTCTTATATATTCTGTTAGCTGTTGATTATGTTTCTAAGTGAGTGGAAGCAATTCCTATCCGTACTGATGATGCTAATGTGGTTGTCTCTTTTGTATGAAATAACACCATTTGCCGCTTTGGATTACCACGAGCAATCATGAGTGATCAAGGCTCTCATTTTTGTAACAAAAGAATGACAGGTTTGATGAATAAACATTGTATTATTCACAAGGTGGCGACAACTTATCATCCCCAAATAAATAGGCCAGGCCGAAGTGTCCAATAGAGAGATTAAGCGCATACTCGAGAAGATGGTTAAACCCCATAGGAGGGATTGGAGCTCTAGGCTTGGAGATGCACTATGAGCTTATCGGACGGTTTACAAGACACTGATTGGCATGACTCCGTTCTGGCTAGTCTATAGAAAGGCTTATCACCTTCTGGTAGAGGTGAAACACAAGGCTTATTGGGCTGCGAAGGAATGTAACTCAGAATTGGGAGGAGTCGGAATTGAAAGGAAATTGCAACTGCAAGAATTGGAGTGCATTCGTCTTAAAGCTTATGAAAACTCAAGGCTCTACAAAGAAAAGGTGAAAGTGGTACATGACAAGAACATCAAGAGGAGAAAGTTTAGAGTTGGGGATCAAGTCCTTCTCTATAACTCAAGGTTGCGATTATTGCCGGGCAAACTGAGGTCAAGGTGGGATGGACCATATGTGGTAGAAAAGGTTGAACCGTATGGAGTTGTCCACTTGAGTAACCCCTCAAGCCCTACCTTCTTCAAGTCAATGGCCACGGTTTAAAACTTTACCAGGGTGCAAAAATAAAGAACAACAAGGAGTTAGAGATCTTTCTCTTGAAGGACCCGACCAAGAAAGAGGACTGAGCTCATCAACCGTCCAACTTAAGGACGTTAAAGAAAAGCGCTAGGTGGGAGACAACCCACCATGGTATGATATTCCTTTTCTATAGTTTATTTATTTATCTTTGCTTCATTAGATGTGTGTCATCCTTTTCAATTATGCATATTTACCTTTGCTCTTATATATAAAAAAAAGGGGCTATCATGCGTAGGTGTGACCTACGCGTGCGCGTCAACACCCCACAATTTTGATGCTGATTCTCTCTGATACAAAAATCAGAGAGTTGTGCTGAAACTGTGCGGATGCGGTGCCAGGCGCACAACCCACCTCACGCGTACGCCTCGCTGACACGTACGCGTCACCTACAAATTTTCCTTGTCCACGCATGTGCATGACCGATGCGCACGCGTCGTATGCTAATGCTACAATTCCTGGTACAAAAACCATAGACTTGCGTTGGAACTGTGCAGGTGGGGTGCTAGATGCACAACCCAATCCACGGGTGTGCCTCGCTGACGCGTACGCGTCATATTACTTTTTTTACGACACATGCGTGGACGTGACCGACGCGCATGTCTCGTCTCTTAATGCTGCCTCTGGTACAAAAACCAGAGAATTGTGATGGAATTGTGCCAGTTTCGTGCGTCTAGCACGAAAACCTATCACGCGTACGCGTGACCGATGCTCACGCGTCACTTTCACTTTTGGTCCTTCCACGCGTACGCGTGAATGACGCACACGCGTCACAGCGCTGACAGACCACCACCTCCAGCGGTCTCACCGTCTTTCTTTTTCTTTTCTCTTCTCACCCCTCTTATCTTCTTCTTACTTCCATATACCCTCATCTTTTTTTCCTTCCTTTCAAGGTTTCTTTTATTATTCTATTTTACTCTTCAATTCTTTTTTTTTCTTGTATTCGAATATGTTAATTGTTCTTAATTGCATATTAGTTTTGTTATTTGTAGTTTCCTTTTTGTTATTTTTCTTTCATTGCATTTTTATATTGGTGTTGGAGTTTCAAGATGAATATTCTGTGAATTGGTGGTTTATTTTAATATTTCTTGGCTTGTTTGTGTTATATGGTGTTGCTTTGATAATTGGCATTCAATTTTGGATCTATTACACACTTGAATTTCTCAACTTGCTTCTTGCTTATAATATACATATCAAGTGTTTGTGAAAAAGCACTAATAACTTTGATTTATTTTTTATCTTATTCTTGCAACTTAGTGCTTCTTTGTCACAACACTTACTCTTTGTGTGTATTGAGCTTATTTTCTATGGTTTTTCATCATCAAAATGCTCATTATTTGTGGCTTGCTAATTCGGGGGTTTATCTCTCTGAGTTTAATATTCTTTTTTTTCTTCCTTTTGTGCTGCCTTGGGCGTTGAACGCCCAGTGAAAAAAATCACCAAGAATATTAAAAAAATATGCTGCAAAATATATTTTTGTGGCAGTTTTAAGTGGGATCTAGCAGCGGTTATAAACGGCTGCAAAAAATTGAAACTGAAAGCTCCAAATCCACTCTAACCCATTCTAAAACCCACAATCCCTAATAATGAATCCACAATGGTTTGAAACAAAGAAAAGTCTAGCGAACCGATCTTTCAATGGGCCACCACATAACCACACATCCTCCCAAAACCGGGTCCGCCGTTCGTCACTAATCTCCATAGACAGGCCTGTAATCATCTTATCCCTTATATGTTGCTCCTTAATTTGTACATGGCATATATCCTTCCATGTGTCTCTTCTAGTAGGTAGCACTTGAGTGGACACTAATATATCCGGATTTAGATTATTACAGGAACAGACCACTTTTTTTCACAACGGACACTCTTCCTCTGTAAACTGACACCACCACTTAAACAAAAGTGTAGTGTTATGAACGATAGCATCCCCAACTTCCAACACACCTAGCTTCTTTGGCGCCTGCACCAATTTCCATCTCACCAAAGTCATACCATTCCTCCCATTCTCCTTATTCCAAAGGAGCCATCTCTGTAAAAATTAACTATTTGATTAACTATTTGTATATATAATACATATTTAAAATACTATGTGAAACCACACTATATAATTTGTATTATTTTTTTGAATACATTCCAAAGTAAGAAATATTATCAAAAATTATCTTACAAGATATTTGATATACTATTAATAAAATATTCACACATACAAAAAATTGAAAAAGGTCTTATATATGATATTTAAAAAATATTAAGAAATCTTATTAATAATTGTCTTTAAGAATCTTGTTAAAAGAACAATAATAACAAAAAAATTTATTCTATTCAGTGAGCTAACAATATAGATCAAATAATATTATTGTATCTTATTATGTATCATGTATGTAATAAAGTTATTTATACTTAAAAAAATATTATAAATTTTTTTTAAACGAGACATTCTTATACTATCTATCCATATGGTGTTATTTTTTCCATTCTCTTATGTAATTTATTTTTTGAATATTCAATATTTTATAGAAGTTATAATTTTTTTTAAAAAAATTTTGCTAACAAGTAGTGTTTTTAGGCAATTGTTTAAGGTTATCACTTGTTGAAATTTTTAAACCACTTTGCAAATATATTATAAATATATAAAAATTTTAACTATTTAATTTTAAAACTATCAAAATGAGTTGTGAATAGTCAGTCAGCTCAAATCACTCGTAAAAATAAGCTAAGGGAGTCGAATCAATAAAATTATAACTGCTTATTATAAACGAATTAACTCGACCTATATAACTCGTGAATCGCGAGTTAAATGGGTTCAGATCGAGCGAACATGAGTTAGCTCGTCTAACTCTTTTTCTCTTCTCATTTTATTTTTTTCATTTTGGATATATAAATTTTTTTTTGGAATACAAAATATCTTTTTTATTAACTAAGTTTTTAGACTTTAAATAATTTAATATAATATAAAATATATGAATGTATAATAATTTTAATTTTTATTTATATATTTTTTTATTTGTATTGATATCAAGTTAAAAATAACTAAAATTATGAAGTTTTAAAAAAAAATTAAAAAATGAGTCAAACAAATTGACTCGTCTAATTTGTTGATTCAAATGAGTCGAATCAGATTAGCATTTTTTTGACTCATTTAAAATACGAACTAACTTTTTTTTTTTTTTTGACTCACTGCTCGTGACGAGTTAACTCGAACTCGTCCTCTTATTCATTTTATACCTTTACTTACGTTTTTATAAAAACTTTTTATATTAAACACTTTAACTAATGGTTTTAGAATATTTATTAATTAACAAAACTTTTTTCAATATTCATTACTTACATCTAAGGTTGAAGATTCAAACATGCCATATTGATTAAGAAAAAAGAGTACTTATTGTTTTAAAGAAAAATATTATATTTACACGAAAAATAATATTTATTGTATAAATATATGTATTGTTTAATTTATTTTTAATGTATATTTTATACGTCAATAATATACATTTTGCGGCGACTGGAAGTGTGGCGAACTTACTGTTATTCCCAAAAAAAATTGTATCCTTAAAAATAAAGCTGAGATCTTTTTTATGAAAAAATAATTAATTTTTTTATTTTATTTACGAAAAAAATCCTGGTATTTCAATAAATATGAAATATTGAAGACAAATTAAACAAAATTTCTAATTTTATTATAGGCAATATTAAATTAGCATCATATTAAAGAATTTACGTATGAACTTATTCCTGTTATATTGCATTCATTCTGATTTCTTAAAAAAATAAATACACAATGCAAAATTTATTATGGAAAGTTCTATAATGACAGTAATTTTGACGATTAAAAATGATATAAGTTTGATCTACAAGTAAAATACTAACATATGACAAGAAAATTAAATTTAAAACCAAAATAATTTTCTCTCTTTTATAATTCTTATAATTATTTTTATCAAAATAATTTTTTAATTATATTTATAATTATTATTTTATTATTATGTTTTTTTTTTAAAAATAATTTCTTATAATTATTTTTATTAAAATAATTTTTTTATAATTATTTTTATTTTTTAATTATTTTCTTATTATTATTTTTAATAATTTAAAAAAATAACACCAATTTTTTAAAATTATTTTTATTTAAAAAAAAATTATTATAATTATTTTTACTAAAATAATTTTTTTATAATTATTTTTATTTTTTAATTATTTTTTATTATTATTAGTTTAATATTTTTAATAATTTCTAAAAATAACACCAAAATTATTTTTTAAATTATTTTTATTATTATTTTTACTAAAGTAATTATTTTATAATTTTTTTTGTAAATTATTTATTATTTATTAAGTGTAGAAATTAAATAACATTACACTTTGCTTTTCTTCTTTGCATTCATTCATTTGCATGCTCTTTTTCTAAGTGTTGGTTTTTATCATTTGAAACTGACAAACTGTACCATTCACCATTTTCAAGGCCACTTGGATTCCCGTTACTTTACAATATTTTTTCTTTTTTTTTTATTAAAACATTAAATATTAAAATAATATGATAATTTGAAATTTTTTTGTGATTTTACAAAATTTAAAAGGACAAAGTCTAATATGCTTTAGATCTTAATTTTATTTAAAGATTTATTTTAATCAATAATTGTTGTATATTCAAATAAAATTTAAAATTTTAATATTTATTTAAATAAATTAATAAACTAATTATTCGATTAACTAGATTAATTATAAATACCTATCAACTGTACAACTTCTGATTATTAATTCTTTTAAAATTTTATAAAATTCATAATGTAATAGTAATGGTTGCTTACGACGTGCAAATTTTAAGAGGCATTAGCACATGCATATGTTAAGAGACTATAAACAAATATTAAATAACAAATAGTGTAATAGCAATTTATGAATATATGCAGCAGCACAAGCTTTAAACTGAAACGCCATTGTAATTATTTATTTAAATTCACAAAGAGAATTATTATATTAAAATTAAAAATAAATTCTAATAATTAAAATTTTGGTGAGTTTATCACCAGGCATTTTTTAAAATTTAGGTCACAATGTCTAACCTTAAATACACTTATAAAACACTCATAATATTATCCAATAATTCGTCAAAGAAGTGATGATCACATCAATAGTGAGAATTTAAATCAGGGCGGAGCTAGATGAAATATTAGAGGGGGACCAAAAATATTTACATAATAAAATAAGACTAAAATAAAATTTTAAGGGGACTAAACTGAAATTTATATATAATTTACATATAAAAAATTAAAATTAGGGGGGCTATTGCCTCCTTATTATGTATGTAGCCCCGCCCCTGATTTAAATAGTCTTTATATATATATAACACATATGCATGTTAAGAGAATAAGAGGCTATAAACAAATAATTCAACAACCAATATTAATAGCAATTTAATGAATTTGAGTCTATGCAGGCTGCACCAGCACAAGCTTTATTATTATTTTTTTTTATTAAAGACAGAGAGACTCGAACTCGCGACTTCTTAGGTGAGTATAGACTATAGAGAGCTATAGCACAAGCTTTAAAACAAACGTCATTTTAATTATTTATTTAAATTTACCAAGAGAATTATTATATTAAAATTAAATGAAAATTTTGGTATTTTTTATCACCAGGCATTTTTTTTTAAAATGTAGGACACAATGTCTAAGAATTTTTTATTTTTATAAATTAAATAAATGTAACAATTATCAAAATAAATAATTTTAAAAATATTTACCGAAATAAATACTCCTCTCTTATCTCGTTTACAGTGTAAACGAGATAATTTTGACATGCAATTAGTACATAAAAAAGTTGGTAGAAGAGATTAAAATGAATATATTTGATCAATTTTAGTCCATTTTAAATTATAAAAATTAACACGTTTACTTGGACATATACGGTTATCTTGGATTGACTTTTAATAGAATCATCCAACCAATCAATTCAAAATATGGTTACCTCTTTTAGTCCATTTTAAACTGCCCACTATTAATATGGTTACCTCTTTTCTAACTACCCACTATTTAAAAATTTAAAATATAATTTAAATATATGTGATTTATTTAATGACCCAGTTAATGCATGTCACTACTTTATTGATATATAATATGAAATATTTTTTTACTTAAATTATATTTCAAATTTTCATGTACTCCCAAGCAACAAATAAAATTTATATGTACTCCTGTATAAAAAACAAAAAGAGTGAGTGAATATGAGAGCACCGGAGGCGGAGGAGAAGCTATGGTACTCATGGCTGAGCGAACGACGGCTTCATCGACGCAAATGCAAGGTGGCGCTTTAATGGCGGCCGGATAGGGACGCCGGATAACGTTCATAAGTGCATCGTTAAATTGGCCACTGTTAATACGGTTATCTTGGATTGACTTTTAATAGAATCATCCAACCAATCAATTCATCTTCGTTGAGTTCTTTTTAGGATAAAGTTATTTAAATTATATTTCAAATTTTTATGTACTCCCATGCAACAGAACGAAATTTTTATGTACTCCCATATAACGAACAAAATTCCGTAAATTTAAAATTTCAAATTTAAAAAATTATATTTGTTATAAGGGAGTACATAAAAATTTCGTTTGTTGTATGAAAGTACATAAAAATTTGAAATATAATTTAAATAACCTTATTCCAGACATAACTCAATGGAGATGGATTGATTGGTTACATGATTCCTATTAGGAGTCAATCCAAGGTAACAGTGTTAACAATGAGCAATTTAACAATGCACTTATGTGCTTTTAAAGTAACGTGTTAACGTGATAAAACAACCCGTCTTTAATTATTAAGAGTTTGGTCAAATTAAAAGTATTAATATTTTTTATTATTTTTAAAAATTATATTTAATTATTTATAAATGCATATATCTTGTTTATCGTGTAAACGAGATAACATCTATCTCGTTTACACCGTAAACGAGATACGTGCAAAATTATCTCGTTTACAGTTAAACAAGATGAGAAAAGAATATTTATTTCGATAAATATTTTTTAAATTATTTATTTTGGTAATTATTATATTTAATTTATTTATTAAAATAAAAAATCCATTAATATACACTAGAATGTCCAATTAAAATAAAGAAACTTTAGGAAACCAGCACTTTTATTAAAATCTTGTCGGCACTTAACCAATAAAAAAAAGTAATTCCATACCATTGAATAAAATATCATACCATTAAAAATATTAATAATGGCTAATTGATGGCTACAAATCACAAAATTTGCTGCACTCCTGGTAGAATAAACCACATAACATGAAAATTATAGTGCAAACATGATTATTATTAGGGACAAAATATTGTTGGGCCATTGTGGTAAACTCTCGACCATCGGAGAGACTTCCAAAAGAAATTAAGTGAGAGAATATAAGATGAAAATATACCACATCCAAAAAGTTAATAGGTGTCAAGTTAATAGGTGTCAAGTTAATAGGTGTCGAATTTTCTCTCTTTTTTTTTTTTAAACCTTAAGGTGTCAAGTTAATAGGTCTCTCATTTTATAAATTCCTCACTCTTCTTTTCTCTCTTTCTAGTGTTTCACTTTAAATACTCCTTAACAACTAGACCCATTAACCATCTACTCTGATACCACTTGTTGGGTTACTGTGGGTAGCTCTCGACCACCGGAGAAAATTCGGAGAGAAATTATAAGATGAGAAGACACCACATATATATCCAACTCAAAACCTAAAAGATGTATGTGGTTAAAGTATTAGTTTTGATGCCTAAGAATATTATTACTAGGAATATGATTTCTTGGAATAGTATTATCAAGTATATAATATTTCTATATTTGGTTTATAAAAGTAAAATCCATGAAATATTAATAATATGCTTAGGAATAGGAATGTGTTAATTTTCGTTTGGTTCATATTTAGTGTATTTAAAAATTGTGAATACTTTATCTAAAATGTCCTTAAAATTTTCAATTAGAATATTAATGATTAAATTTAATAAATATATATAATAAAATATAAATAAAATAAAATAAAATATTTTTAATTTAATTTTTTAGATTTTAAATTTTTAAATAAATTATAAATATAATAAAATATTATTTTTATTTTATTATTATTTTAATTTTTTTAAATTTACTAAAATATTCCTAACGTGAGTTTTGATGAACACGAACGCGAACGATTTCCTTCTAGAATAAGGAGCGCGGTGGTCGTGCGAATTCTAAGCGGTAGCGAGGCGGTGCTGATGCCGGTAGAGCCTCCATGAATTTGAGAAAAAAGCTCGCTAGGTTTGATTTTCTGAAAGAGCGGCTCTCTGTTAGGGTTTTTTTTTAAATGAGTTAGAAAAAATCTGAAAAGAAGGGTTAGAATTAAATTAACAATGGTATTTTAGTCTTTTTACTTTGTTATACACATTCTATTCCCATTTCTAGTAGCATCATCCACCGTCATGGCAAAATCTTGGCCCTGTTGTTGAGCTCGATCTGCATTCTAAGTTCTCTTACATGCACCATACCTAGTCTTATGCCCTGGTAAGCCACACTTGAAACACCTCAACCCATCTGAATATGTCCTCGCTTGCTTTCCCTTTCCATTTTTATGGTGGTTGTCATTCTTTCAATAATTGTTCTAATCCTGTGGATGTGGAGGGACGTAATAATTTCTTTTGAAATTCTGGCTCTTTGGTATAAAACTCTTTTCTTTTTCCTTCCTGTAGGATTCTTGGCTGTCACTCTTAGCCAAATCAGTCTTTCTCGAGCACTCTTCTGCCATTCGACTCTTGTT
Source organism: Arachis hypogaea (assembly GCF_003086295.3). NCBI lineage: Eukaryota > Viridiplantae > Streptophyta > Magnoliopsida > Fabales > Fabaceae > Arachis > Arachis hypogaea. Next base: position 14,095,103 of record NC_092048.1, on the reverse strand, counting down.
GACCAACTCTGGGAAGCTCCATATCTCCATTGGTACCACTGTACTCAGAATATCACCTCTACCACCATGTCCATTACCACTTTCATTGCCACTTCCAGCTTGTTGTTTCATCCTATTCACTGCTCGGTTGGTCACAGTAGCAGCAGCATTAATGGTCGTAGCCACGTTCTCCATTGCGGCTATGAAATCAGCCAGACTACTTATCGGTACGGTTTTCTCATTACCTTTTTGTCCTTATCCTCGACCTCATCTATGTCCACGAGACACCATTTGGGTCCTATCCACACCAAACAATTGATATTAAGGTGATCAGTCTCAATATCTCAAGTCTAGTGCTTTAAATTCCCAAAAGTATGCTCATGAACAATTATGCTATATTTATCAAGCAGATATCCTAAATAACATATACACAGAGTATGCTTAGAAGTATAGATAGTCCATCCCTCAGGCTCTACGGGAACAAACTGCTCTAATACCTTAATATAACACCCTAACACACAGAGCTTTATACTTAATTCGTACATCAGAAGTGGTGGGATACGTGCGCGCGCACACACACACACACATATTTGAAAGATAGTATAACTAGGAGCCTTGAAAGAAAGGATAAGCAAAGTAAAACAGAAATGACGTCGCACTCGAAAGGTCAAGGCCTGCGAAGCAAAGATCTGCTAAAAATATATATACATCCCAAAAGATAACCAAAACATAAATCCTGTTTCTTCGAAATCAACCTCTAAGAGGGATATTTAAGTTACTATACAAAAGTGGAGATATGTATATATATATATATACCAAAAAATTCCTAAAATAAATCTTCGCTTCCAGAAGAGCATCCAGCACGCTCAATGAGGTGCATCACATCCTGTATCTAAAAAATAGCACATTCCCAAAATGGGTGAGTACCAAAAGGTTTTCAGTAGGGTAAAAATTCCAAATAGAGACGATATAAAATCACACAGACCCACTAGGTGATCATATACTCCACTCAACTCAAAATTTAAGCCTAGGGTCCTTTCTAAACCAAACAGGGTAATCAGAACTAAATTCAGTTAATTAAGGATCTCAGACTCCCAATTACTCCTAATACAAGTCACATTCTCCTCCAGAACAATCCTCAATATCACCACCGCCAGCATAAGAGATGATTTCTCAGTTTTACAAACACAGACAAGACAATACAAGGCATACACAAATAAGGAGATGCACACCAATTACAAGATGCACACCAAAACAATACATACAAATGTAAATGATGCATGTCTGCCCTATGCCCAATGAGCTCATCTGTCGGTTATACAACCAAACCGACATGTCCAGTAGCTAACCCTGGATAGTCCCTCGGTGCGTGCATTCCCAAGAGAAATTCACATCTCTTAGAGGAATTATCCGAAAATGTATAAGTGTCTGCCCACATCTTGCGGCGGAGGGTCAACAAAGTCTCAAGTCTCAACTTGGAGCAAGTGGGGTAAACCACTGCATCTACCCAGAGAGTCTCAATCATGAGATTCAATTTCAATTCATTACACAAGCGGGATAATACCTAGACCTCGTCGTAAACAGTTATTTCAATCAATACGCAAGTGTGATATCACCCAGACCTAGCCAAACCAGCCAATCAGCCATACTCAAACATCGTCAATCTCATTCATTCATGTCTCGTATCAATTTAATATTCAGTAAGTTCATTACTTTCAAGTTCTCATCAATATTCATCAACTCTACTCCACAATCTCATCTAAAATCTCCATTTAATCCAATCCATAGGTTCATACTTATTCTCAGGCCAAAAAAATAAGTTATCAGACCTTAATTGGGGGTTACAAAAGTTTACAAGCTTGTCAAAAAAGCTAAATAGTCAAAAACAGAGTTTAAGTGTGAAAATAGGGCTTGTGTGTACGCATGCACCTGAAAGGTTTCCTAGCTTGTGCGTATGCATCTCTTTGTGTGTACGCATAACTTGCAAATTTCTCTTGTCATGCGTACGCACACACTCGTGTGTATGCACGAGCACTTACACTCGCTCTACCTCGTGCGTGCGCACCACCTTGTGCGTACGCTTGACTAAAATCTTGGTTTTTCTGCAACATCTTAGATTTTCAGTTTAAAACCACAATTTTAATCACTCATAACTTCCTCTACAAATTTAGTTTTCCATCATTATTAAACTATCTTAAAGCTCTCATCACCACATTTAATTTAAGATAAATTTCATTAAAATTTGAACTCCAAGCGCCAAGTTATGGCCCATTAAAATTGGTCAAAAACTCATTTTTACCAATATCTGTATAAAGTCATTTCAACCAAATTCACCAATTTACTCCATTCCAAACTATCCTAAACCTTCACTAGACACCATCAACACACATTCCTCAATACTCAAATATCTTCTGACTCATTCAAGCCTAACCAACCCAAGTCCAATCCATATAACTTAAACCATCAAAACATCAATTTATATTACAATCACTACTTATAAATTTTTAATTTAAATTAATCATTTCAACCACAATTCACATTCAATTCATTCATATACACATTTTACATTATTCAATAATAATTCAATTTACATAACCAATCAATCACAATAACAACCATTTTCATTCAATCCCATCCTGAAGACAATTAACCTAGGTTTTCACATAATCTTATATATTACCTGCTCGAAACTAAAATCCGTACTACTAGTAAAGATATTCCCAAGCTCAAGCACCTTAGACTCCTTCTTCCTCAAAGCGATCCAAGCTTTTGTCCACTTTAAGCTCAAATTTACACCATCCAAGTTTCAACCAAGCTATTTAATCTAATCTTTCTACCAATTTCATACAAATTCATAACTCTCAATATCTAGCCTTTATGAAATTGAAAGATTCAAAGGAAGTAAGAGTTCCTTACCTTCACTAATTATTTTGATAAAATTCAACAATAGCTCATACTAGAAAAACTCTAAACCATCAAAATTACAAAATTTCTCAATACCTAAAGCTCAAACTCGAATTTAATATGAACAGCAAAATTGGAGCAAAAAAGTTCGAGATTCTTACCAATCTATTCAGATAGAAACGTAGAGGAAGAAATGGGTGACGCGTGGCCACAAACAATACGTCAATCGAAACTTGGGATCAAAAGTTATGAGTAATTGAAATAAAAAATGAATAGTGCTCTAGGTTTTCTTCACTCTCTTCTCTCTTCACCGTTTCCCTCCCTCTCTCCCAATGCATTTTTGAATTTGATGATCTTGTTAAGTGTGGGGGAGTGTTTTAATAGTTGGGTTTGGGTCCAACATGGACTTGGTTTAATTGTTTTATCCCATTGGTCTAATTTTGGGTTAAAATATTTAAGATTAGTGTTTTAATTTGTATTCTAATTATTTTTACTTTTCTAAATTATAATTTTAAATTTTTAATCTTCTTTACTCATAATTAGTTTATTAATTATAATTTAACCGGGTTTTACATCCTACATATTCATACTTTTTTTTATCTCTAAAGACAACATCTTCTCTAAATTAGACAATCTTTTCTCCAATTCATGTCTTCCAAAAAAATATTCTTTAACATTTGCGCCTTCACCTTCATAGTTAGCACTCAAAGTCTTTGTAGATTTTTTCAGCGTGCTCATCAAGCGAGCCAAAGAATGATAAACTACACAAATTCTATCCAGATACAACAGTCTAAGCTTACCTTAAAGTATGAGGACCCAAAAAAAAAAGTCTATTGGAGTTGATGGTTGTTCTCAACTTGTGAAGAATCACATAAACTCCGTAGAAGTACTTCGAAACAGTGCCATCTCTATTATCACCTCCTTGTACAGTCTGGCATTTAAAACGGATCTCTCTTGACTTCTCCCACCTCCCCTTGTGCTTGAAGAGCCTCCATCAATAGCCATCGAAAATCGTTTCTCACCCTCAGTAAGTATCAGTAGCAGCAATAATGAATTACATCTTTCATAGAGTTCCAATTTAAAAAGATAAGACTCAATATCAAAACGAGTGTCTTTTATATTTGGGGACTTATTTGTCTTATTCTAACACTCACCTATCCACATCAGCAAGTAACAAATGGCTCAGCAATTTCTCCAAGTCAACAAATTCTATTACATCTTTCACCCCTAATTCTATGGAGGGATAAATATATTACGCCTTCTAAAAGTGAAGGATTTAAATATATTTTTCAATCTTAGATAAAAACTTTTCTATCCTTTGCTCTAAAACATATAGTTACAATTTTTTTTATAAAATATTCGAGAAACATGACCCCTTATTGGCATAATAAAACTCTGCCACTATAGAAAAATGACTTTTTTTTTTTAAATTTGTTTTTGAGCATAAAATTAGATTTTTTAGCTAACTTTTTTTTCAAAAATAAAAAATAAACAGACCAATTCGTATAAATTTGTCAAACTTGTCATAAAATGGTTCGGGCCAAAAAGCTGAAATCCGTAAATAAATAAACAAATAAACTGGCCTACTTATATAATTCACAGGCTTATATGGAACAAGTCTAAATAGATTGGCTGACTCGTTTGATAGCTCTAACTGAAAGAAGCAATTTTTATTTTTCACCAAAAGTTCAATCTTAAGTCTTAACCATATATAGTATTATTATTTTTTAATATGTATATATTTATTATGTATATATTTCGCCCTTATTATTGTTTATAAAATTGATCCGACGCCAAGATAAAAATTAAGTTTGACTCTTAAATATTAAAATATAAAATATTTTTAATTTTATGCTTAATAATAATAATAATAATAATAATAATAATAATAATAATAATAATAATAATAATAATAATAATAATAATAATAATAATAATAATAATAATAATAATTGTTGATGAGTTTGGAAAACTCTTATTTAATTTTGATGATGAACAAACATTATTAAAATATTTAATTACAAAATTATTAATTTGATCTTAACTCATACTTACTAAATTAATAATTTTGTTGTGCAGATTTTATGTTGGGCCGAAAAATGAGTTTCTGGTTTAAACCCAATGATCAGCCTTGCTACATGTTTCTCATACCATGAGGCTGAAATATTAAATGGGCCAAAATAAATATTATTGTTGCAAGCCCAAACAGATGCTTTCTTATATGTTCTATGCTTGATCCAAAAAATTCATCAGGAAAGCAAATGTTAACTAATTGGGCCAGCTTTAATTTCAATACTACAAGCCCAAGTCTTATTAGTGATGAATGGTTCCAAGCCTGGTCCGAAACTAAGAAAGCAAATTGGCTTCATGTTTTCCAACAGATTCCATTGCTTGCTAAGAATGGATTTCAAAACTTAATAAGCTAGCATTGGAAACATGAGAGAGAACTTGACTTTGATTTGATAGGGAATCATTATGATTAATGCTATACGCTACTCAAAGCAAGGGAAGTAAAAGCAATCTATCAATATGTTTCAATTTCATTTAATTGCTTTTACTTTAACTTCACATTCTCTCTCATCTCTTTCTTCTTCTTCCTTCGGTCCTTGTCCAGGAAGCTATGGACGCTATGCTCATCAACCAAGAAAAGGAAGAAGTTTAATGCATCAAGACCATCAAGCTAATGATGGCAATAAAACATACTAAAATAAAAATGAGCCGTGGCTGAGATATTCACCATATTTGGTTAGATTTGGTGAGGTATCTTGAGCCTTTCATGCTCAAAAATGGACGTTGAAGATTCGGCCAGCATGGAGGAGATTCTTGAAGCATGGCTTGTCTTTGATTCTGTTTAACCACTACAGGGAGTAGCTAGAGTGGCGAAGTGATGGTTGAGGCAGAGATTGAAGCAGATGAAGTCATTATCATCATGAAGCATCAAGGGCCAGAAATCCATCTTGGAGAGCAAGCCAAGGATGGAGAGCTCGGATTGATGAAGGGTGATGATCAAGAAAGGTCCAGAGGTAATTGCATGTTGGGTTTTGCATGGTTATCTCTTCTCTCTCTATGTGGCCGAACCGGTTTTGTTTGTTGAAGGAGGAAGAAGTTGGTTTGGGTGTTGGCTTCAATAAGTGGAGGCTTCCCTCTTCTATATTAAGAGAGAACAGCCACTGTTTGGAGCAAGGAGTAAGATTTGAGAGTGCAAGGCACAGAAGTCTCAGAGCTACCTAAGCTAATAGTTTTTTCTTCTCCTTCAATGTATTCAGTTTTGTATTTTTCTGTTTAATTTTGTCATGTCTTGAGTCTCATGGAAAAAGGCAAACAGTGAGATTTGTATGAAAAAGCCAAAGAGCGAAAAAAGGCAGAGAGTGCAAAATTAAAAGAAAAATCCATAGATGTCTTAGAGTTCCTTTGTTCATCTATGTTGTGTTTCATGATTCTGTGGGAATCCCCTTGTAAGTTGGGTTAGCACTTTACAGTTTGTAATCAAGTTGATTATAGTGAAATTTCATCATTGTTGTGATGGAGACTGGATGTAGGCTGCACTGCACTTAGCAGCTGAACCAGGATATATCTAGGTGTAATCTTTCTTCTCTCCTACTCCATTTCTGTTTACTACTGCATAGAAGCAAAAACTAAAATGTCTCGTGCCAAGTGACGAGACAAAACAAAAAGTCTCGTGGCTAGGGACGAGATAAAAGAAAAAGTCTCGTGTCCAGAGACGAGCCAGAACAGAAAAAGTCTCCTCTGAGTTCAGCAAGTGTTAGCAACATAAAAAAGGGGCTAAGATTCAACCCCCCTTCTCTTAGCCACTGAAACCATCAATTGGTATCAGAGCTTGGTCTAAAAGAGATCAAGCTTTGCAGCTTGGAGTAAAGATCCTCATGGCCGAAAATAGTGGCGCAAATGTGGTGTCATATAATCTAACTGAATGTCAATCAAGCAATAGACCCCCTCTTTTCAATGGGAAGAATTACACCTATTGGAAGGAGAGGATGAAGATATTTGTACAAGCAGTGGATTACAGACTATGGAAAATCATCTTGGAAGGACCACAATATCCAACTGTTACAAGTGCCGAAGGAGTTGTTTCTCTCAAACCTGAAGCAAGATGGACAGAAGAAGATAGGAAGAAGATAGAGTTAAATGCCAAAGCAATAAATCTGCTCAACTGTGCTATAAGCTTCGAGGAGTACCGACGTGTATCAAGATGCACAACGACAAAGGAAATCTGGGACAAATTGCAAATCACCCATGAAGGAACCACCATTGTCAAGAAGACTCGGACAGATATGCTAAATAGAGAGTATGAAATGTTTGCAATGAAGGAAGGAGAGTCCATTGATGAACTGTTCAAACGGTTCAATTCCATCATTGTTGGCTTAGATGCTCTGGGAATTACACATTCTGAATCTGTGCTAGTGAGAAGAGTGTTGAGATGTCTCACAAAAGAGTGGGAAACAAAGGCTTTAATTATTTCTGAAAGTAGTAGCTTAGACTCCATGACACTTGATGATTTGAGAGGAAATCTTCTTTCTTTTGAAAATACCTATTTGAAAAAAGATACAAAAAAGAAAGGAATTTCATTTTCTTCTGTGACTAACCCTCTGGATGATGAATCCAGTGATAACTCTTCTGAAAATGAATTTGTGTTATTTGCAAAAAAATTCAGGAAAATGGCTAAGCTCAAAGGCAAAGGCAGCAGCACAAGGAGAATGAAGAAAGATCTTAGCAAAGTAACTTGCTATAATTGTAAGGAATTGGAGAATTTCAAATCTGATTGTCCCAAGCTGAAGAAGGAGGAAAAGCTGAAAAGAGGAAAGAAGAAAGGACTGATGGCCATATGGAAAGACCTGGAGAATGACTCTGATGATGATGATGAAGAAACCGAGACCAAGTCACAAACATGTCTCATGGCAGACCACATAGATCAGGTAGTCTTTCATAACCCTAACACTGAAGATCTTCATCTTATGATAGACCACCTCTCTGAAAAAATAAGATGTTTTTTGCTGGAAAATCAAGAACTTGAACAACAAAACATCATTCTTAAGGCTGAAAACAGTTTTCTAAAAGAAAAAGTGAGAGAGGCCGAAACTGCTTGTGATCTTGTTGAAGAGAATAAGCAGTTAAGAGCCTAAGTTAGAAGCTGTGAAAGTAACCATTTTGTTCTTGCATATGTGGATTTCTTTAAGCAAAATGAAGAGTTGCTTAAAGAGGTTAAAAGACTTAAGGAAGACTTAGCCAAATTCATCCAAAGTTCCGAAAGTCTGAATCACATTTTGGCTAGTCAAAAACCTCTTTATGATAAAGCTGGGTTGGGGTTCCATAAATCTGAAAAATCATATTTTGAAAATATTGCTTCATCTTCTAATGATACAAGATTTCAAGATCCCACCTACTTTAACAAAACAACAATTCCAAGATTTTGTAGACTATGCAATCGGAATGGACACTTTTCCATTCAGTGCTTTTTCGGTGAAAGAATGATCGGTGACAAGGTTTATAAAATTATTTTTTATTACAATGGCTTAGGACATAGAAGATGGTTTAACGTAAAAGGATCCAAAAAGATTTGGATACCTAAGGTTACTTAAGCTTGTTTTGTAGGTGTGCCTAGCATCCAAAAGAAAGGAAAATATGTGGTATATGGACAGCGGATGCTCTAGGCATATGACCGGAAAGACAACCTTCTTCATAAAGCTTGATGAATATGATGGAGGGCTTGTCACTTTCGGTGATGATGCAAAAGGAAAAATTGTGGCTGTTGGGAAAGTGGGTAAAAATTTCTCATCTTGTATAAATGATGTTCTCCTTGTACATGGCTTGAAACATAATTTACTTAGTGTTAGTCAACTATGTGATTTGGGTTTTGAAGTGATTTTTAAGAAGATTGTTTGTTTAGTTGTTTGTGAGAAAACTGGGAATGTTCTTCTTGAAGCTAAAAGATGCAACAATGTGTATGGATTAACTCTTGAGGATTTAAAGGAACAAAATGTAACATGCTTTACATCTTTTGAATCTGAAAAATGGCTTTGGCATAGAAAGTTGGGACATGCTAGCATGTATCAAATTTCTAAGCTAGTCAAAAGAAATTTGGTTAGAGGAATTCCAAACATCAAGTTTGATAAGGATCTTACTTGTGACGCTTGTCAATTGGGCAAACAAGTAAAATCCTCTTTTAAATCAAAAGATGGAATCTCAACCAAAAGGCCATTGGAAATGTTACATATTGATCTTTTTGGTCCTACTAGAACTCAAAGCTTAGGAGGTAAACATTATGGTCTTGTAGTGGTAGATGATTACTCTAGATTTGGTTGGGTACTTTTCCTTGCTCATAAGAATGATGCCTTTCATGCTTTTTCCACCCTTTGTAAGAAAATTCAAAATGAAAAGGATTTGAAAATTGCCCATTTGAGAAGTGATCATGGAAGAGAATTTGAAAATCAAGATTTTGAAAAATTCTGTGATGATTAGGAATTTCTCATAATTTTTCATGTCCTAGAATCCCCCAACAAAATGGGGTGGTTGAAAGAAGGAATAGAAGCCTTCAAGAAATGACTAGGGCTATGTTATGTGAGAGTGAAATTCCTAAATTCTTATGGGCTGAGGCTGTGAACACAGCATGTTATATTTTGAATAGAACAATCATTAGAAAATGGTTAAAGAAAACACCATATGAGCTATGGAAAGGAACCCCTCCAAATCTTAAGTATTTTCATATTTTTGGATGCAAATGTTTTGTGCTCAACAATAAGGAAAATCTTGGAAAATTTGATCCAAAATCATATGAAGGAATGTTTGTTGGATATTCCACCACAAGCAAGGCCTATAGAGTTTATCTCAAGGAGCATAGGACAATAGAGGAATCCATACATGTTACTTTTTGTGATTCTAACTTAATTCCCAGTATTGTGAAGGATATTGATTTAGATTGTGAAGAGGCTGGAACAAATAAAGAAAATCTCAAATCTGTGCAAAATGAAGAATCTGTCAGCCCAGTTTTGTCTCGTCAGATTGGAGGAGATACTTCCATTTTGTCTCCTGAGCAGGCACGAGCAACTGAAACAGTGAGACCACCAGAAGTTCATCAAAGTTCTACACCTGTCCGAAAGCCTAGAGAATGGAAGTCTATGAGGGGTTATCCTCATGACTTCATCATTGGTGATCCCTCTCATGGTGTAACAACAAGATCCTCCACCAAAAGGCAAACCGAACCTAGAAACTTTGCTCTCTTGTCACAAATGGAGCCCAACAATGTCAAACAAGCTCTTGAAGATCCATCATGGATCAAGGCCATGCAAGAGGAGCTAGCTCAATTTGACAAGAATGAGGTTTGGACATTAGTACCTTATCCGGATGGTAAGAAGGTAACGGGTACTAAGTGGGTATTTAAAAATAAACTTGGTGAGGATGGACAAGTTGTTCGTAATAAGGCTAGATTAGTGGCCCAAGGTTACGATCAAGAAGAGGGTATAGATTTTGATGAGTCTTTTGCTCCGGTAGCTAGAATGGAAGCAATTCGGTTGCTTCTTGCCTATGCCGCCCATAAAGGTTTCAAAATGTTTCAAATGGATGTTAAATGTGCTTTCCTTAATGGCTTTATTGATAGAGAAGTGTATGTGGCACAACCCCCCGGTTTCGAACATAAAGAATTTCCAAATCATGTTTTTAAATTAACTAAGGCTCTTTATGGTCTTAAACAAGCTCCAAGAGCTTGGTATGAAAGGCTTAGTGCCTTCTTGTTGGAAAATAAATTTCAAAGGGGTACCACCGACACTACTTTATTCATTAAAGCATCTAATGATGATATACTCCTTGTTCAAGTTTATGTTGATGACATTGTATTTGGTTCGGCCAACATTTCCTTGTGTGAAGAGTTTGGAAAACTCATGACTATTGAGTTTGAAATGAGTTTAATGGAAGAGCTTACTTTCTTTCTTGGCCTCCAAATTAAACAAACTCCTAGTGGTACTTTTATTTACCAAGGAAAATATGCAAAAGAACTTATTAAAAAGTTTGGCCTAGAAAATTCCAAAGCAATGGGTACACCAATGCATCCCAACACAAAACTTGAAAAGGATGACGATGGCCAAGATGTGGATGAAACAATGTATAGGGGAATGATAGGTTCACTCATGTACCTTACCTCCTCTAGACCGGATATTGTTCAAAGTGTGGGTGTATGCTCAAGATTTCAATCTCACCCAAAAGAATCCCATCTTACGGCTGTTAAACGCATCATTAGATACATTAAGGGAACTTGTGATTATGGCTTGTGGTATCCTAAATCTGATGAATTTTGTGCAGTAGGGTTTTGTGATGCAGATTATGCAGGAGACAGAGTGGATAGAAGAAGCACGTCCGGAATGTGTTGCTTCCTTGGAAGCTCACTCAACATGTGGTCAAGCAAGAAACAAGCCACAATGGCTTTATCCACCGCTGAAGCAGAATACATTTCCGCATCTGCATGTTGCACTCAATTAATTTAGTTAAAAACACAATTGGAAGATTACAAATTAAAAATCAATAGTATACCCTTATTTTGTGATAATATGAGTGCTATAAACATTTCAAAAAATCCTGTTTTGCACTCAAGAACCAAGCACATTGAGATAAAATATCACTTTATTAGGGGACATGTACAAAAGGGAACTATTGATATTCAATTTGTAAAATCTGAAGACCAAATTGCTGATATTTTTACAAAACTCCTCTGTGAAGACAGATTTTGTACCTTGAGAAAAAGTTTGGTTATGTGTGATTTAAGTTTTATTGAAAATCTGTGAATTTGTGACTCTGTTCAGTTTTGCTCGTAGGTTTGGACGAGATAAAAATAATGGCATGATGGAAGAGCTGTGGTCAAGAGGGAGGCAACGCAGAATTCAAAATTTTATGGGCCCCACCAAAACTTCTTGACCCCACCTTAACAGTTATGGCAGTTATCTCTCTACAAATAAGAATCTTCTTCTTGTGTCATCAAATCTTTTTGGAAGTGGTTATTGTCAAATCAAAATCCTTCTCTCCATCTAATTCCTTGATTTAAGGCAACAACTTTTCAGTTTTAGATTTCAAAAGTTAAAAGGGAAATCATTTTTTTGGATAATAACCACCCATTATGGTCATTAACCGTCCACTAATGGTCATTACTCTCTCCATATTCTCTTTCCACACCTCATTAAATGTGTTCACCCACCTTGTCTCTCTCTCTCTCCCACTCAATTCGGTTATCACCCCCAACCTTTCATATTTCATTCCCCCATTACCATGAAAAAGAAAACCGCGCCAAGAAAGAGTGAAAGAATTCTTCTTTCTCAAAAACCATCAACACCCCAAACTCACACTCACATCCACATACATTCTACTTCCTCATCCTCTCCCTCACCTCCAACCAAACAAACCGAAGCCATGAGAAGAAAGGTAGTGGCACAAAAGAGTTCTGGAAGAGGAAGAAACAGGAGAACAAGGAGCCCCAAGAGGAAGAAGAGCAAGAATCTCATACTTCTCCCATTCTTTCACCTCCACCCTCATCACCGAAGCGGACTACTCCTGGAAAAAGCTCCCAGAAGAATCAGGGGTTTGCACTCAATGACACTACTGAACCTCCAAACTTGGAATCCATGGAATTCAGAGACAAGTATGGCAAGACTCACTCCCACTTTGATCCAAGCAGATTTAACTCTTGCACCTCTTTTGAGTTTCATAAAGAGGTTATGGAGAAGCGTCATTTGTGCACAACCTATCTTGTTAGCCTTGAAAATCTCACCAACAAGGGTATCAATATCTCCTCTCTGTTTGAACTCCTCAACTGGAAGCCTCTGCTTCTCATCCAGAAACCAGTCTACCCTGGTCTTGTTCGAGAGTTTTATGCCAATATGCGGCTCATTGATGGCACCCTTCATTCCTATGTCAAAAGGGTTCAAATAGCCCTTGATGCTGAGACAATTGGAGCGGCCCTTGGGTTCAAGGATGAAGGACCTCGAGCATACATGGTGGAAAAATGGGACACACAAGTTGGCGTTCCATACAAGACTGTTCTCAAGCACATTTGCGAGAACCTTTCTGGATTGCATGGCACCATTCCAACACACAAAGCTCTAGGACCGGTTAATTTCCTGCTTCACCGCTTCATCACTCATATTCTGACTCCCCAAAGCGGCTCACACAACCGAGTAACATTTTCTGACTGTCTCATCTTATTTGCTTTGGTTACCTCTACTCCTATATCCTTTGGTTATATTATGATTAGGCACATGTGGGATTCTGTTAGAAGTACCAGAAAGGCTAACCTGCCTTATGGTATGTTTTTAACTAGAATATTTGAGTACTTTAAAGTTGATTTGTTAAATGAGGCTGTAGAAAACAAGGTGTCTTCAATCAGAGGAGGAGGAGCAACTAAGGAAACCAAAGGGCGAAAATCTGCTGCATCGGATAGTGACTATGAAGGCAGACCATAATCTTCCAAAAGAATCAAGTCCATCAAACAGATTTTGGGAGAATTTTCGAACATGGCAGACTTGATGTTTTGGTCCCACAAAGAAGCCCGCAAGCAAGCTTATGAGAGTGAGAAAGCTTGGAAAAATTGCAAAGACATGGTCAATCTGATGATGGAACGTTTTAAAGAAGATTTAGGAGATGACAGTGAAGGAGATGCTGAAGAAGAAATTAATTTTTCTGATGATTAGTGACTGTTTTTACTCTGTTTGATATTGGCTCCATTAGGCTCAATCTGTTTTTTGTAGGGCATGACTTGATACTCACTGCTCTAGGATACTGTGATATGCTTTTGCTACTTTACTTTGAATATTTTACTATGTTGATCATGTTTTGTGCAGGTGCCCCCATGATGACAAAAGGGGGAGGAAATTTATGTTCCAAAATTGAAATTGGAACAAAACAGGGGCTGAAAAAATAGGGGATGAAATTTTCAAAATTGAATGAGAACAGGGGATGAAATTTTCAAAATTGAAAATTTATGATCACCCTTGATTCAAAGAATGCATGTGTTCAAAGAATGAATGTTGATATAGCATTTGTTTTACTGTGGTCACTGCTGTTTGAACTGCATGAAGCATTTGGAAAACTCATGACTAGTGAGTTTGAAATGAATTTAATGGAAGAGCTTACTTTCTTTCTTGGCCTCCAAATTAAACAAACTCCTAGTGGTACTTTTATTTACCAAGGAAAATATGCAAAAGAACTTATTAAAAAGTTTGGCCTAGAAAATTCCAAAGCAATGGGTACACCAATGCATCCCAACACAAAACTTGAAAAGGATGACGATGGCCAAGATGTGGATGAAACAATGTATAGGGGAATGATAGGTTCACTCATGTACCTTACCTCCTCTAGACCGGATATTGTTCAAAGTGTGGGTGTATGCTCAAGATTTCAATCTCACCCAAAAGAATCCCATCTTACGGCTGTTAAACGCATCATTAGATACATTAAGGGAACTTGTGATTATGGCTTGTGGTATCCTAAATCTGATGAATTTTGTGCAGTAGGGTTTTGTGATGCAGATTATGCGGGAGACAGAGTGGATAGAAGAAGCACGTCCGGAATGTGTTGCTTCCTTGGAAGCTCACTCAACATGTGGTCAAGCAAGAAACAAGCCACAATGGCTTTATCCACCGCTGAAGCAGAATACATTTCCGCATCTGCATGTTGCACTCAATTAATTTAGTTAAAAACACAATTGGAAGATTACAAATTAAAAATCAATAGTATATCCTTATTTTGTGATAATATGAGTGCTATAAACATTTCAAAAAATCCTGTTTTGCACTCAAGAACCAAGCACATTGAGATAAAATATCACTTTATTAGGGGACATGTACAAAAGGGAACTATTGATATTCAATTTGTAAAATCTGAAGACCAAATTGCTGATATTTTTACAAAACTCCTCTGTGAAGACAGATTTTGTACCTTGAGAAAAAGTTTGGTTATGTGTGATTTAAGTTTTATTGAAAATCTGTGAATTTGTGACTCTGTTCAGTTTTGCTCGTAGGTTTGGACGAGATAAAAATAATGGCATGATGGAAGAGCTGTGGTCAAGAGGGAGGCAACGCAGAATTCAAAATTTTATGGGCCCCACCAAAACTTCTTGACCCCACCTTAACAGTTATGGCAGTTATCTCTCTACAAATAAGAATCTTCTTCTTGTGTCATCAAATCTTTTTGGAAGTGGTTATTGTCAAATCAAAATCCTTCTCTCCATCTAATTCCTTGATTTAAGGCAACAACTTTTCAGTTTTAGATTTCAAAAGTTAAAAGGGAAATCATTTTTTTGGATAATAACCACCCATTATGGTCATTAACCGTCCACTAATGGTCATTACTCTCTCCATATTCTCTTTCCACACCTCATTAAATGTGTTCACCCACCTTGTCTCTCTCTCTCTCCCACTCAATTCGGTTATCACCCCCAACCTTTCATATTTCATTCCCCCATTACCATGAAAAAGAAAACCGCGCCAAGAAAGAGTGAAAGAATTCTTCTTTCTCAAAAACCATCAACACCCCAAACTCACACTCACATCCACATACATTCTACTTCCTCATCCTCTCCCTCACCTCCAACCAAACAAACCGAAGCCATGAGAAGAAAGGTAGTAGCACAAAAGAGTTCTGGAAGAGGAAGAAACAGGAGAACAAGGAGCCCCAAGAGGAAGAAGAGCAAGAATCTCATACTTCTCCCATTCTTTCACCTCCACCCTCATCACCGAAGCGGACTACTCCTGGAAAAAGCTCCCAGAAGAATCAGGGGTTTGCACTCAATGACACTACTGAACCTCCAAACTTGGAATCCATGGAATTCAGAGACAAGTATGGCAAGACTCACTCCCACTTTGATCCAAGCAGATTTAACTCTTGCACCTCTTTTGAGTTTCATAAAGAGGTTATGGAGAAGCGTCATTTGTGCACAACCTATCTTGTTAGCCTTGAAAATCTCACCAACAAGGGTATCAATATCTCCTCTCTGTTTGAACTCCTCAACTGGAAGCCTCTGCTTCTCATCCAGAAACCAGTCTACCCTGGTCTTGTTCGAGAGTTTTATGCCAATATGCGGCTCATTGATGGCACCCTTCATTCCTATGTCAAAAGGGTTCAAATAGCCCTTGATGCTGAGACAATTGGAGCGGCCCTTGGGTTCAAGGATGAAGGACCTCGAGCATACATGGTGGAAAAATGGGACACACAAGTTGGCGTTCCATACAAGACTGTTCTCAAGCACATTTGCGAGAACCTTTCTGGATTGCATGGCACCATTCCAACACACAAAGCTCTAGGACCGGTTAATTTCCTGCTTCACCGCTTCATCACTCATATTCTGACTCCCCAAAGCGGCTCACACAACCGAGTAACATTTTCTGACTGTCTCATCTTATTTGCTTTGGTTACCTCTACTCCTATATCCTTTGGTTATATTATGATTAGGCACATGTGGGATTCTGTTAGAAGTACCAGAAAGGCTAACCTGCCTTATGGTATGTTTTTAACTAGAATATTTGAGTACTTTAAAGTTGATTTGTTAAATGAGGCTGTAGAAAACAAGGTGTCTTCAATCAGAGGAGGAGGAGCAACTAAGGAAACCAAAGGGCGAAAATCTGCTGCATCGGATAGTGACTATGAAGGCAGACCATAATCTTCCAAAAGAATCAAGTCCATCAAACAGATTTTGGGAGAATTTTCGAACATGGCAGACTTGATGTTTTGGTCCCACAAAGAAGCCCGCAAGCAAGCTTATGAGAGTGAGAAAGCTTGGAAAAATTGCAAAGACATGGTCAATCTGATGATGGAACGTTTTAAAGAAGATTTAGGAGATGACAGTGAAGGAGATGCTGAAGAAGAAATTAATTTTTCTGATGATTAGTGACTGTTTTTACTCTGTTTGATATTGGCTCCATTAGGCTCAATCTGTTTTTTGTAGGGCATGACTTGATACTCACTGCTCTAGGATACTGTGATATGCTTTTGCTACTTTACTTTGAATATTTTGCTATGTTGATCATGTTTTGTGCAGGTGCCCCTATGATGACAAAAGGGGGAGGAAATTTATGTTCCAAAATTGAAATTGGAACAAAACAGGGGCTGAAAAAATAGGGGATGAAATTTTCAAAATTGAATGAGAACAGGGGATGAAATTTTCAAAATTGAAAATTTATGATCACCCTTGATTCAAAGAATGCATGTGTTCAAAGAATGAATGTTGATATAGCATTTGTTTTACTGTGGTCACTGCTGTTTGAACTGCATGAAGCATTTGGAAAACTCATGACTAGTGAGTTTGAAATGAGTTTAATGGAAGAGCTTACTTTCTTTCTTGGCCTCCAAATTAAACAAACTCCTAGTGGTACTTCTATTTACCAAGGAAAATATGCAAAAGAACTTATTAAAAAGTTTGGCCTAGAAAATTCCAAAGCAATGGGTACACCAATGCATCCCAACACAAAACTTGAAAAGGATGACGATGGCCAAGATGTGGATGAAACAATGTATAGGGGAATGATAGGTTCACTCATGTACCTTACCTCCTCTAGACCGGATATTGTTCAAAGTGTGGGTGTATGCTCAAGATTTCAATCTCACCCAAAAGAATCCCATCTTACGGCTGTTAAACGCATCATTAGATACATTAAGGGAACTTGTGATTATGGCTTGTGGTATCCTAAATCTGATGAATTTTGTGCAGTAGGGTTTTGTGATGCAGATTATGCGGGAGACAGAGTGGATAGAAGAAGCACGTCCGGAATGTGTTGCTTCCTTGGAAGCTCACTCAACATGTGGTCAAGCAAGAAACAAGCCACAATGGCTTTATCCACCGCTGAAGCAGAATACATTTCCGCATCTGCATGTTGCACTCAATTAATTTAGTTAAAAACACAATTGGAAGATTACAAATTAAAAATCAATAGTATACCCTTATTTTGTGATAATATGAGTGCTATAAACATTTCAAAAAATCCTGTTTTGCACTCAAGAACCAAGCACATTGAGATAAAATATCACTTTATTAGGGGACATGTACAAAAGGGAACTATTGATATTCAATTTGTAAAATCTGAAGACCAAATTGCTGATATTTTTACAAAACTCCTC
Organism: Arachis hypogaea; assembly: GCF_003086295.3. NCBI lineage: Eukaryota > Viridiplantae > Streptophyta > Magnoliopsida > Fabales > Fabaceae > Arachis > Arachis hypogaea. Next base: position 14,077,115 of record NC_092048.1, on the reverse strand, counting down.
TGTGAAGACAGATTTTGTACCTTGAGAAAAAGTTTGGTTATGTGTGATTTAAGTTTTATTGAAAATCTGTGAATTTGTGACTCTGTTCAGTTTTGCTCGTAGGTTTGGACGAGATAAAAATAATGGCATGATGGAAGAGCTGTGGTCAAGAGGGAGGCAACGCAGGATTCAAAATTTTATGGGCCCCACCAAAACTTCTTGACCCCACCTTAACAGTTATGGCAGTTATCTCTCTACAAATAAGAATCTTCTTCTTGTGTCATCAAATCTTTTTGGAAGTGGTTATTGTCAAATCAAAATCCTTCTCTCCATCTAATTCCTTGATTTAAGGCAACAACTTTTCAGTTTTAGATTTCAAAAGTTAAAAGGGAAATCATTTTTTTGGATAATAACCACCCATTATGGTCATTAACCGTCCACTAATGGTCATTACTCTCTCCATATTCTCTTTCCACACCTCATTAAATGTGTTCACCCACCTTGTCTCTCTCTCTCTCCCACTCAATTCAGTTATCACCCCCAACCTTTCATATTTCATTCCCCCATTACCATGAAAAAGAAAACCGCGCCAAGAAAGAGTGAAAGAATTCTTCTTTCTCAAAAACCATCAACACCCCAAACTCACACTCACATCCACATACATTCTACTTCCTCATCCTCTCCCTCACCTCCAACCAAACAAACCGAAGCCATGAGAAGAAAGGTAGTAGCACAAAAGAGTTCTGGAAGAGGAAGAAACAGGAGAACAAGGAGCCCCAAGAGGAAGAAGAGCAAGAATCTCATACTTCTCCCATTCTTTCACCTCCACCCTCATCACCGAAGCGGACTACTCCTGGAAAAAGCTCCCAGAAGAATCAGGGGTTTGCACTCAATGACACTACTGAACCTCCAAACTTGGAATCCATGGAATTCAGAGACAAGTATGGCAAGACTCACTCCCACTTTGATCCAAGCAGATTTAACTCTTGCACCTCTTTTGAGTTTCATAAAGAGGTTATGGAGAAGCGTCATTTGTGCACAACCTATCTTGTTAGCCTTGAAAATCTCACCAACAAGGGTATCAATATCTCCTCTCTGTTTGAACTCCTCAACTGGAAGCCTCTGCTTCTCATCCAGAAACCAGTCTACCCTGGTCTTGTTCGAGAGTTTTATGCCAATATGCGGCTCATTGATGGCACCCTTCATTCCTATGTCAAAAGGGTTCAAATAGCCCTTGATGCTGAGACAATTGGAGCGGCCCTTGGGTTCAAGGATGAAGGACCTCGAGCATACATGGTGGAAAAATGGGACACACAAGTTGGCGTTCCATACAAGACTGTTCTCAAGCACATTTGCGAGAACCTTTCTGGATTGCATGGCACCATTCCAACACACAAAGCTCTAGGACCGGTTAATTTCCTGCTTCACCGCTTCATCACTCATATTCTGACTCCCCAAAGCGGCTCACACAACCGAGTAACATTTTCTGACTGTCTCATCTTATTTGCTTTGGTTACCTCTACTCCTATATCCTTTGGTTATATTATGATTAGGCACATGTGGGATTCTGTTAGAAGTACCAGAAAGGCTAACCTGCCTTATGGTATGTTTTTAACTAGAATATTTGAGTACTTTAAAGTTGATTTGTTAAATGAGGCTGTAGAAAACAAGGTGTCTTCAATCAGAGGAGGAGGAGCAACTAAGGAAACCAAAGGGCGAAAATCTGCTGCATCGGATAGTGACTATGAAGGCAGACCATAATCTTCCAAAAGAATCAAGTCCATCAAACAGATTTTGGGAGAATTTTCGAACATGGCAGACTTGATGTTTTGGTCCCACAAAGAAGCCCGCAAGCAAGCTTATGAGAGTGAGAAAGCTTGGAAAAATTGCAAAGACATGGTCAATCTGATGATGGAACGTTTTAAAGAAGATTTAAGAGATGACAGTGAAGGAGATGCTAAAGAAGAAATTAATTTTTCTGATGATTAGTGACTGTTTTTACTCTGTTTGATATTGGCTCCATTAGGCTCAATCTGTTTTTTGTAGGGCATGACTTGATACTCACTGCTCTAGGATACTGTGATATGCTTTTGCTACTTTACTTTGAATATTTTGCTATGTTGATCATGTTTTGTGCAGGTGCCCCCATGATGACAAAAGGGGGAGGAAATTTATGTTCCAAAATTGAAATTGGAACAAAACAGGGGCTGAAAAAATAGGGGATGAAATTTTCAAAATTGAATGAGAACAGGGGATGAAATTTTCAAAATTGAAAATTTATGATCACCCTTGATTCAAAGAATGCATGTGTTCAAAGAATGAATGTTGATATAGCATTTGTTTTACTGTGGTCACTGCTGTTTGAACTGCATGAAGCATTTGGTTTATCATGATTAGTTAATACTCATTTGGCATTTGGTTTATAATGATGTTTGATTTATCTTTGATGCCTGGCTGTTGATTCATCATTGATAAACTTATTAAATTGAAAACTTATTTTTGGCAGTTCCTTTAAATTGTGTAATGTATCAAAACTGCCTTGTTTTGATCATGTGTACTTCAAATATTTTTACCATCATTTTGTTTTGCTCTGATATACTAACAGGAAATGTTTGGAAAATATTTGGATAAATTTTTGTTTGTATGAAAAAGTTTGAGCAGTAAATCAGTTTATGATATCAAATGAGTTTTGATTATCAATTAAAACTGCTCATAGATCAAGCATTTAGCATCATAAAATATGCTAAATAACATTGTTACTTGAACCTTGATTTAAATGTTACAGGTTAGTGCTTCCCTTGGTAAAATAAGCATGCATCAAGGGGAGCTATGTGACATTTAGAAAGGGGGAGAAATTCAAATTCAAAGGGAGTATTCTTTACTTAATATCTAAATTTCTTTCCATTTCAATTTTAATAATGTTTGTCATCAAGGGGGAGATTGATGAGTTTGGAAAACTCTTATTTAATTTTGATGATGAACAAACATTATTAAAATATTTAATTACAAAATTATTAATTTGATCTTAACTCATACTTACTAAATTAATAATTTTGTTGTGCAGATTTTATGTTGGGCCGAAAAATGAGTTTCTGGTTTAAGCCCAATGATCAGCCTTGCTACATGTTTCTCATACCATGAGGCTGAAATATTAAATGGGCCAAAATAAATATTATTGTTGCAAGCCCAAACAGATGCTTTCTTATGTGTTCTATGCTTGATCCAAAAAATTCATCAGGAAAGCAAATGTTAACTAATTGGGCCAGCTTTAATTTCAATACTACAAGCCCAAGTCTTATTAGTGATGAATGGTTCCAAGCCTGGTCCGAAACTAAGAAAGCAAATTGGCTTCATGGTTTCCAACGGATTCCATTGCTTGCTAAGAATGGATTTCAAAACTTAATAAGCTAGCATTGGAAACATGAGAGAGAACTTGACTTTGATTTGATAGGGAATCATTATGATTAATGCTATACGCTACTCAAAGCAAGGAAAGTAAAAGCAATCTATCAATATGTTTCAATTTCATTTAATTGCTTTTACTTTAACTTCACATTCTCTCTCATCTCTTTCTTCTTCTTCCTTCGGTCCTTGTCCAGGAAGTTATGGACGCTATGCTCATCAACCAAGAAAAGGAAGAAGTTGCATGCATCAAGACCATCAAGCTAATGATGGCAAGAAAACATTCTAAAATAAAAATGAGCTGTGGCTGAGATATTCACCATATTTGGTTAGATTTGGTGAGGTATCTTGAGCCTTTCATGCTCAAAAATGGACGTTGAAGATTCGGCCAGCATGGAGGAGATTCTTGAAGCATGGCTTGTCTTTGATTCTGTTTAACCACCACAGGGAGTAGCTAGAGTGGCGAAGTGATGGTTGAGGCAGAGATTGAAGCAGATGAAGTCATTATCATCATGAAGCATCAAGGGCCAGAAATCCATCTTGGAGAGCAAGCCAAGGATGGAGAGCTCGGATTGATGAAGGGTGATGATCAAGAAAGGTCTAGAGGTAATTGCATGTTGGATTTTGCATGGTTATCTCTTCTCTCTCTATGTGGCCGAACCGTTTTTGTTTGTTGAAGGAGGAAGAAGTTGGTTTGGGTGTTGGCTTCAATAAGTGGAGGCTTCCCTCTTCTATATTAAGAGAGAACAGCCACTGTTTGGAGCAAGGAGTAAGATTTGAGAGTGCAAGGCACAGAAGTCTCAGAGCTACCTAAGCTAACAGTTTTTTCTTCTCCTTCAATGTATTCAGTTTTGTATTTTTCTGTTTAATTTTGTCATGTCTTGAGTCTCATGGAAAAAGGCAAACAGTGAGGTTTGTATGAAAAAGCCATAGAGCGAAAAAAGGCAGAGAGTGCAAAATTAAAAGAAAAAGTCATAGATGTCTTAGAGTTCCTTTGTTCATCTATGTTGTGTTTCATGATTCTGTGGGAATCCCCTTGTAAGTTGGATTAGCACTTTACAGTTTGTAATCAAGTTGATTATAGTGAAATTCCATCATTGTTGTGATAGAGACTGGATGTAGGCTGCACTGCACTTAGCAGCTGAACCAGGATATATCTGGGTGTAATCTTTCTTCTCTCCTACTCCATTTCTGTTTACTACTGCACAGAAGCAAAAACTAAAATGTCTCGTGCCAAGTGACGAGACAAAACAAAAAGTCTCGTGCCTAGGGACGAGATAAAAGAAAAAGTCTCGTGTTCAGAGACGAGCCAGAACAGAAAAAGTCTCCTCTGAGTTTAGCAAGTGTTAGCAAAATAAAAAATGGGCTAAGATTCAACCCCCTTCTCTTAGCCACTGAAACCATCAATTGTGTTGCTCGCTTCTTAACAAATTTTTATGAACTATGAATTTCTAATTTTTAGATATTTTAACATTAAGAATATAAGATATTAAATAAAAGCATACAAATAGTTTAATATCTAACAACATTCATTTTTTCTTTTTGATATTATAACAACATTCAAATCTATCATCGTTTGAATGGTGATTTTAAATGAGCCTTTCTTCAACTCTACTAAAGACATAGATAAGTACTTGAGACAAGAGGTATTGTTTATATAACACACATGTGTTTGGTTGCGAGCATGTTTTGTAAAATTTTCTGAGGTAGTGTCTCTTGTACTTTATAGGATAAATCCTTTCTCCTAACATATTTAATCCATTTATTTTCAATGTCTAGCATTAAATCAATTATCGAGAAAAAATGATTAACAAAAATACAAGCCCTATAAATACCCAATAGCAAGAGCCATTAACGGTATAACTATTACTAAAAATCCCAAAGCTATAAATACATAAACACCATAACATGCATACAAGAACTGTGGTGTAAATTAATTCATTTGAGTAAATTATTATTATAGTAGTTTGAGAAAAAAACAATGCATCCTTTGGGTTCTTCCCCATCATCATGTTTTGTAGCATTAGGTTTAGTTGTAGGTTTTTTGGTTCTAAATGTGGCAGTTTTGTGCAATGGAGGTTCAACAAGCTCCTTTGTTAGAAAAGAGGAGAAGACTGAAGATATGCCACTTGATAGTGATGTCTTTGCTGTTCCTCCTGGTCATAATGCTCCTCAACAGGTATATACCAAAAAAAAAAAAATTTTGCAAAAACAGGTTGTTTTTTCATAATTAAAAATATAGAAAATGATAAAAAAAAAAGGTTGTTTTTTCATAATCTGCAAAAAAATTAGATACATCTTGAAATTAATTTGTATGACTTATTTTGAGAAAATTTACATTTTTTAAAACCACACACAAATTTTTTCGGTTATGTTTTTTCCCCTTTTAATCTGTTCTTGATATTTTTTTATTTCTGTTTTCACTATTTTATAGAGTATTCAAAAATTTTATTTTAAAAGATAAATATTTTTATTTGTTTCTGTATGTGTCTTGAACAAAGTTGGGTTTATTTTATTTGTAAAGTGAATTAATCAATAGGATAAATGGTATACTTTGGTTTGATTAGTTCTTGTGATTTAGTCTTCTGACATTTTTAAAATACTAATGTATAAATTAAAAAGGTTCATATAACACAAGGTGATCTTGAGGGGAAGGCAGTGATTGTGTCATGGGTGACAATGGATGAAAAAGGGTCAAACCAAGTTCGTTATTGGAGTGAAAAAGACAAAAGCAAACCAAAGGTTTCTAATGGAAAAGTTGTTACTTATAAATATCACACTTACAAGTCTGGTTATATTCATCATTGTACCATCAAAAAATTGGAGGTATATTCCATTTACTTCTTTGTTATTGTGTTTCTAGTTCTAGTTAAGATTTTGCCTTATGGATTAATTTTTTATCATTATTAGTAATAATTTTTTTTATATATTTATTTCTTTTTTATAGCACAACACCAAATATTACTATGAGGTTGGAACTGGAAAATCAGCACGTCAATTTTGGTTTATGACTCCTCCAGAAGTTGGTCCTGATGTGCCATACACATTTGGGGTCATGGGTAAGTGTCTTTTTTTTTTTTAATTTAATTTTACGCAAATTCCCAAACCAATTTTGATACTCATCTTTAAGGTTCCGTTTGATCAGTTCTTATAGACAGATTGATATAAATGCGGAAAAAAATGTTTGAGAAACAATGAAAAAATAATTCAAAACACTCCAAAATTATTTTATTTTACATTTTTTAATTATAACTAAAATAATTAGATAATATTAGATGTAATAAATGTATAATTATAGATGTTATATATATATAATATTTATAACTAGAATAACTTAACATTTGTTAAGTTAAATAAAGTAAATTTAGGTTATTGTCTGCTTAACATTATTCAACGTGAATATACAGTAAAATATAGACCAAAAAATATATTTTTTTTTTATATCTTATTTGATGAATAAAAAAGATTACAAATAACCATGTTATCACTTTTTCACCTTTTGTTATACATTTGAACCTTATATCTAAATATAGAAAAATAATAATTCCATTCCTATTTTTGGACATGTATTACTTCAAATATGATTTTTTATATTTGTATATTTTCATGAATTTATATAAAAAAAAAAAGTGACTATCAAAAAAAGAGTGGAATAACATAAATTTAAAATTTTTTATTAATAATAATTTGAGAGTATATGTTAGCTGCAGGTGTTCAAAACTCGTTCCGGCCTGGATCTGAGACATATTTTGTTGGATTTGAATTTCCATTTTTTTAGCCCGTGTTATTTTCGGGTCGGGTTTGTGTTTGCTCCGGGCCACCCGACCCAGCCCGAAGTTTATTTTTTTCAATACGAGATTATATATTTGAGTTAATTAGTAATGTTATATTATATTTTTATAATTTAATTAATATTTTTTATATTATCTGGTATTATTTTTTATTTAAAATAATTTATTTTGATATAAATATGATATAATATTTGTTAAATTTATTTTTTAAAAGTAAAATTTTATTATTTTAATATATAAAATTTATAAATTTCTATATATTAATGTTTTATCGGATTGACCCGGTTCTTTTTTTTTTTTTATAATTTTGAATCGGGTCAAAATAGATCCGTTGGTCTTTTAGGGTTGGGTCTGGATCTACTTAAATTCGGTCCATGAACACCTTACTTAGCTGAATCTTAATTTTTATTAATTGTTGTGGAAATTGATGTACGTATTTATTACAGGGGATCTTGGACAGACTTATGATTCAAATGCAACACTTACTCACTATGAAAATAGCCCAAGTAAAGGACAAGCTGTTTTATATGTTGGAGATCTGTCTTATGCTGATAACCACCCTAATCATGATAACGTTAGATGGGATACTTGGGGAAGGTTTGCTGAAAGAGTTGTTGCTTATCAACCTTGGATTTGGACTACTGGCAACCATGAACTTGATTTTGCTCCTGAAATTGTAAGCTTCAATATTTCTCCCTCTTAACAATAATATCCAACCGAGTTTTGAATGTTCTTTTGATGAATTTGTTGAAGGGTGAAAACATTCCTTTCAAGCCATTCACCCATCGTTACCATGTTCCTTATAAAGCATCAAATAGCACTCAACCCTTTTGGTATTCAATCAAGAGAGCTTCAGCATACGTTATTGTCTTGTCTTCATATTCGGCATATGGTAATAAAAAATCTTTAACTTTAAATTCTAAATGATAAATCTAAATACTAAAGTTGGCTAATTAAAAATTGATTCTTCATACTTTTTCTAATACTTTTACTATCTCAGGTGATAAAAATGTTTTTATGTGAAAATAATAATTAAAACAGTTTAATCAAACATGTCAAACTATCTAATAATTTTTAGCTATCATATTCACTTAAAGACATTTTCACGCGAATAGTCACTATTATTGCATTCAATTTTGTTATGATAATCTAATTAATCTTCAAAATCATTTTAGGAACATATACACCTCAATACCAATGGCTATTAGAGGAGCTACCAAAAGTTAACAGGTCAGAGACTCCATGGTTGATTGTTCTTGTACATTCACCTTGGTACAACAGCAACCAGTATCACTACATGGAAGCCGAAACAATGAGAGTAATGTTTGAACCATGGTTAGTAGAGAACAAAGTTGATGTCGTATTTGCCGGCCATGTTCATGCCTATGAACGATCTGTAAGTACTAATACGACATAGTTTTACACAGTCATCTAATCAAATTCAGAAAGATAAACAAATAATGACAATTTTACACGAATCAGGAACGAATCTCGAATATTGCTTACAATATTCTAAACAAAAACTGCACACCAGTAAGAGATCAATCAGCTCCAGTATACATAAACATTGGTGATGGAGGGAATGTTGAAGGCTTAGCAATCAAGTAAGCTAGATTCTAGATTTACAATAACATAGTGAGTCATATGAATATTTTATGAGTGTGTTTAATTTGTTTCTGATATGAACATTGTTTTGAGAGTGCAGCATGACAGAACCACAGCCAGATTACTCAGCACACAGGGAGGCTAGCTTTGGACACGCCATTTTCGACATAAAGAACAAGACACATGCTCGCTATAGCTGGCATAGGAATCAAGATGGATATGCAGTGGAAGCTGATTCTATGTGGTTTTACAATAGATTTTGGCACCCTCTTGATGATTCCACTACTAAGAAAGCTTCTCAGTAACCATAGATGCAAGAATGGTAGTTTTATCTGGCTCATTTTGATTCTATTAAGATTCTAGCCTAATATATAGGCCAATTTAGGGAAGAACGTTCAGTTAAAAGGAAGGCAAAAAGATTGAAATAGGAGTATGAACTTTGTTATCCTCTAATTCTCAATTTTGTTTTTCAATACTAGCTGAAGTTATATTTTTAATTCAATTTTTGAATTGTAACAGATTTAATATATATATAGTTTTCCTATATGTATAAACCTACTTTTAGACTTGGACACCAAATAAATAAGAAATAGAATAAGAAAAGTAAAAAGAAAAAAAAAACAAGAAAAGAAATTGAAATTCACAACTAGTGTAGATACAAAAGAAAAAGTAGAAATGATTTTTCTAAATAGATAAACTTCTAGAATGGATTAAATAGCAAGGGAAAGTTGAAAAGGTATGACACACACTTTTAGCCCAATATCTGCTCCCTATCCTGGCTCTTTTTTTTTTTTAAAAAAAATGAAAGGTAAGTAAAAATTATATAACTAGATTTGATAGTGAATGATACACATACGTGCTTATATTATATCCAAATAACATAATAAAAATGGTAAAATCTAAAGGAGTTGATCACGTTAAAATTTCTAATGCATGTCCAAAATCCAAAATGTCACTTGTATCCTGCAAGTGAAGCCAAAGAAGGGACAAGGATGAAGGATGTTATAAAGTGGGGGAGTGCTAGGTAAACAATAACTATTTTGAACAACATGAATAACCACCAATCAAATAAAAATATACTACACCCTAATTTAATGTTACTAATTAAATTTATTCTTTTAACCCTATTAATTCACATTATTTACACATTGTTTAAAAATGTTGTTGGTTACCTATACTTTTCCTATAAAGTGAGGATCTCACCATGTGCCACCTAATCATCAATGCAACACAAACACTTTTTCTTTGGAATAGAATTTACAGAGGGGTTTGTTCTACCATGGTTGTTTAAAATGGAGCTAGGATTAATAGTTTGTGTTTAGAAACTTTATTATGACAGAATAACTGTTGATTTGATTTGATAATACTAAAATTACTTTTGCAAGTTTGTAACTATGAAATGGACATGAATTTTGTACTAAACTTATAAAAGAATTAATGGTGGACCTTCCTTCATATTGCAGGTACGGCCAAACAAGCAGCCAATGCTCTTTCCAAGTGAATTACAGCTTCAGCCATAGTTGGCCTGTCTTGAGGCGCTGCGCGCGCACATTCTGTTGATAAATACCACACATACTCCTCAGCAGCTTTTGGGGATGGCATTCTTAGATCCAAAACCTTGAAAATCTCATCTTGATCAATATATGGTACTGCAAAACTTGTCAAATGTCTTTGTTCCCCATCATCATCTTTATGTATGACTTTGCATCATTAGTATTTCTAGCAAAACTGTTGAGTTAAGTTTGATTTTGGGCTAATATGTGATGACAAACATTATTTGGGGTGAAAGCCCAAGTTAGTGTAATGTGTATGCTAAGTGATGTAGGCCCACTTGTATGATTGCTTCAGTCTAAATTAGTGTAGCTTCAGCAACTTAAGGCATTATAGTTCCAACACTTCAGCCCATTACTTGCTAATTGAGAAACAAATCAGTATATGAGCCAAGAGAGAGAGCACCGAACAAAAAGAGAAAAAAGAGAAGGACATCTGTCAACATCAAGGACAGCTGGGGCTCTAGCAAAGCAACAAGACACAAGGACAACTCCACTACTCCAAGGACATCAGTAAAGCAAATTTCAGAATTTGGGAGAGTAAACACAAAGTTGCAAGAGAGCAGAGGTAGTGGTGCAGCTCCTCGGATAGCAGATGCAATGGAGCAAAGGGAGAAAGAAATGCATGCCAAGAAAGACAGTAACTCCAAGGACAACAGAGGTTGGTGGAGCAGCTCCTCCAACAAGCAGCGTTAGTGGAGCAGAATGGAAAAAGGACTGCATGCCAATGGACACAGCTCCAACGGGTTGATAGTACAAGGAATTGGAAGAGGCAAATTAGAGAGCAATCTGAAGATATATAACCAACCTCATTCCAACATTTGAAAACAAGAAAAAGAGAGCACATTCAAGAGCATCATCTCAACATTTGAGCTGAATTCTTTTTTTTCTACTAGAGCTTCATTTCTGAATTTTTATGTTATGGCTATCTAATGTCATCTTTCTGTAATTGAGAAAAAGGCTAATTATGTGAGTAGTAAAAGCCATGAGAGAAGAGGCAAAAGAGATGCATGAAAAAGCCAAATGAATTCTGTTTGTGTAATTTTGTTTCTGTGAACTAAGGTTTATTCCCCTTGCCAAGTTGGAATAGCACTTGGTGGTAAATTGAATCTGCGGATTCTCCTTGCCAAATTGGGATAGCACTTGGTGTTTTTGAATCTGGCTAGGTTCTCCTTCCAAGTTGGGACAGCACTTGGGTTGCTAGGCTTTGGAGTAAAAAGTTTAGTGGAAGATACTAGATGAATTGGGTTGTAATTCATTAGTATTGGTGTTTATAATCTGTTTGATTATAGTAAAAATTTCACCATGGTTGTGGTGGAGACTGTATGTAGGTTTCATGGCACTTAGAAACCAAACCAGGATACATGCTGGCCTCTATCTCTTCTTTCCTTCTCTGTTTTATTTCTGAGTATGAGACAAAACGAAAAAATCTCCTGCATATTTAGCTTCCGCGAAAATAGAGCTTGAAAAGTTAATTTTGAGCTAACTCGATTCAACCCCCCCTTCTCAAGTTCAAACAGTTCCATCAAAAATAATTCCGAAACTATAAACATCACTTTTTGTGGTTATCCCTTTGAGTTATGTAGTATTCAGGGTCCAAGCAGCCTTGGTGTGCCAGCTGCTTTAACTGAAAGATTTGTGTCCTCATCTTCAGGACCCTTCAATGAGATTCCAAAATCACACAATTTTCCTGTCTACTTGAAATCCAATAATATATTGGATGACTTTGTGTCGCCATGTATGATCGGTGGGACAGCATAGTGGTGGAGGTACTCTATTCCCCTTGCTGCATCCATTGCTACCTTGATCCGTGCTGGCCATGACATTAGAACAAAAGAACTTTGGAGGAAGCTGAACTGACCATACTCTCTTTATCAATGCTTTTGTGCTTCCAATTGCAACTGAGAAAATCATTTTAGGTGATATTTGGTTGGAAACTTTGGATACACACTTGGTGAAATACAAAAAGAAATTCTATCACCTTTTTAGATGGGGATCAGTTGGTGACTTTGCAAGGGGAAATGAACCATATACCAGCACAAGCACAGTTCCATCAGCTCAAACGGCTGAACCACACGAAGGAAATTGTGGCATTATATACTCTGCAGCTCCAACCCGCTCCTGGCAAGGACCTCACTCCATTTGTATTACCTGCTGATTTACAGCTCAAACTTACACAGTTGCTGCATACTTGTAGGGTAGTATTTCAGAATCCACAGGGCCTTCCTCCACCTCGTTCTCATGATCATGCAATCCCACTTGTGCCTAATGCACTGCCGGTCAAAGTTAAGCCATACAGATATCCTCACAGCCAAAAGTCTGAAATAGAGCGCATAGTGGCTGACATGCTGGCAGAGGGTATTATACTGCCAAGCACTAGCCCGTTTTCCTCATCAGTTCTTTTGGTTAAAAAGAAAGATGGCTCTTGGCGTTTTTGCACATATTATCGCGCTTTGAATGCGGTCACAGTTAAAGATTCATTCCTGATGCCAACGGTGACTGAGGTTTTAGATTAATTGTTTGGTGCCCGCTACTTCTCCAAATTGGACTTGCGATTCGGGTATCACCAAATCAGAGTCCGCCTCGAGAACTACTTTAAGACTGCTTTTTGCACACACCAAGGTCTCTACGAGTGGTTGGTAATGCCATTCGGTTTGACGAATGCACCGGCTACGTTCCAAAGCTTGATAAACTCCATCTTTGCTATGGCATTGCGCAAGTTTGTTCTCGTTTTTCTTATGACATATTAGTTTATAGTCCGGATTGGCAATCACACTTAAACCATTTGATGCACGTGTTGCATATTCTGAAGTGCAATGCATTATATGCTAAACTATCAAAGTGTTCCTTTGGTAAAATGGAAGTGGATTATTTGGGACATGTTTCCCATCAAGGGGTCCAAGTTGATGAGTCTAAGGTTCAGGCAATAAGGGAGTGGCCGGTTCCTACCTATCTTAAGCAACTGCGGGCTTTTCTTGGTTTGGCCAGTTATTATAAAAAATTCATCCGGCAATTCCACCTTGTCCAATGCTCCAGTTTTGGCACCGCCTGATTTTTATAAGCCTTTTGTTTTGGAGACGGATGCCTCAGGGACCGGGATTGGCGCGGTTTTAAGCCAAAGGAGTCACCCAATTGCTTATTTCTCTAAGAAACTATCAGTTACTATGCAGAGACAATCAGTATATGCACGTGAGATGCAGGCAATTCTAGCTGCGGTGTCTAAATTTTGGCACTACTTGTTGGGTCATCAATTTGTAATACGAACAGACCATAAGAGCCTTAAAGAGTTACAAGCACAGACGATCCATACCCTGGAACAACAGCATGGTTGGCTAAATTACTTGGGTACAATTTTACAATTGAATACAAGAAAGGATGCGAAATTAAAGGCGTGGATGGGCTGTCTCGTGCCTTTTTGGAGCTTACCACGATTACCGACAGTCTGTTGCCATTGTGGCTTTTAGGCCAGATGTGGCTTTCTCAGAGACGGAACAATGCTCTGGCCGGCTGCAGCAACTCCACGAGTTATGGTACTGGGATGATCGCATTGTAATCTCGGTTGGCTCTCCTTTAATTCAACAGCTGCTGCATCTAAGCCATGACTCTTTGATAGGAGGACATGGTGGGTATAAGAAAACTCTGGGCAGATTAGCTGCACAATTCTTTTGGAAGGGAATGTCTTCATCTATTCGCAACTATGTCAAAGCTTACAACATTTGCCAACAGGCAAAGTATAGTACACAACCACCCGCAGGGCTCCTTGAACCACTGCCGATTCCCTCACACATTTGGCAGGACATCTCGATGGATTTTATCATCGGCCTTCCGATATCCCATGGTTGCTCGGTTATTTTAGTGGTGATCGATAGATTATCAAAATTTGCCCATTTTATTCCGCTGCCCACTGATTACACAGCTCCTAAAGTGGTAGAAGCCTTTGTTCAAACCGTGGTGAGTGTGCATGGAATTCTCCATTCAATTATTTCAGACCGTGATAAAGTTTTTACTAGTAAGTTCTGGGAGCAATACTGTGGAACTCATGGTATCACATTGGCTAGAAGTTCAGCGTATCACCCCGAGTCAGATGGCCAAACTGAGGTCCTTAATCGGTGCTTAGAAATGTATCTACGATGCTACACTCAAGAGAACCACAAGGATTGGTTCAAGCTTCTACCATGGGCTGCCTATAGTTACAATTCCTCTTTTCACTCGGCCATTGGCATGACGCCATTCAAGGCGGTCTTTGGGAGAGATCCTCCTTCTCTCCTCAAATATGAACCAAGACCATCAGACACTCCATCATTGCAAGAACAGCTACTACAGCGGGACATGGTCCTTGTGACATTGAGGAGAAACTTAGAACAGGCGCAACAACGAATGAAGCCGTAAGCAGATCGCAAGCGGCGTGAGGTTGACTTTTAAATTGGTGATTTTGTTTATGTCAAATTGTAGCCGTATTGACAAAATTTGGTGGCACTTCGAAAGAACCAGAAATTGTCCATGAGGTATTTCGGCCCTTTTTTGATTAGTGCTCGAATTGGGAAAGTGGCATATAGGCTTGCTCTGCCCCCTACAGCTAAGATCCACCCGGTTTTTCATATTTTCTTATTCAAAAAATGTGAAGGCACCCCTAAACCGACCACTATTCCCACACCCTTGTTGATTGATGAGCAAGGTTGTAAATTACAGCTACATATGGTATTGGGACATCGCATGATAAAAAATAATGAGAAATGGCAAGAGAAGATCTTAATTAAATGGCAGGGCCTGTCCGACGAAGAAGCTACTTGGGAGCTATATGAGAAAATGAGATCAACCTACCCATCTTTTGACCTTGAGGACAAGGTCGTTTTTCACGTGGAGGGTAATGATACAGTAAAGAGGAGTAATAGAGTCAAAAGAAGCACACTGCTACAAGAATTGAGACATGGTTCTAACTAACTGGAAGCGAAAAATAATGCAGAGGAGGGGAATATCAATAGCGGGAGGAAACAAAGAGGAGTGTGGTGCATTGTGAGTCTTTCCTCTCTGACTAATCTTTCTTTTCTCTTTCTCTATCATTTTCTTGTTTATTCTGGACTGCTACTATTATGCAGGTGACTAGTGAAGCTTCTTATACTGTTTATTCTCATCTTCTTTTAATTCATTGTGCAATTTATTTGTAAAAAATCACAAAAATTCTAAATTATAGCCACGTACTCATACATACGTACTCCCATTTCACTTATTTCTCTGAGATAGTATCATATGTCTCACCATTTTTTTCTCCCCCACGTTCTCTTAGAATGTGACATTGTGACCTATTGTTTGTCTCAAGCAATATAATGACTTTTTTTTCAAAAGGTTTTTTTGCGTGATGTGGGACTCAAGTGCCCTTTATTTTTTTATTGAAAATTTGATTTTTCTGGGCATATAATTTATTTTTTTTTTCTTGTTCTTGTTCTCGTTACTGACAAGTTCAGAATTAAGGTGGAAGGGATAGAGTAGAAAAAGTTAAAACCAATAAAAAATGCTTCTATATTTTTTTAGAATCTCGCTAGAGAGCCAATGAGAAATCTTGATAATGTGTACAATGGGTTGGTTATTTAGTCCAATAGAAATAAATAATAAATTGAGTAAACTACCATTTTTACCCATAAAAGTTGAAGACGCTGACATATCTACCCATAGAAAAAGAAAATTATCATTTGTACCCATGAAATATGGATTTCGCATAACAAAATTATCCAAACACTAAAAAATTACCTAAAATCCCTAAATTACCCTTATCTTTACCACCACACCACCTCCTTCACCCAATCACCTTTCTAACCCGCTAACCCTCTTCACCCAGCCACCACCCCTCTTTCCCTTTCTAATCTCAAATTCCACCACCACCCTATTCACCCAGTCACCACCCCCTTTTCTTCCAAAACTCACACACGGAGAAATTACACACACACCCCCACCAGAAGAAGAAGAAGAGAAGAGGAGGGGGAGGGAGACCGCACTGACAACGTGAGGACTCGCTGCCGCTATCGCATCATCATCGCCGTTGTTGAGGGAGCCTGAAGAGGAGATGCGAGCCCAAGAAAGGGGGAGCTGTCGCCACCGTCGCGCCCTGCTGCTGCCGGCTCCGTCACGTCTGTCACCGTCATTGATTGAGTCCGTCACTGTCGTTGTCGCTGGTCTGGAAAGAAGAGAGCGCGCAAGAGATCGGAGAAGGAGGAGAGGGCAACGGCGCCGGTGGGTGTCACTGCCACCATCATCGTCGATGCTGTTTAGTGAGGGAGGAAGAACTGTTTTTTCTCTTTACCTTTTCTATTGTTGTTGTTGTTGTTGCTGCTGCTGCTACTACTTTATGTGAAGAAGATGATGATGGAGGTATAGTGGTGGTGGTGGTGATGGTAGTGATAAAGGAGATGAGATGGTGGTGGAATTTGAGATTAGAAAGAAAAAGGGGGGTGGTAACTGGGTGAAGAGGGTTAGGGTTAGAAATGTGATTGGGTGAAGGAGGTGGTGTGGTGGTGAAGATAAGGGTAATTTAGGAATTTTAGGTAATTTTTTAGTGTTTGGATAATTTTGTTATGCGAAATCCATATTTCATGGGTACAAATGGTAATTTCCTTTTTCTATGGGTAGATATGTCAGTGTTTTCAACTTTCGTAGATAGAAATCGTAGTTTACTCTAATAAATTCAAAAACTCTCATTCAGTTATTTCACATCAAATTTCAAATTCTCCAATTTCAAATTTCAAAATTTTAAAAAATCCAGTTAGTTGTTTCAAAAAAATAACCATCTGAAATCCTAATTTACTAAAATATTTCACTCCAATACTCTATTTTTTTCAACCGGCAAAACTCACCCCACTTTCATCAATAATCATCCGATTTCACCGTCGCTACTTGGCTTGCCACATGCCACACGCCACTCACCCTTAGTAAAAATAATCATTCACTTAAGGATAAAAATAATCATCCGCATACCTAATAAATTGAACATCTAGCATATTTTAATTATATATAACTAAACACAATCTAATAAAAATAATCATCTATATAAAAATTAAAATAACCATTTGCATACCTACTAAAATGACCATCCTAAATTGACCATTAAAATAGAAAAAGAAGAAGATGAATAAACATAAGAAACAGCTATTATGGTGAAACATAAATTTGAAGGACTAGACATGACAAAAGCGGCACTGTTGTGAAGCATAAGGCTCAAATCTGAAAGAAGCTAACTATGCTTGGATCCGAAGAAGAAGAAGAAGAGCATGGTGGTATCATCGATGAGAAGAGGCTTGAAGGAATGGGAGAAAGCGAAGCCGGTTCGGAAGAGAGGCGCGCGAAAAGGCAGTAGCAACGTTAAGTTGAGCGTCGGAGGGCGAGGCGCGTCGGGTTGACCGGTGGAGGTGAGGACTGTGTCGGTGGGGAGATGCGGCGACATCGGTATGGCCGGCGAGAAATTCAGTGACGCAAGGTGAGGATCGGAGAAGATGAAGGTGAGTTTTAAAAGTATATTGAAAGTTACGGTAAGATTAGAAATAACTATACATAGTGTGAATGAATTTAAATACTAATCCTCATCTTTCAAATTTTAAAATTTGAAATTAAATAATTAATTAATAATCTAATTTTTAATTATAATATTATCTTTTTTTTAATCCATTGTACATATTGTACACAATTAATATTAGTTCCAATACTTTCTTTTTTTTTTAATTCTATACATGACCAAATATTAATACGCCTAACTAGCTCCTATTTCTATATATACATAACATAAAATAAACATATATAAACACAAATATAGAATAAAAAAACTAAAGTATAGGATTTAACATTTTAGTAATAAAAAAGGGATAAACTAGTAGTTAATTTGTTGATAAAATAGACGGGTGCATATTAATATTCAATTCTTTTTTTTTTTTTAAAACCATTGAAAAATGGTGAAATTATCAAGTGGTTGATGAAAAAATAACTTAATAATTCAAAAATATTTTTAATAATCTACTATTTTTTAAAAGAAAAAAGTGTTAATGATTCATATGTCAACAGATTATATATATAATTAAATACTATAGCATATATTGTTGTTGTATGTTATTAACTTATTATAGTGTGATTGATTAATTAAACTATTCTGGATTACCAATAATATATAAAAATACTTAAGCATTATTTGTTGTTATTAAAAGGTGTAGAGAATACTTTTTTCTATTTTAAAATATACATTTTTTTTCCTTGTAACAATTAAATAAATATACTTTTAGTCTATTTGACTAAAATATTTTTTAATAATTATTATTACAACTATATATATATATATTAGTAACAATAATATAAAATAGATATTTATTATTAATATAATAAATTTAATTTATTTTAAAATATTTCAACTTTTTACAAAATATTTAATATGATTTATTTATATATCTCATGATTAATGATAAAATCTTAAAAATAAATGAAACTTATTACTTTAACAATAAATATATTATTATTATTATTATTATTATTATTATTATTATTATTATTATTATTATTATTATTATTACATAATATAAAATATTTTAATCTTTTACAAAAATATTTAATCTAAAGTTTTTATATATTTCATGATTAACGATAAAAATTAAAAATAAATAAAATATATAAAAACATGGCTTGAATCAATATATAGAAACCCGGTTATGATGCTCCATGCAAAGTATGATTGGAAAAGGAGAAGAAATGTTATTTATAAATAGTTGTCCAGTCTTCACTGCATTTGTGCTGAGTTCCCTTCACTCTCTTTTCTTTCTTTCTTCTCCTTTGCAATATTTTCTGTTTATCAATAACATTTATCAATATATACAATTTATGTAATTAGATAATTGAGTATACTGCATCGTTAATTGATTATTTATTTACATTTATATTACCTAAATAACAATCATTTATTTGTATATAATTCTCCATGAAAAAAATATCACATAATAAAAATAATAATAAATATCTATTTTATATTATTATTACTAATATATATAATTGTAATAATAATTATTAAAAAATATTTTAGTCAAATACACTAAAATATATTTATTTAATTGTTACAAGAAAAAAAAGTGTACATTTTGAATAGAAAAAAGTGTTTTCTACATCTTTTAAAAACAACAAGTGCTTAAGTATTTTTATATATTATTGGTAACCAAGAATAATTTAATTAATCAGTAACACTATAAATAACATACAACAACAATATATAATATAGTATTTAATCATATATATAATCTGTTGACATATGAATCATTAACACTTTTTTCTTTGAAAAGAAAAATAGTAGATTATTAAAAATATTTTTGAACTATTAAATTACTTTTTCATCAGTAACTTGATAATTTCACCGTTTTTTGATAGTTTGAAAAAAAAGAGAACTGAGTAATTAATATGCACCAGTCTATTCCACCAGTAAATTAACTACTATTTTATCCCTTATTTATTGTCAAAATGTTAAATCTTATACCTTAATTCTTTTATTCTATACTAGATTTTGTCCTGCGTGATGGCGGAGAATTTAAATTATAATTTTTACATAATATTTTTTGTTGGATTTTATAAATTTGTGTAAATAAAATAGTATATATTTATATGAAAATTTTAATCGAATAATTGTAATAAATAGTATAGTAGTGTATTTTTTATTTAATCATACATGAATACATTTAAAATTGTCAAAGGTTGAAATGTATTAAGTAGTAAATTTAAAAAAGTTGCTCACTATAGTTTTCTACTCTTTTTTTTTTTGCTTTTGGTGTCTTTTCTTTTTGTTGCATTGCTATTTGTTAGTGATACTTGTTTTGTGTTTTTTCCGCTTGAATATTTGGACTAAAATATTTATGTGATAATATTAGAAGTTATCTAATATTTCACGTATTTATTGTGTTATTATTTAATTTTTTATATATTATAAATAAATTGATAGATAGGTAGATAGATTAGATAAATAAAAAAATTATAAAATAAATTTTTTTCTTCAAATAAAATATGCAATATTAGAATTTAGATCATTAATATAAATATTTTTTATACTATACTTTTGTAGAATTAGATCATTTAGTATGTAAAATTATAAAATCAATGCTAGATTGATTATATAGATGTTATATTCTTTATAGTAGTATGAATATTATTAATATTTTGATAATTAGAAAGAACATTCAATTTTTTAATTTTATTTTTCATGATTCATAATAACATGTATTTTTAACAATATTATAACAAATAAAAGATATTTAAAAATAATATAAATTGTTGATAAAAAAGTGATATATAGGCAACAAATACACTATATAACTTATTATGAATAATACAATTATACAAAGAAGTAAGAAAATTAATGAATACAATCACATAATGACCTAATACATATGTTTAAGAAATTTAAAAAATAAAAATAAAAACTATGTTCATCAACCAAATTTCAGTTGTGTAAAAAATTTGTAAGAATGGAGAGCGAGGAGGAAAAAGAGAAAGAGGCATGAATTTATGTGAGAAGATAATGAAAATGTCTGAAGTGAATATTGATTTATATAGTAAATATAAGAATGAGAAATGAATATGAAAGGATAAGAGAAGGAATTAGATTTTAATCAAATTTATACCTATTAAAAAGAATTAAGAATAACATTAAAAGCAATATGTAACCTACATAAAAATAAAGTATAAGAGAATATGAAAAATTAAAGTTAAAAAGAATATTATAATAAAAATTCTATGATATAATACAAAAATAGAAGATAGAAGACAAAAACCTAAGAGGTTAAGAATGAATTGAGAGCCACTTAAGTTGAAATGGCATCATGTTAAAATCTAAGAAACTATAGTTACAAAAATTAAAAATATGTATTTAAATGTACATATATTTATATTATTCTTTGTTATTTATACCAGTTAAAATGACCGTCATAATTGTCGTTGTAATATCTTATTACATAATATATAATTATGTTATTTTTAATTATATTTAAAGTAGATTGATTATTCTAACTTTTGTGAAATCTTAACAGAATTTGTACATTTAATTTTGGTTTCTTGTAATATTTGATAATTTGTGGCATCTTAAGAATTATTTGTTTCCTTGTAATGTGACCTTAAGATCAATGTAGAATATAGTAATTATACATTGAATTTTTTAAGGTGTAACCTTTTAAAAATTTAATGTGAGTTTAAGGTAAAGTTTTTACATTGTTTTACATTAAATTTTATTTCTTGTAATCAGGGGCGGAGCTACATGGAGAAAAAGGAGGGACAATGGCCCTCTTTAATTTTAATTTTTTACATGTAAACTATATATAAATTTTAGTTTATTAGTTATTTTTAAAATTTTATTTTATTGTGTAAATATTTTTAGCCCTCTTTAATATTTTATCGCTAGCTCCGCCACTGCTTGTAACGTTTCATAATTTTAATGGGAGGTTTCATGATGATTTTCATAGTTTTTTTTTTTTTTTTGTAGTTGAAGAAAGAATAGCCAAAACCTAAAAATGAATCTATATAGAGCCACCAAATCATGATAGAAAACAAAGAAGTTAAGAATGTATTTAAAGACTACTTTGTATTCTGTTTTAATATATTATTAATAAATTTGAGCTTGTATATGTTTATTTTATGTTATGTATATATGGAAAATTGGAAATAGGAGTTAGTTAGGCGTGTTGATATTTGGTGATGTATGGAATAAAGAATAAACAGTATTGACACTCATCTTTTATTAAGTGAGTCCATGAATTAATCACATAATGCACTTAATTAATTTCTCTTTTTGAATTAATATTAAATTTATTAATAATTAATATAAATTTATATTATAAGCTTCTAATAATTAATAAACTTAATATTAATTATTCATCAATTAAATTTATATTATAATCAAATTTTATAAATAATATAATTATAAAGATGTGCAAATTTAAAGAAATTAAAAAATTTTAACATAAAAATGTTAAAAGAATACACTAAAAACATTTTTTATTAGTTGATAAAAAATAACAATAGTAATATAAGTTATTGATACGAGAGAAAATTAAAACATGAAATGAAATTAAAATCATTTATTTGTCTTAAATTATTTATTTTAAAACAATAGAAATCAACCACTTTTATTTATTTTTATTGTTTCTCCACATTCTTGAAATTAAATTTTAATAAAAACATCTATTCAACTAGACAAAATAATCAACTATAGAAAATGCGTTGGTGTATATAAATTTTTAAAGAAACCCAGCTCAATATATTAACTTGTTTAAATGTTCTCTCATATTTAAACTTTAATTTGAATAATTATATATAAGTTATGTTAGATGATCAATAATTTTGTAGTCTACATGTGATTAAGGTTTAACAACAAGAAAAGAGAGAAAATCAACTAATAATTAATATTTTTTTTATAAAGAAAAAAGAGTGAAATAAAATTATTAACTACAAAATGTTAATCTGTTAAATTTTTTCATTATATTCATAATTTATCAAGTCTTTGGAGTAAATGATAGAGTTTATAAGTAGGAATCAACTTATTAAGAGTGATGTTACTTTTAAGAATACTTGTTAGAAATACTAAAATTAATTTTTTAATTTTTAACATATTAATAGTAATAAAGCATATTGGAATAAAAAAATAATTACTCAAATCAGTTGGCAAGAATTTTAAAAATTGATATTTTAGTTTCTAAAAAAAATTAATACACAAAAATATTATATTTTCAAGTTTGACAAATAAATCAATCCTCAGTCTATTTTTCAGCGGAGTAATTATCCAAATCAATTTCTAAACATTTTAAAAGCGTATATTTTAATTCCAAAAAGACAAATACATAGATCAATTTTAATATTTTTTATTAATTTTTTTAAAAGAATTTATTGTCATTTGTTTACATGAGTTCTTTTGTATTGCAGTTTTAATTAGGAGCATAGTGATCAGAACTAAACCGTTTGATTAAATTATTGGATCACTGTATTATTGGTTTAACTGAAAAGTTATAAATTGAACCAATTGATCCGATCATAATTAAATAATTATATAAAATTTTACTATTATCTTCACAATAAGTATTTTTTTAATTTTATTTTTATATTATTATAATAACTATATTACTTTTATTATAATAATTTATTAATAAGTTTATATTTATTATGTTATTATATACTACAAGTATTTAATAAAAAGATATATTGTAATGAATAAAAAAAATTATTTTTTAATTTGTAAATTTTTAATAAAAAATTATATTTCTATTCATATTTATGCATAATTAAAAATATAATCATAAAGAACAAGTAAAATAAAGAGAAGAGTTAAAGAAAGAGAAAACACTATACAAAACAAGCTGATGGGTGATGAATGAGACTCATTTTTTATTAATTTTAACCTTCTCTATTCTATTTCTTCCACCTTAATTCTAAACTTGTCAATGATTAGAACAAGAACAAAAAGAAAAAGAAAAATAAATAAAATAACAAATGTGATAATTTTTTTTGTATGCGCAGAAAAACCAATTCTTCAATAAAAACAAAGAGACTTGAGTCCCACATCCAGCAAAAAAAACCTTTTGGAGAAGTCATTATATTGTTTGAGACAAACAATAGGTTACAATGTCACGTTCTAAGAGAACGTGGGGAGTAAAAAGGGTGAAACATAGTGAGCAAATGTCAAGTTTAGTTTATAGGTTGTAATGATGGCCTAGATAACTAGCTTTGGAGATATGTCTTTTAAAGTAGACCACAATATTCCTCTTATTTATTCTGTTTTTAGTTAGTTTAATTTATTGAGTAGAAGAGTTTTTTAATAAATAATATGTAAAAATAATAATTTAAAGTTATATTATTTAATTTAATATTTAGTTATTTATATAATATTATAAATTTATTTTAGTGATATTTAATGAGTATAAATAAAAAATTAAAAAGATAAGTTATAATTATCTTTGTTTTTTAAAATTTGGATACTAAATATTTTATTATATTAATTTATTTTAAAATATTTTAAATTGTTACAAAATATTCAATTTGATTTTTTTATATATTTTATGATTAATGATAAAATCTTAAAAATAAATGAAACTTATATTACTTTAATAATAAATATATTATTATTATTATTACATAATATAAAATATTTTAACATTTTACAAAAACATTTAATCTAAAATTTTTATATATTTCATGATTAATGATAAAGAATAAAAAATAAATAAAATATATAAAAACCGGACTTGAATCAATGGAAACCCGGTTCTAATGCTCGATGCAAAGAATGGTTGGAGAAGAAGAAAGGTTATTTATAAATAGTTGTCCAGTCTTCACTACATTTGCACTGAGTTCCCTTCACTCTCTTTTCTTTCTTCTTCTTTGCACCGAGTTCCCTTCACTACATATTTGCACTGAGTTCCCTTCAAGGTTATCTTCTATTTAAGTCATTACTTGTCATATTTTATTTGGGATTAGATAAAGCTATACATATACATAGCCAGAGATCAACATCAAGTGCTAAATGCACTTGCAGCGAAGACACAATTTTATCACTTTAAGGTCATTATCGTGACTGGTATGAGTTTTTTTCACCGATGCCTACGACCTATTTTCTATCTCCCTGGTAACAAAGTTATTTGGCCGCATATACACTACCATGTGGACGGTGCATCAAAGCCGGGAATGTTGCCCCCCGACATCTCAGCCACAGTCAATGGCGTAGCCTTCATTGGAACACTTTCCGACTAGCTCTTCTTTGGCTGGCTAGGTGACAAGCTCGGCAGAAAGAAAGTCTACGGCATGACTATGCTCCTTATGGTGATTTGCTCTGTGGCCTCCGGCTTTCTTTCTGCCGGAGCTTGTCACCTAGCCAGCCAAAGAAGAGCTGGCCGGAAAGTGTTCCAATGAAAGCTACGCCATTGACTGCGGCTGAGATGTTGGGGGGCAACGTTCCCGGCTTTAATGCACCGTCCACATGGTAGTATATGCGGCCAAATAACTTTGTTATCAGGGAGATAGAAAATAGGTAGTAGGCATCGGTGAAAAAAACTCATACCAGTCACGATAATGGCCGTAAAGTGATAAAATTGTGTCTTCGCTGCATCAAGTGCATTTAGCATTTGAAGTTGATCTCTGGCCATGTATATATATAGCTTTATCTAATCCCAAACAGTATATTTCAGACGCTGTTTTTGTAAAAGAGTTTCTGGGTCAATATTGAACATTCTTTGATGCAAAGACAATTCAAGGATGACGGCAACCCTTCTGGCAAGGAATAAAGCCCATGGCAACCATTAATCTCCAATTTCCCAAGGGCGATCAAGTTCTGAATACCCATGCCATTCATGACTCTGAGATCTGAGAGTCTACTGATGCGTAGAGACTTGAGACTTCTTGGAAGAAGATCCTTATCTGGAAATGACTTCATGCCAATGCATCCACCTTCAATCTCCAAATGAGTTAGAGAGGGAAGCCTATGCAGATTCCACTCCTTTTGAGGTACAAGCTTGTCAGAAAATGAAATTGAAGAGACCCACATTCTTCTTCTGCCACAGATCTTGGTATGCATCATTTGGAAAAAGGTAGATCTAAGAAATATACTGTCATGTTTGATTTGGATTCAACACATCGATTATCATCGACACGGTTGGATCCTCCTGTTCCACACACAGCATGTCATAGAAGCTTGAAGTTTGTGCATGCCTCACCACTTTCTCCATTGCAGCAATGGTTTGACCATCAGAGTGAGCATAATAGAAGCCAGAGTTCAAGCGTCTCGGAAGGTTTACTGGTCCTGCACAAGCAAAAACAGAAGATCATTTTTAAAACATATTGAAAAATTGAAAAAATCTTTATGCATTCTTGTTACTTGACTGTTTTATTATCGAGTGAGATTGAAGAATAAGCACATTTTTTATTGAATTCATCACTACGAAGAACATTGTAACCTAGCTTGAGTTTAAGACCATTCTTGACTTCACTTTTGTCACCCTCTGGAAGCACTTTGTTCATCAAACTGATATTACTTGGAGCTAATGGATCTTTGAAAACTGGAATTCCCTAAGGTAGCCGAAAGCACGAAAGGGAAAGAGAAAATCAACACACACCTGCAATTTCCTGATCTAGTGCACAAACAATGAAGTTTTCGCAATCTGCAAACCCAACTCTTCAGCATATCCTTGTAGCTAAAGGATAGAAAGGAGTGAAAGGAATCTCCAGAGGCTCTGAAGTTTTTCATTTGACCCTTTAGAGAGCAATCCAATATTCTGATGATCTGTGAATGCAATTCTAACCAAGAAGAGAAAACATGTAGTCACAATTTTTTTAATAAAATATTTGGGAGGCCATGTGCCCATAGCCCCTCATTGCCATAATAAAGCTCTGCCATTGTACAACAAAAGTCACTTATTTTTTTCACCAAAAGTTCAATCTTGACCATATATAGTATTGGAAAGTTTTCATATGTGCCAAGACACTTTACTGATATATTGCTATGTCATAATGCAGAGCCATTGAGATATATATTAAAAAATTATAAAGGTGGAGATAGATTGGTAGAGTTATGTAGTAGAGTAAAGAGACAGAAGGTATTGGGTGTTCTAACAGGTTAAAACGTGAACCGAATTAGAGCTAGTGAAAATTACATAACGGGCAGTTGAATGTGTTTTTTGTCTTTTTGTGAAGCCATTGTTTGGAACCAAGCCTTGGGAGTGTTGTAGGAGCCAATGCAAAGATTGGGAGAATGAGTAACACTATAACAACAAGAATATGAGATGGAACCATTAGATTTAGATGTGACAACAATAATATACGTGACTATTTCAACAAATAAAATTTATATTAAGATGTTATTTTTTATTGCAACAAATAAAATATAAAATAAATAAATTATATTTTAATTTACGATATATGATAGATTATTTTATATAGCTATTAAAAATATGTTAAATAACTATGTTTGTTAAAAATATTATTAAAATATATTTTTATTTAAAATATTACATGTATAATTACATGCAAAGATGGATCCTTTTGTGAAAAAAAGATTGTAAAAATTTAGTTGTTTAATATATACCTAGAAACAGTAATAAAAACAAAAAATAAACAATATTATTGTTTTTTTAAATATCTGAAGAAATTAGATATGTCGTATATAACGGTATATACATATATATTTCATAATGAATTTATAATCATGTTATTTTTTATTTGTTTATAAGAGCAGGTAAAAAAAAAGTGAATTTGATTTAATCGAAATAAATACGAGCATTTTTAATATATATAAATAAAGCAATTATTTTTTACTATTACTTCATATGTTATTTATTTATATTTTAATATGTTCTATTATTAAGGTCATTAATATTTTTTAAAAAATTTTTTATTTTTATTTATAAAAATTCAAAATTTATAAAAAGTGATATATTTAATGTGTACAAGTTATTTTGGCACATTTTAAACACCTATTGCTTGTAATTTGTCTTAATCGAATCAATTGATCATTAACCTATTTTTCTTTTAAGTCTTTGAATTTGGTGAAAATCATACCCTCTAAGTTTAACTTATTCTAAAGAATTGTTTATAAAATCAAACGCTAAGTCGATGCTAAAATAAATCGAATTTAGAACTCTTGTTTATGTCAATGAAGACTTGCAAAAACATGTCTATCAAACAAAATTAATATATTTTATGTTCATAAATCAGTATTCAAGTCCAAATAAATGTGGTGTTAATTGTATAATATTGTTGTGAAATCAATTTATTTGAATTTGTAGAAGTTTATAATTTGATCGGAAATAATGTTAGGATAGTTCTCCATCTGATGAACATATAGATTTTCATGTTAAAATTCTAGTTTCACCACTGCTGACCACCATCACCCATGTGTTACTGGCACGCTGGAGGCCGAACGGTTCGGCGCTGGTCATTCCTGGTTTTTCGCAGCTCCTCCAAGTCGGTTTTGCTTTTTTGTCGCTTGCCGCCTCATTTTTCTCCACGCTGAACCGCCTCTTATTTCCTATATTCTGCTTCCCTTTGACTGTTGGTTTCGCCGTTTTAGTTTCCTTAACTATTTCCAGATCTGGTTCACTGAGTTGCCTTGGTTCTTCTTCCTTTGTTGCTACTCCTCCTCCATGATAGGAGGTTTTGGCTTGCAAAGGTCCTCCTTAGCTAATGGTACACCATCATTTCTGCTTCTACCTAAGCTTTGTAGTTTGACTGGAGTTTTTCACTTTTTTTTCTACTTGAGTCTCTTTCCTCCAAATGTCATTTTGTGTGTCTCAACTATTTACTAGAGTGTCTCTAGCGTGATAATCCATGTAAGGGTGAGCACGGATCGAGTTTGTTCGGATTTAAGGTGAAATTAGAATCGAACCAAATGAATTATAATTGGTTCGGTTTGGTTCGAATTTACGTATTTTTGTGTATGTACCCGAACCAAACCAAATCGATTAAGAACGGATTGGTTCGGTTCGGATAATTAGGTACATGATGAAACAAAAATTCATAAAAAAATAAATTTTTTATCTTAAAATTCTGTAAGTACAATAAACATGTAAAATCAATAGAAATAATCCAATCATGTTAAACATCAAATATATTAAAAATTAAACACATTAAAATCTAAATATATTAAACACTAAAGACATTAAAATCCAAACATGTTAAACACATTAAAAGCTAAATATAAAAGTGCAATAGAGAGAAACTCAAAATCATTAAAAGGCATATATATTAAATTTTTATTTTTTTATTTAATTAATATATGGTCGGATCTACGGGTTGGTTTGGATTCTGTACTCCTAGAGCCGTTATCCAGACCAATTACTAGAGAGAGTCATTAGTTTGGTTCAGATTGCATTTTAAATATCAATTTCATATATATATATATATGCGAGAGGAGAACTGGATAGATTCATGGATCTCTCGGTTCGAGAAATCAAAATAAGAGGATCGAACCATTTTTTCTGACTCTTTAAAATTTGATAACTGGTGGTTGATTGTGTATTTCATTATAGTTCTATGATTCAAAAAAAAGATGTGTACGAACGAGATATCCAGCAACAAGAAGAAATAGAGGAACTCCCGAACATTTAGCGATCTCAAATGTGTCGATATCAATGATAACTCATTATTTTGATGAAAAATTTTTTCAGACAGAAGAAGATTATGTAAACACTTACTCGAAATCTCACTTATCAGATTCCATTATATATATATATATATCATAAAAACAAACTAAAAGTCACATATATAATTACTCAAAATATTATATATTCTAATATTAACACAATCATATAAAAATTCATTCTCTCTCACACACATGTTCGTTGTCAAAGATAACAAAAACTTAAAAAAATGATTTGTTTTATTTTTGCTGAAAGAAAATGAAAAATAGAAAAATAATTTTATTACGTTTCTGTTGATTATGTTTATGTTAATTTTTAAAAATTATTTTTGCATTTATTAACTGAAAAAATGATACTAAATATATAAATTAGTAAATTTTTGTATTTCGAATTAAATTAAATTGACAAATAATTTTTTATTTAAATAAATCTATTTTAATTAACATGGATTATAATGCAATAGTAGATAAAAAGAAATTATTTTTTAGTGGTTAAAGAAATTATGTGGTATTTATATGATGATTAAAATGAGTCCAGTAGCAGAATAGCTTGGGCTCTTTCTCACTTTAGCTATCTATCTAAGTGGCTACTACTTTCAAATATTTTCGTCTTTTCATCTACAGTATTCAAGACGTTTATGGTAATTCTCATACTTACTACAAGATAAATTATGAACCTGCTACTTAGTGTGTGTTTGAATTCACGTTGGGCAAATTGGAGTTTGAATAGAAGTGATTTTGTAGAATTGATTTTGGGTAGAAGTGAGTTTGTGTCAACATAATTTATGTTTGGCAATTTTTACTAAAATTGATTTTAATAAAATAAATATTGTTTAAATAATATTAGTTAAAATATTATTATAATAAAAATTAATATTTATTTATGAAATTAAAAATAATATATAAAAATTGATAATTTTTTAAGTATTTTTTTATAGTAAAATTAATATTTATTTATTAAATTAAAAATAATATATAAAATAACATATTTTAGTACTCTTTTTAAATATTCTTAATAATATTATTTTTATTATTATTTTAGGTTTTAATTTTTTACGAGTTATATTTTTATTATTATTTATAATTAATTTTTTATTTAATTTATTATTTTTAATAAGAACAATAATACATATTATAAAAAATTAAAATAGTAAATAGTGCACAAAAATTAGAATAATTGTTTTAATATTCTCAATATTTATTTAGAAAAAATTATGAAAAAATCAATAATAACTAGCAACAACTTAAACGTGCGTTGAGTAAACGCAGAAGCTATAATTTTTTGCTTCTAGTGAACGAGCTTTTGGAGTGCAGAATCACGTTAGCGTTTAGCGAAGAAAAGTTGCCAAACATCAAAGAACAGCGTTCAAAGCACTGAAACGCACTTTTATCCTCTCCAACGTGTTTCACAAAATGCCAATAAAGTTGCTGGGCACATGTAAAAATCTTCCGTTAGTATTATTATTTTTTAATATGTATATATTTATTATGTACATATTTTTCCCTTATTATTGTTTATATAATTGATTCGACGCTAAGATAAAAATTAAGTTTGACTCTTAAATATTAAAATATAAAATATTTTTAATTTTATGCTTAATAATAATAATAACATTTGTGTTGCTCGCTTCTTAACAAAATTTTCTGAACTATGAATTTCTAATTTTTAGATATTGGAGCAAAATAGATAATTGGAACAACATAGAGGAATATGAGTTGGGTTTGTATAGAAATATAGACTGGTCTGTTTTTTACAATTTGCGAAAAATTAAGAAATAGTCACATGTTATAAAAAAAAGCATATATTATTATTCGCAAATTTGCAAAATACAGAATAAAAGGCAAAAAAGTTTTGTTTTTCACATCCTGAAAAATGAGAAATACAGAGAATGATTAAAAAAATTGTTTTTTCATAATCTGCTAAAAACTTAGATACATTTGAAATTAATTTGTATGACTCATTTTGAGAAAATTTACATTTTATAAAACCATACACAAATTTTTTCGGTTATGTTTTTTCCCCTTCTAATTTGTTCTTTTTATTTCTGATTTCACTATTTTGTAGAGTATTCAAAAATTTTATTTTTAAAAGATAAATATTTTTATTTGTTTCTGTTATTCTGTATGTGTCTTGAACAAAGTTGGGTTTATTTTATTTGTAAAGTGAATTAATCAATAGGATAAATGGTTTACTTTGGTTTGATTAGTTCTTGTGATTTAGTCTTTCATTTAGTGTTTGACATTTTTAAAATACATCTGGAACCAATTAGGGATATAGCAAATTAATTTTAAAATAAGAGATCTATTATAAAAAAGAAAAAATAATCGCTCACAATTTTTAATTTTTTGAATTTTAAAACCAAAAATACAAGAAATTAGTTTCAATTGGCTCATGATATAGTTGATTTTCTAAACCTTTTTGATGCGCTGAGAAATAAATTATTTATATTAAAAATATTCTGCAAAATATTTATTTAACAATTTATATATTATTTTATATAATTATTCAATTAAAATATAATATAACTTATTTAATTTATTATTTTAAAAATTTAAATTTATTTATTTAAAAAACATAAATTTTTTATATTTTTTTACCCAAAAAAAATTTGCATTACTTGAAAAAGTGATACACTGTCCATGAAAAAAAAAGGGAAAAGTTCATAGAGGATCGGAACTCCAGCCAGCAGCAGCCGGTCTCCGCCTAAATTTTTTTTTTTTTACCAAAGATATGAGACTCGAATTCGCAACTTTTTAATTGAGTATGAGGAGACTATATCATTTGAGCTATTACTTATTGGCACATTTGTTTAGTTGATATTGCGATGTTCTTTGATTTACAAATAAAAAAAAAACGAATAAATGATAATAAAAAATATAATGGTGGTAAATTTACAAACCGCTTTATTAATGAGAAACTTTATTATGAGGGAATAACTGTTGATTTGATTTGATGATACTAAAATTACTTTTGCAAGTTTGTAACTATGAAATTGACATGAATTTTGTACTAAACTTATAAAAGAATTAATGGTGGACCTTCCTTCATATTGCTGGTACGGCCAAACAAGCAGCCAATGCTCTTTCCAAGTGAATTACAACTTCAGCCATAGTTGGTCTGTCTCGAGGTGCTGCGCGTGCACATTCTGCTGCTAAATACCCCACATACTCCTCAGCAGCTTTTGGGGGTGGCATTCTTGGATCCAAAACCTTGAAAATCTCATCTTGATCAATATATGGTACTGCAAAACTTGCCAAATGTCTGTGCTCCCCATTATCATCTTTATGTATGACTTTGCATCCAGTTAGTATCTCTAGCAAAACAATCCCGAAACTATAAACATCACTCTTTGTGGTTAGCCTTTGAGTTATATAGTATTCAGGGTCCAAGTAGCCTGGTGTGCCAGCTATTTCAACTGAAAGATGTGTGTCCTCATCTTCAGGACCCTTCAATGAGATTCCAAAATCACACAATTTGCCTGTCCACTTGGAATCCAATAATATATTGGATGACTTTATGTCGCGATGAATGATTGGTGGGACAGCATAGTGGTGGAGGTACTCTATCCCCCTTGCTGCATCCAGTGCTACCTTGATCCGTGCCGGCCATGACATTAGAACAGAAGAAGTTTGGTGGCTGTGGAGATGATCATGGAGGCTGCCATTGTTCATGTACTCATACACTAAGATGCGCTCATTCGCGTCACGGCAGAATCCTAATAGCCCAACCAGGTTGTTGTGGTGGAGTCTTGAGTGAATCTGAAGCTCATTCACAAAGCCATACTCCTTCTCATCTTCATAGTTGGGAGAGATTTCAGCTCTTTTTATTGCAACTTCCTTACCATCTTGCAGTGTAGCATGGTATACTGATCCAAAGCCTCCTCTCCCAATCATTTTGTCCTCTGAGAAGTTTTCGGTCAATTCAAGCAACTTTTGCAGGGTGAAATCCTCCAAATCTCTATCTTTTCCCTTGCTAGTTATGTGGCTGAAAGGGTTCTTTGAGATTCCATGGACAGTTTGAACTTCTGCTTCCATTGATGAGGTCCAAGTGTCATCTAATCTGCCAGGGTCATGGTCGCGGCCTCGGCCTCCTCCACCTGTGCCGTGTCAGTAAAATAAGCACTCAATAGAGATAATTATTCAGATGCTCAAAGAGTCTAATATATGAACTATTCTATTATCATCAAGTATCATACCCACACATTACAATGTTACCAACAAGTTCAAAAGTTTAATTCATACCCTTTATAAAACTAATACATACCTTTTTTAACTACTTCATCATCAGGTTGAAGGTCGTAGAAACCTTTTAATGTTGGTGGCATCCTTTTCTTTGTAACTAAACTTAGGTCCCATTGCTGGCTGGTAAAGCTTTTTTCATCTTTGTTCACACTTTCACCCTTTAAGCTGGCTTCCAATTCAATTGATCCTGTTACAAACATGGTTTCCATTTCTGTTAATGAGTGAAAAAGAGGCAAGAAACATAAAGAGGCAAGTAACCAAAGTTTTTCATAGTTTTATAAGTCATAAAAACAAAATTCTGGATCAGGGAAAACTAAGCACTTAAGTAACTAAATATTTACATAAAGCTCAGGCCAATCATCTACCATTCCTACACTAAATAAACAGTAAGAATTATAGGATAAGGATCATAGATGCAGAGATGTTCATATATTGTGACTGACAAATAGACAAGAAGAACTAGAGCAATAGAGCATTAGGATGGACATAATATATACCTTCTTTGATTCCATCACCAATTTGAAGATTGGAAGTATGAGCTATCTTGCTCCAGTCTGATTCATAGGATACATCTGACACCATTGGCATCCTTTTCCTTCTTTGATCCAATTTTTGGCTTTTGAGGCTTTCTCCATCTAAGATGCCTTTTCCTCCCTCCAAATATGTTGATCTTGTCACAAATCTCTTTTCCCCGAATTTTTGTTTTTGTTCAGGGATTTCCCCTTCTGTTTTGCAACCAGAAAGAGGTAAGAAACAGAACAAAACATACAAAAGGATGCAATTGCAACATGACACACTGATAAGTAGTGACAAATCATTAGTTTTATATGTTGCTTTTGTGATCACAGAAACAAAATTCTGAATCAAGACTAATGAAGTACTTGAACTGATTTCACATGCCAAACCAATTCAAAAGGCTTGTAATTGCTCAGTGTTATTTATATATATGCTTAAAATAATGTTTGAATTTTGAATGCATATAAAATTATAAACAGCAAATGCATACAAACTTTCATGATCAGGCTGCTTATCACCCTCACAAATGCTAAGCTAGCAGTTAAGAATATAAGATGCATATGCATAAAAATGCCACTGACAAAGAGACATGAACTAGAACATTAGGATAACTATTTTAGGGGTTTTCTTTTTTATGTTTGGTATAATGAATCCAATTCATACCTTTTTTAACTTCATCAATCTGTAGGTTGGGAATATGAGCTATCTTGCTCCACTCCGCGCCCGCTCTATGCAAGAGTTTATGGGACAATATTGGGGACTCTTTGATGCAAAGACGAGTCAAGGATGATGGCATCCCTTCTGGCAAGGAATATAGCCCATGACAACAGTTGATCTCCAATGTCTCAAGAGCTGTCAAATGCTGAAACCCTGTGCCATTCAAGATTCTGAGACTCGAAAGTTTACTCAAGCGTAAAGACTTGAGATTTCTTGGCAAAAAGTCCTTATTTGGAAATGACTTCATGCCAATGCATCCACTTTCAATCTCAAAATGAGTTAATGAGGGAAGTGTATCCAACTTCCACTCCTTTTGAGGTGCAAGTTTGTCAGAAAAGGTGATAGAAAGTAAACTTAAACTAGATGGCAAGCCCCCTTCAGGAAAAGATTCAAGTTCTGGACATTTGTCTATAAGCAATGATTGAAGTGATGTAAGATTTGCTAAATGATTGGGCAGTGACTTCAACCTTCTGCAATTAGATATTGATATTGATTTAAGGTAAGGAGTTGGCAATCCTGTTTCTGGAAAGGATATCAGATTAGGACAGTCCCGGATTTCCAACGACTCAAGTTTCAGATTTCGATCACGAAGTTCCTTGGCTATTGAAAATGACTCTAGTTTGGGAGAATCCTTGATATAAAGAGTTCTGAGTCTCGGGAAAAGGTTTATGGATATGGAGGCGAGCGATTCGCAGCTACTACTTATGCAAAGATATTCCAAGAATGCAAATTTCTTGTGTGTTCCGAGAGGAATGAGGAAATCTAAATTTGGGCATTTGTGGATATAAATTGTTCTCAGGGAACTGGGGTGCAGAACATCAGAGAAGTTCTTGAGAGAGTAACAATCAATAAAAAATAACTCTCTGATATTTGAACAATCTTTTAGAAATTCATCTGGTAGGGACTCAAGGAACTGGCAACCTTCAATTCTAAGGCTTTTTATTCTGGATGTCAAGTTGCACAGCTCTGATGCATCTGCAATCTTCACAATTTCAAAAGAAGACTCAAAATCTACCATGCCTCCATCATCATCTGAAACTAATTCATCATTCTTACCATTTGCGACAGGAGGCATTATAATTGTGGCATGGTGTGAGGAGGATTCTGAAGTCACTTGAGTCACACTTGTTGCAAGAATCTCAGTGCAGCCTTGTTCTTGTTCCTCTTTTTGTTCCATCAATTCATGGACTTGATGAGGTATCTTGGGTGGTGGAGACACGAGGCGATCACATTGAAATATTTCAAGCTTTTTAAGAGAAGGAAGGCACTTAGGCAAGTCTTGCAGCAACTGCGGGCATTGTATCAAGTAAAGCTCGCAGAGACATGGAAACTGAAGACTTTCATCATCTAAGAGAATCCATTCTTTCCAACTAGGCATGTCCACAAACCACAGGATCTTCAAGGACTTAAATGGAACATGCAAAGAACACTGTCCATAGAATTCATTGCCTACTGATCTTACATTGTCACACCCTCGAATATATAGCTCTTCAAGAGACGAAAGCTGTCCAAGTGGTGGCAAGAACTCACAATTCTTACAGTCATAAATACAAATCACCCTCAAATTCGCAAACGAGGCGTCTCCTAACCAGTATGGAAATCTTCTATCAGGACAGCCTGAAATCTCTAACACTTTTAGCTGTTTTGGTGGCTCCAAATATTCTAGTGCTTGCTCACATTCAGCAAAGCGCAGCTGATTCCATCTCAAGACAAGATCTTCCAAGTGCCTCTTTTCTTTCAATTTGGCTTCTGCGGCATTCCTAGCTTCCACAATGTTCTGCAACTCTGTGATGCTTAGCATTTGGATATCCGATATAGTTGCCAACTCTGTCAAATTTTCCCCAGAATTCATGTTGACCGTGAAGCCAATCAAGGTTTGGAGGTTGTTGAAACTTGCAAGCTTTAAGGACATATCTAGCAGCCTGGTTCCCATTAGATCAAGATAACGCAAGTTAACCAAATCTTCCATGGTACTTGGCAGCTCTCGAAGATAGCAGCAGAAAGCCAACTTCAATGTTTCCAAACGAGATAGCATGCCTATTGAATCCGGCAATGCTCGAATTTCAGAGAAAGAGAGGTCAATGTATTCAAGAAATCTTAGTTCTCCAATCTCATCTGGCAAATATGATATCCAAGAGCCTACAATTTCGAGGCGAACTAGATGATAAAGAGACTTTCCGGTCCACATAATAGGAAAGCCTTGTGGATCATTCTTTTCATCAAGAAGATCAAACAAGGAATCTTCCAATGACAAAACATGATCCGAAAGCATCTCGAACGCAACGTCCAGCTCTGATGTAGTGAGTATTATCGCACTTCCATTGCCTGCAGCATCAGAAAAACATGACCGAAGGGCTTCCCAGCCAGAAAGATTTCGAAAACCGTTCAAAACAAGAAGAACCTTCTTCCCCTGTAAGCACTTGTGCAGTCTATCAATCAGTTCTGGTAGACTTTCATCATAGTGAAAATCTTGATTGAAACTATCAAGAGTTATCTTAGCTAAACTCTCGGAATCAAGATCCCATTGAAAGTCAACCCAACCTCGAAGTTCGAAACAGGCCTTGACTCTGCCATGGTAGTAAACGAGGTTAGCAAGAGTGTCCCTTCCGGTCCATGCCGCTCCAACCACAGCAATTACAGGCGTATTTTCTCGATCGGAGAGTAAAAGGTCAACCATCTCATTCATCTCTTTATCTCTTCTTAGATTCTGAGAAGGAGAAGAAGATAGTTGTTCTTGTTTCTCGGTCAGGAAGAGAAGATGCTTCTGGTTTGTTATGGTTTCAAATCTTCGAAGGACGAACTCAAATTCACGTTTAGCATCTGCAACTGTTGTTGTTATTGCTTTTCCAGAATCGAACTTGCAGAGAAGCTCGTCCAAAAGGTACATGATATCTTGGAAGTGACAAAGCCATTCTACCATGTTATTGCTTAAGGCTGAAGTTGTGGCGAAGAGGTTCTCTTGAGCGTCGTCGGCGACAGCAGCAATGGTCAGCAAAGACTGATGAAGAAACTCCATGGTTTCTTGATTTTGAAGGTTCTTGAGCATCTTCCTAGGGAAGGCAGAGACTAGTGGCCAGGCCATGGCCAATCTGAAAGAGAAGATCCAACAGAATTCTGAAACAAGAGCTTAATAAGAAAGTCAACGGTTTGAAAGTAGAGGAAAGGGAAGGGGTGTTGTCTTCAATTACCTAATTAATTTCGCTTATTATTTTCCCATGTTTTTCCTATGTGTTGATTATATGGCGTGTACCACACACCAATTCAATCCAATATTGAAGATCGATAAGATTTGATACAATTAATTGGTTTTCATAATTCATACTATAATCTCTTTCTCTTCAAGCTACTTGTCTATCATCTCACACTCAAACAGTGGTGAGAAATCGTCAAATATTAAACAAAACTCACCTAATATTGACCACATAACTTGGTACTTTTTTTATCTTATTTTTTGTAAAAATGATCCAGCTGCTTTTCTAAGTTGGAATTAGGCACAACAATTTAGTTAAAGCGCATGAGACATTTTTTGAGACTGTCTCCTCTAGCTAATCGTTATTTAATCAATTTAATCTTGAACAAAATCCTCAAAAAAATTATATACCTCAGCTGCATTTTCTATGTTGATTCATAAATCCTAGGTTGTCTTCAAAGCTTCTCCCCACTGCAAAGAAACGCCCTGCAAGCAATGGCCAAGCCACCCAAGAAGAACTCTGCGTACAGGACACTGATAACACAACCCAAATACCAGTGGCTCATTATTAGAACAATCCAGTTGAAGATCATTGATCTTGTGCTTTTTCTTTTTTTCATTAAATATGAAATTTTATTTACAAGTATAGAAGGATGTTACAAAGAGCATGGTGAACAAGAGATTCTCAATACAAAAGGTATCAACAATAAACAAAAGAATCCATACAAAAAACAATGGTTTTGAATCCCTCATCATATCATATCACACAGCCACAGATCAAAGATGCTAAACAAAGCATTCCAATTAAACAAGCAGCCATAGAACATTGCAGAAAACCAAAAAGTTCCAGTGTTTTGTCCTTCCACATATTGTTTCTTCACACAATGTCTTTGTTGGGAATGTGAGCAATGAGGGGCCAGTAAGCTCCCGTCTCGAATTGGCAGAGAGGAACAAGCAAGGGACAATCTGCAATGATAAGATTTGACAAGGAACCTGGAAGCCCCTGTGAAGGTAGAAACTCAAGCATGCTACAACCTTCAATCACCAAATTTTTAAGAGCAACAAGGTGTTGAAGACCATCATGATTCAAAGATGTGAGGTCTTCAAGTCCCATGATATGAAGATCAGTCAAGCAAGCTGGAAGTAGTCCTTCGTCTGGAAAGGACTCTAAACCAGTTAGCTCCCCTTCAATCCCAAAGTACGAAAGCGATAGCATTTCGTGCAGACCCCACTCTTTCTGGGGTGCTAACTTTTTGCAGTTGCTAATAGAAAGCACTTGAAGATTAGGAGTACGCAACCCTCCATAAGGGAAGAACACTAGGTTGCGGCAATCCTTCAGTTGAATCTTTTCAAGATGGTACAATTCTTCTGTAAACTCATTTGATATACTTAGAGATTCAAGATTTGGACAACCTTGGATGTGAAGGTGACGAAGCCGGCTAAAGGAAGACAATGAAAGAATTATGAGACTGTCACAACTGTCTTCAAGGTGCAAATGCTCAATCATGTGTTCTTCTGGATAAAGCTTTAGATTCCTACACTTGCCTATGTAAAGTGACTCTAACCTTATGGGAAGACCAAGTGCAGGAACATATTTAAGTGATGAACAATTGTATATGGACACTTTGCTTATATGTTCATTCCCTTGCATCATTTCCCTAGGTAGGGACATCAACTCATCACAATCAAATAGCTCTAGTTCTCTTAACATTGGAACCCTTGGAAGGGAATTAATGCTACATTTAGCAATTACTAGTTTGTTCAGAGAACTCAATCTTTGGGGTAAATTTCCTGTTAATTTAGGACAATTTTGAATGTGAAGCTCTTCAAGAGAAGGAAAACACTCTTCAATGTCAATTTGCAACCACTCCTTCCACCTATGCATGTCCTTAAAAGTCAAAACTTCAAGGACTCTAAAGGGTGAATCTGTATTACCATAGAACTCAAGGCCCACTGTTTCTAGCCATGTCATTTTTGCTATTAAGAGGGTCTTAAGAGAGTTTAATTGCCCAAGTGGTGGCAATGTCAAGCAGCTTATGCAACCAATTAGTTGTACAGACACCAAGTTAGAGAATAAAGGGTTACCTAACCATTCTGGAAATGTTCTGCCACCATAGTTTTCAATCTTGAGCCTCTTCAAGTTTTTATGCGGCTGTAGATTATAAAGAACAATTGCTTCGTTGGATAAATTATGGACATCGTTTGTCCATTCGAATACCAAATCATCAATAAATGTCTTCATCATCAAGTTGGCCCCTGAGGCTTCTGTGGCATCAATGACATTCTGCAGATTCACAATTGAAAGTAAACCATGCAGTTGAGACAGAGCTCCTAACTCACTAATCCTTGATCCAGTGCTTTTGCCCACGACAAAGGCAGTAAGATGTCGAAGAAGCTTCAATCTACCAAAATTTGGTGGCATCTCTACTAAAGGAGCACCAGTAACATCAAGATGGTGCAAATCAGTCAAATTCTCCAGATCTTTGGGCAAACTAGTGAGCCGATCACAATGTGCTAACAGGAGTACCTGTAAATTGTACAAACACCCTGTAGAGCTTGGTAACTCTTGAATCCTTGTATAAGAAAGATTCAGATACCGCAAATGCTTCAAGTTTCCTATTGTAGAGGGTAATGTAGAAATCGGATAACTAGACAAAGAGAGCACGCGAATGCGTTCAAACATTGGTATCACACCATTGAAATCATTGTCAGTTAATGAATCAAATTGCCTACTAGAGTTTGAGTCTTTGAATGGTAGAAAGGTCCTCACTTGTGAAAGATACCTCTTAGGCACATCAAGCTTGTCTTTTGAAAATGATAAATGGCGAACCTTATCAGGAATTTTCTGATCACCACCCTCCTCAAAGAAGTGGAAGAACTCGCCTCCCACGTATTGTGCCAAGTCGCTTATCAAATCGTGCATGATGACACACAAGTCATTACCAGTTGGTCGTTGTAGTAATGACCTTGACAATAACTCCTGCAAGTATTGCTCGCCTACACCGTGCATTGTTTTAGTCTTTGATGGTTGCAGAAGGCCCTCAGCCATCCACAAATGGATTAGGTTCACCCTATCAATTTCATACCCCTTAGGGAACACAGAGCAGTAAGCAAAGCAGGCCTTCAAATGCGACGGAAGGAGTTGATAGCTCAATCTTAAGGCCGGCAATATGTTACTCTTCTTAGCATCCAAATCCCACATCTTGCTTTGCAGTATGACATTCCATTCTCTAGCATCCGTTACCAAGTGTAAGAGACTCCCAAGAACTTTTGCAGCAAGGGGAAGACCTTTGCACTTCCTCACTATTTTCTCACCAATCTCCACCAAAGTTGGATCAGCTGTACTCAGGTTTGTACTCCCAAAAGAGCAGTGGGCAAAGACATCCAAACAATCCTCATATGGAAGCGGCGAAAGGAAATAAGTGACGGCAGCACGGATAGTAGTTGCAACGTCTTCATTGCGAGTGGTGACTAGAATAACACTACCGGGAATAGCATGAGAAAAGGCCATCTTGAAGAGCTCCCAATCAGAAAAGCTCACAGACCAAAAATCATCTAAAACCAGCAACAACCTTTGTCTTCTCAACTGGATATTAAGTTCAACCTGAAGTGTGTCCAAGTTATCGCTCATAGACTCACAAACCTTCTTGGTTAAGTGCAGCACATCGGATCCCGCCGAAACTTGAATCCACGATAAAGTGTCGAACATTGGCACTAACCGAGGGTCGTTAAACAAAAGCTGAGACAGAGTGGTCTTGCCAATCCCTGCCATGCCAACAATTGCAACAACACATACTGGATCAACTTGCTCACTCATGGCAGCGAACATGAGACGAATGATTTCGTCTTTTTCATGATCCCTGCCATAGACCTTAGACTGATCTACCATACGAGTTGTCGGAACACACATTAGATCAGCACTTCCTAGTTCCAACTGGGATTGCTTTTCATGACGTTCTCTGAGACCTAGACAATCTTTCTGATCCCTTAAAACTTGAATTCTAATGTTTATCTCATCAAGACTAGAATTCAATTTACTGGTAATGGAGTCCAAGAATTCTCTTACCCATTCCATGGCAGTGTTTGACTTGGATGCCAGATTTAAACGCAATACTTCGGTAGCAATCTGGTCCAAAAGGTCTTGGCCATGGTACACAGTTTCTCTGAGCTCGTCAACCCATATCTTGACATATGGATTGACAATCTGTTTCTCTTCTGCATCTCCAAGGACTGCATTCACGGAGAGCAGCTGCAGCTTTAGCTTCTCTGCCCCGGCGGCAGCTGCCGATGCTGCAATAGTTCTCCGAGAAAACAAGTCCAAGAGCTGACGAGAAGCTAGCCTGTCAATCAAGACTTGCAAAGCGGCAGGGAGAAGAGCGCTCACCAGCACACCCACCATTGTGCCTTCTAACACAAGCAACCACTAACTTCACACGATTCTTGATTAGAGATCCAAACAGAGTAATTGATAACTAGCACCTTTTTTTTTCCACTCTGCGTCTCTGCCTCTAGCTTGAGCCAAATATGGAACACTGCATCAATGGTTGACTTTGGAAGTTTCGTCGTAGGAGAGTCATTATTACATACTAATACTATTAATATGGGCAGTACACGGTGATGGTTGGTAGCTTACTTTTCTGGTCAACGGAGCTTACAAAGTAAGATTTGTTTTAAATTTCTTTTATTCTGTTCTTGCCACAATTTCTTTTTTCTTATTATGGAAAAATTGAATTTCATTATCGAAAGCACAACTACACTAATAACTTTTTTTTTGGTTTATAATTAGAATTTTATATATATATATATATATTTTAGAGAAAGTCTAGGACAAGTACTTTTATTAAAATTTGGCCAGTATTAGATGTAATTTTATACTATTAAACATACTAATAATAACTAATTGATGACTAAAAATCACAAAATTTTTATTAAAATCTGGCCAGTATTAGATGTAATTTTATACTATTAAACATACTAATAATAACTAATTGATGACTAAAAATCACAAAATTTACTAGCTTTTTAGCACTTCTCTATATTTTAAGTCAGATGTGTGTCATTAATAGAGTCATGACTCGACCCGTTTACTCGTAAAAATAGGTGATTCGAGCCCATAAAAATATAACCAGTTCATAAGAGGGTCATTTTGGCATGACTTGGATAATCCGCGAATTAAGTGGATTCGAGTCGGACTTATATTTCTTTACTGGACTCACATTTATGGTCAACTATTACAACTAGGCTAGATACCCAATTACTTTGTCCTTCCACTGTGCCAATAGTAGTTTTTTGTTTTTGATGAAGATATTTCTATTTATCAGAACAAATAATGCTTTTCATTCAAGTATTTTTGTT
Organism: Arachis hypogaea; assembly: GCF_003086295.3. Lineage (NCBI taxonomy): Eukaryota > Viridiplantae > Streptophyta > Magnoliopsida > Fabales > Fabaceae > Arachis > Arachis hypogaea. Next base: position 14,033,651 of record NC_092048.1, on the reverse strand, counting down.
AATTAAGTCTAATTAAATTAGTCTAACATAATAAAAATTAATTATGACTAATATTATTTTAAATTTTATTATTTAATTTAATTAAACTTAATTTATAAAAATACTTGAATGTGTAATATTCCTGTATTTAAAACTGCGTCCTAACCAAATTCCCTTTTGTATTTATGCAAGACGCTGGAAATCTCAAAGAAGATTGGTGTTAACGTGTTGTTTTTGCATTTTATCTCATTCTCGTTTTTCTAAGACAGATACTGCAAACTTAGGTTCAGACTAACCCGACTGTGTGATAAGCTGCTGCAGCAGAAAAATGTATTTTGCACCAAAATCAATATACAAAATAATTTTTTATAATGGAAACTTATAAATTTCTATAATATACCTATCACACTCCTGAAATTATATTTTAAACCAAAGTAATATTAGAGTAAATGGGCAAAAATTCACATGAAAGAATTTAGGGTGCTGATTCAAAAGTGATTTGGATCCAAAATCTACCAACTGAACTCAACTTTTCATCAAACATGGTTCCAACATTGTTCAGCGACATCAATGTTGTGCTGTTAACAGCAAATCAATTCTGCATAATAAGACAAAACATTTCGAATTGGATCTCCATTTTATTAGGAAAAGAATCAATCAAAACAAATTAAATGTGGTGCACATCCCTTCCACAAAACAAATTGCGGACATCTTCACAAAATCCCTCTATTTCACATCATTTGATTGCTTTAAAACCAAACTCAAGGTAACTTCCGAAGTGAACTTGCATTTGAGGGAGGATAATAGCGTAGAGACTGAACATACAGAGCATAAAGTGCAGAGCTAGTGTTGTTTATACTTAGTAATAACTAAATCAGTTTAGTTTCCTTTTATATACATTCTGATAAAGTTGGTTATAACAGAATAGTTTCTTTAGGTCAGTCTTGGACTCTATATATAGTGCAGAGTCATAACAGTGTAACACACAATCAATTCATAATATAATACATGCATATTGAGTTACTTCTCTTCCAAGACTTTCATCTTCAATCTTGCATCGTTCAAAAGAATTCGTGAGTTTGGTTGTCACCTCAAAGTGACTTCAGCGGCAAGGAAAGAAGTTCCCATTAAAACAAACTTAGTGGGACTGACTTGGGTGATGTAAGCTGTCTGCTCCTCCACAATTGGATCAAATGAGAAGCTTTTTCCTCTGAAAGAAAAAGTCTTAATGGGAACTGCCTCAAATCCTATCTTGAGAAAGAAAAAAGTGTCTTAATGGGAACTGCCTCAAATCAAGATAACCAAGATGGAGCTCTTGAAATTACAGTGAGCGGCGAAAAGTACCGATGCCTTAGATTCGCCAAGGCAAAGAAATGATGCTTGATGCTCTGCTTAGCAGACCAGAATGGAAAAAAAGTACGTTTTTCACTCCTCACTTCCAAAAGAGAGGGTTAGTCCAGCTAAGAGACTAACATGCAATTCCATGTTAAGTTGTGGTTTATTTGTTCATTATTCGTTGATCAATTTGAAAAGTCATTGGTTGGTCCATATATTTTTATCTGTAAATTTTTAGTATTACAGTTTCACACTGATGAGTTGGTACTTTTTGTAGTGAAAATATATGGTTTCAGTTACATTAAGGACAACTTTGCCAAGTTAAATACAAAGTTTTTATTGCTATCCGGACAATTGTTACGACTTCTGCATTAAAAATATGTAGCTTATGTTTTCTTAATCTTACATAGAATTGAACATAATTTAAATAATTATATTACTTTCCACTTGATTTTATAGTGGAGCAGCATGTTTTTAAAATATGCAACAAGGATTTTTATCAGATAGTAGGAATATTTGCTCTATTCTAATTAAATTAAGATTAAGAATGTGTCCGAATGGTGGATGATGAGTTTGGAAAACTCTAAGACTAATATTTGTGATGACCAAACATTATTATAAATAGCAAAAATTATTAATTCACAAATGCTAAGATTGATTTTTGCTATGCAGATTTTCTTGGGCCGGAAAAATAAAAAGAAATTGTTGCAAGCCCATGTTAAAAGCAACATTCAGCATTTATACAAAATCCCTTAATTCACATGGCTGGATTGGTTGCTAAAATAATTGGGCCAGAACTCAAAAAGATTATCATAAGCTCAAATTCAATTTTGATGAATGTTTCCATGCATGATCCGAATCCAAAATTCATCAGGAAAGCAAATGTTACCAATTGGGCCAGATTAAATTTTGTTGCTACCAAGCCAAATATTATTTTTTTTTTGATGAATGTTTCAAAGCTTGGTCCGAAACCAAGTTAAAAAGAAAGCAAATTGGCTCCATGCTTTCAACGGATTCCACTTCTTCATTAGGGATGAATTTCAAATTTAATTTAAGCATTGGGAACATAAGTAAGTGAGAGAAGATTGATTTGATTGCTATGATGGCTATACACGCCTCTCAGTAAAGGGAAGTAAAAGCAACCTTTACTTGTGTAATGTGTTCATTACATTGAATTGCCTTTTTCCAAGTTGTTTATTCTCTCTCATCTCTTTCTTCTCTTCGGACATTAACCAGGAAATAATGGAAGCCATGGAAGCTACATCTACTCACCGAAAAGAAGATAGAGCATGCATCAAGACCATCGAACTAATGATGGCAAGAAAACATAACAAAAGAAAAGTATGATGTGGCTAAGATCTGCATCACTCTTGGTAAGATTCTGTGATGAGATCTTGGCTTCTTCATACCAAAAATGGTTGATGAAGATTCGGCCAGCAAGGAAGATCTTTGGAGGATGGCTTGTCTTTGATTCTGCTCAACCACCACAGGAAGTAGCTAGAGTGGCGAAGTGATGGTAGAGGCAGAGATTGAAGCAGATGAAGTCATCATCATCATGAAGCATCAAGGGCCAGAAATCCATCTTGGAGAGCAAGCCAAGGATGGAGAGCTCGGATTGATGAAGAGTGATGATCGACCAAGGAAGGACTAGAGGTAATTGCATGTTGGGTTTAGCATGGTTATCTCTTCTCTCTCTGGGTGGCCGAACCGGTTATGTGTGAAGGAAAAGACGTTAAGCTTGGTTTTTGGCTTCAAAAGTGGAGGCTTCTCTCTTCTATAAAAAGAGTGAACAACCACTGTTTAAAGCAAGGAGCTAGAAGTAAGCAGTGAGAGTGCAAGGCATAGGATTCTCAGAGCTACCTAAGTTTACAGATTTTCTTCTCCTTCAATGTATTCTGTTTAGTATTTTTCTGTTTAATTTTGTCATGTCTTGAGTCTCATGGAAAAAGGCAAACAGTGAGGTTTGTATGAAAAAGCCATAGAGCGGAAAAAGGCAGAGAGTTCAAAATTAAAAGAAAAAGCCATAGATGTCTTAGAGTTCCTTTGTTCATCTATGTTGTGTTTCATGATTCTGTGGGAATCCCCTTGTAAGTTGGGTTAGCACTTTACAGTTTGTAATTAGATTGATTATAGTGAAATTCCATCATGTTTGTGATGGAGACTGGATGTAGGCTGCACTGCACTTAGCAGCTGAACCAGGATATATCTGGGTGTAATCTTCTACTCTTCTCTACTACATTTCTGTTTCTACTGCACATGAGCAAAAATAAAAAATATCTCGTGCCAAGTGACGAGACAAAAAGAAAAGTCTCGTGGCTAGGGACGAGACAAAAGAAAAAGTCTCGTGTGAAGTGATGAGCTAAAAACAGAAAAGTCTCCTCTAAGTCCAGCAAGTGTTAGCAAGCAAAAAGGGGGCTAAGATTCAACCCCCCTTCTCTTAGCCACTGAAACCATCAATTGGTATCAGAGCTTGGTCTCAAAGAGATTAAGCTTTGCAGCTTGGAGTAAAGATCCTCATGGCAGAAAACAGTGGCTCAAATGTGGTGTCCTACAATTTGACCGAAGGACAATCAAGCAACAGACCTCCTCTTTTCAATGGGAAAAATTATACCTATTTGAAGGAGAGGATGAAGATATTTGTGCAAGCAGTGGATTACAGACTATGGAAAATCATCTTGGAAGGACCTCAATATCCAACTGTTACAAGTGCCGAAGGAGTTGTTTCTCTTAAACCTGAAGCAAGTTGGACGGATGAAGATAGAAAAAAGGTGGAGTTCAACGCCAAGGCCATCAATCTGCTCAACTGTGCTATCAGTTTTGAGGAGTACCGACGGGCATCAAGATGCACAACGGCAAAGGAAATCTGGGACAAATTGCAAATCACCCATGAAGGAACCACCATTGTAAAGAAGACTCAGACAGACATGTTAAATAGAGAGTATGAAATGTTTGCAATGAAGGAAGGAAAGTCCATTGATGAACTGTTCGAACGGTTCAACGCCATCATTGTTGGCTTAGATGCTCTGGGAATTACACATTCTGAATCTGTGCTAGTGAGAAGAGTGTTGAGATGTCTCACAAAAGAGTGGGAAACAAAAGCTTTAATTGTTTCTGAGAGCAGTAGCTTAGATTCCATGACAGTTGATGATTTGAGAGGAAATCTTCTTGCCTTTGAAAACACCTATTTGAAAAAAGATTCAAAAAAGAAAGGAATTGCTTTTTCTTCTATGACTAACCCTCTGGATGAAGAGTCCAGTGATAACTTCTCTGAACATGAATTTGTGTTGTTTGCCAAAAAATTCAGGAAAATGATGAAGCTTAAAGGCAAAGGCAGCAGCTCAAGGAGAGTGAAGAAAGACCTTAGCAAAGTTACTTGTTACAACTGCAAGGAAATGGGGCATTTCAAATCTGATTGTCCCAAGTTAAAGAAGGAGGAAAAGCCGAAAAGAGGAAAGAAGAAGGGACTGATGGCCTCATGGGAAGATTTGGAAAATGACTCGGATGATGATGATGAGGAATCCGAAACCAAGTCACAACCTTGTCTCATGGCAGATCACATAGATCAGGTAGTCTTTCATAATCCTAACACTGAAGATCTTCATCTTATGATAGACCACCTTTCTGAAAAAATAAGATGTTTTCTGCTGGAAAATCAAGAACTTGAACAACAAATCACCATTCTTAAGGCTGAAAACAGTTTTTTAAAAGAAAAAGTGAGAGAGGCCGAAACTGCTTGTGATCTTGTTGAAGAGAATAAGCAGTTAAGAGCCCAAATCAAGAGCTGTGAAAGTAATCATTCCGTTCTTGCATATGTGGATTGTTTTAAGCAAAATGAAGAGTTGCTTAAAGAGGTTAAAAGACTTAAGGAAGACTTAGCCAAGTTCACCCAAAGTTCTGAAAATCTGAATCAAATCTTGGCTAGTCAAAAACCTATTTATGATAAGGCTGGGTTGGGGTTTTATAAATCTGAAAAATCTCATTTTGAAAACATTGCTTCATCTTCAAATGATACAAGGAATCAAGACCCCACCCACTTTAACAAAACAGCAACTCCAAGATTTTGTAGGCTATGCAATCGACATGGGCACTTTCCTATTCAATATTTTTTTGGTGAAAGAATGGTTGGTGATAAGGTTTATAAAATTGTTTTTTATTACAATGGCTTAGGACATAGAAGATGGTTTAACGTAAAAGGATCCAAAAAGATTTGGATACCTAAGGTCACTTAAGCTTGTTTTGTAGGTGTGCCTAGCATCCAAACGGAAAGAAAATATGTGGTATATGGACAGCGGATGCTCTAGGCATATGACCGGAAAGACAACCTTCTTCATAAAGCTTGATGAATATGATGGAGGACTTGTCACTTTTGGTGATGATGCAAAAGGAAAAATAGTGGCTGTTGGGAAAGTTGGTAAAAATTTTTCTTCTCGTATAAATGATGTTCTCCTTGTACATGGCTTGAAACATAATTTGCTTAGTGTTAGTCAACTGTGTGATTTGGGTTTTAAAGTTGTTTTTAAGAAGTTTGTCTGTTTGGTTGTGTGTGAGAAAACTGGAGATATTTTATTGGAGGCCAAAAGGTGTAACAATGTGTATGGATTAACTCTTGAGGATTTAAAGGAACAAAATGTAACATGCTTTACATCTCTTGAATCTGAAAAATGGCTTTGGCATAGAAAGTTGGGTCATGCTAGCATGTACCAAATTTCTAAGCTAGTCAAAAAGAATTTGGTTAGAGGAATTCCAAACATCAAGTTTGATAAGGATCTTACTTGTGATGCTTGCCAATTGGGCAAACAAGTAAAATCCTCTTTTAAATCAAAAGATGGAATCTCAACCAAAAGGCCATTAGAGATGTTACATATTGATCTTTTTGGTCCTACTAGAACTTAAAGTTTAGGAGGTAAACACTATGGTCTTGTGGTGGTAGATGATTACTCTAGATTTGGTTGAGTACTTTTCCTTGCTCATAAGAATGATGCCTTTCATGCTTTTTCCACCCTTTGCAAGAAAATTCAAAATGAAAAGGATTTGAAAATTGCCCATTTGAGAAGTGATCATAGAAGAGAATTTGAAAATCAAGACTTTGAAAAATTCTGTGATGACTTAGGGATTTCTCATAATTTTTCATGCCCTAGAACCCCCCAACAAAATGGAGTGGTTGAAAGAAGGAATAGAAGCCTTCAAGAAATGACTAGAGCTATGTTATGTGAGAGTGAAACTTTTAAATTCTTATGGGCTGAGGCTGTGAACACAGCATGTTATATTTTGAATAGAACAATCATTAGAAAAGGGTTAAAGAAAATGCCTTATGAGCTATGGAAAGGAACCCCTCCAAATCTTAAGTATTTTCATGTTTTTGGATGCAAATGCTTTGTGCTCAACAATAAGAAAAACCTTGGAAAATTTGATCCAAAATCCTATGAAGGAATGTTTGTTGGATATTCCACCACAAGCAAGGCCTATAGAGTTTATCTCAAAGAACATAGAACCATAGAGGAATCCATACATGTTACTTTTTGTGATTCTAACTTAATTCCCAGTATTGTGAAGGATAATGATTCAGATTGTGAAGAGGCTGGAACCAATCAAGAAAATCCCAAATCTGTGCAAAATGAAGAATCTGTCAGCCCGGTTTTGTCTCGTCAGTTTGGAGGAGACATTTCCATTTTGTCTCCTGAGTAGGCACGAGCAACTGAAACAGTGAGACCACCAGAAGTTCATCAAAGCTCTACACCTGTCCGAAAACCTAGAGAATGGAAGTCTATGAGGGGTTATCCTCATGACTTCATCATTGGTGATCCCTCTCATGGTGTAACAACAAGATCCTTCATCAAAAGGCAAACGGAACCTAGCAACCTCGCTCTCTTGTCACAAATGGAGCCCAACAATGTCAAACAAGCTCTTGAAGATCCATCATGGGTCAAGACCATGCAAGATGATCTTGCTCAATTTGACAAGAATGAGGTTTGGACATTAGTACCTCATCCGGATGGTAAGAAGGTAACGGGTACTAAGTGGGTATTTAAAAATAAGCTTGGTGAGGATGGACAAGTTGTTCGTAATAAGGCTAGATTAGTGGCCCAAGGTTACGATCAAGAAGAGGGTATAGATTTTGATGAGTCTTTTGCTCCCGTAGCTAGATTGGAAGCAATTAGATTGCTTCTTGCCTATGCCGCCCATAAAGGTTTCAAAATGTTTCAAATGGATGTTAAATGTGCTTTCCTTAATGGCTTTATTGATAGAGAAGTGTATGTGGCACAACCCCCCGGTTTTGAGCATAAAGAATTTCCAAATCATGTTTTCAAACTAACTAAGGCCCTTTATGGTCTTAGACAAGCTCCAAGAGCTTGGTATGAAAGGTTAAGTGCCTTCTTGTTGGAAAATCAATTTCAAATGGGTACCACCGACACTACTTTATTTATTAAAGCAGCTAATGATGATATACTCCTTGTTCAAGTTTATGTTGATGACATTGTATTTGGATCGGCCAACATTTTCTTGTGTGAAGAGTTTGGAAAACTCATGACTAGTGAGTTTGAGATGAGTTTAATGGGAGAGCTTACTTTCTTTCTTGGCCTCCAAATTAAACAAACTCCTAGTGGCACCTTCATTTACCAAGGAAAGTATGCAAAAGAGCTTATCAAAAAGTTTGGCCTAGAAAACTCCAAATCAATGGGAACTCCAATGCATCCTAATACAAAACTTGAAAAGGATGATGAGGGTCAAGATGTGGATGAAACAAGGTATAGAGGAATGATAGGTTCTCTTATGTACCTTACTTCCTCTAGACCGGATATAGTCCAAAGTGTGGGTGTATGTTCAAGGTTTCAATCTCATCCAAAAGAATCCCATCTTACGGCTGTTAAGCACATCATTAGATACATCAAGGGAACTTGTGATTATGGCTTGTGGTATCCTAAATCTGATGACTTTTGTGCAGTAGGGTTTTGTGATGCAGATTATGCGGGAGATAGAGTGGATAGAAGGAGCACCTCCGGCGTGTGTTGCTTCCTTGGAAGCTCACTCAACATGTGGTCAAGCAAGAAGCAAGCCACAGTGGCTCTATCCACAGCTGAAGCTGAATATATTTCTGCATCTGCATGCTGTTCACAATTAATTTGGTTAAAAACACAATTGGAAGATTACAAATTAAAAATCAATAGTATACCTTTATTTTGTGATAATATGAGTGCTATAAACATTTCAAAAAATCCGGTTCTGCACTCAAGAACCAAGCACATTGAGATAAAATATCATTTTATCAGGAAATATGTGCAAAAGGGTACTATTGATATTCAATTTATAAAATCTGAAGACCAAATTGCTGATATTTTTACAAAACCCTTCTGTGAAGACAGATTCTGTGCCCTGAGAAAAAGTTTGGGAATGTTTGATTTATGTTTCATTGATAAATTGTGAAAAGTTGATTCTATTCAGTTTTGTCTCGTAGGTTTGGACGAGATAAAATTAGAAGCGTTGGAAGGGCTGTGATCAAGGGGGAGACAGTGTCTAAAAGAAAATTCTCATGGGCCCCACCTAATTTTCTTGACCCCACTTTGCCGTTGTGGTAGTTATCTCTCTATGCAAATAAAAATCTTTTTCCTGTGTCATCATATCTTTTTGGAAGTGGTTATTGTCAAATCAAATCCCTCTCTCCATCTAATCCCTTGATTTAAGGCAACAACTTTTCAGATTTTAGATTTCAAAATAAAAAAGGGGAAATCATTTTTGGGTAATAACTACACCATAATGGTCATTAACCGTCCACTAATGGTCATTACTTCCACCAAATTCTCTCTCCAGTCCTCATTTAATGTGTCTCTCACCTTCCTTCTCCCCCACTCAATTCGGTTACTTCACCTTTCATATTCCACTCTTCCATCACCATGAAAAAGAAAACCGCGCCAAGAAAGAGCGAAAGAATCCTTCTCTCCCAAAAATCATCAACCCCTCAAACCCACACTCATATTCACATACATTCTACTTCTTCATCTTCTCCTTCACCCCCAACCAAGCACACCAAAGCCATGAGAAGAAAAGTTGTGGCACAAAAGAGCTCTGGAAGAAGAAGAAGCGGGAAAAATAAGGAGCCCCGCATTGAGGAAGAGGAAGAATCTCATACTTCTCCCATTCATTCACCACCATCTTCACCACCAAAGAGAACTACCCCCGGAAAAAGTTCACAGAAGACCAAGGGGTTTGCACTAAATGACACCACCGAACCTCCAAATTTGGAATCCTTGGATTTCAGAAACAAGTATGGCAAGACTCACTCCCACTTTGATCCGAGCAGATTCAACTCTTGTACCTCTTTTGAGTTTCACAATGAGGTTATGGAAAAACGTCATTTGTGCGCAACCTACCTTGTCAGTCTCGACACTCTCACCAACAAAGGCATCAACATCTCCTCTATGTTCGAACTCCTCAACTGGAAGCCACTTCTTCTCATCCAGAAACCAGTCTATCCTGGCCTAGTCCGAGAGTTCTACACCAATATGCGACTCATTGACGGCACTCTTCATTCCTATGTCAAAAGGGTTCAAATAACCCTTGATTTTGAGACCATTGGAGCGGCCCTGGGCTTCAAGGATGAAGGACCGCGAGCGTACATGGTAGACAAATGGGATACACAAGTCGGCGTTTCATACAAAACGGTTCTTCAGCACATTTGCGAGAATCTTTCTGGCTTGCATGGAACGATTCCAACTCACAAAGCTCTAGGACTAGTCAACTCTCTGTTTCACCGAATCATCACCCATATTCTGACTCCCCAAAGCGGCTCACACAACCGAGTAACATTTTCTGACTGTCTCATATTATTTGCTTTGGTTACCTCTACTCCGATATCCTTTGGCTATATTATGATTAGGCATATGTGGGATTCTGTTAGAAGCACCAAAAAGGCTAACCTGCCTTATGGTATGTTTTTAACTAGAATTTTTGAATACTTTAAAGTTGATCTGTTGAATGAGGCAGTAGAAAACAAAGTATCCTCAATCAGAGGAGGAGGAGCGACTAAGGGAACCAAATGGGGCAAATCTGTTGCATCGGATAGTGACAATGAGACCAGGCCAGAGTCTTCCAAAACGGTCAAATCCCTCAAAGAGATTTTGGGTGAATTCTCAAACATGGCAGAAATGATGGTTCAATCTCACAAAGAGGCTCGCAAGCAAGCTCTTGAGAGCGAGAAAGCTTGGAAAAATTGCAAAGAAAGGATCGGCTTCCCTTGGTAAGAATAAGCATATATCAAGGGGGAGCCATGTGACATTTTGAAAGGGGAGAAATTCAAATCTTCAAAGGGAGTACTCATACTCAATGTTTATATTTCTTTCCATTTCAATTTTAATAATGTTTGTCATCAAGGAAGAGATTGATGAGTTTGGAAAACTCTAAGACTAATATTTGTGATGACCAAACATTATTATAAATAGCAAAAATTATTAATTCACAAATGCTAAGATTGATTTTTGCTATGCAGATTTTCTTGGGCCGGAAAAATAAAAAGAAATTGTTGCAAGCCCATGTTAAAAGCAACATTCAGCATTTATACAAAATCCCTTAATTCACATGGCTGGATTGGTTGCTAAAATAATTGGGCCAGAACTCAAAAAGATTATCATAAGCTCAAATTCAATTTTGATGAATGTTTCCATGCATGATCCGAATCCAAAATTCATCAGGAAAGCAAATGTTACCAATTGGGCCAGATTAAATTTTGTTGCTACCAAGCCAAATATTATTTTTTTTGATGAATGTTTCAAAGCTTGGTCCGAAACCAAGTTAAAAAGAAAGCAAATTGGCTCCATGCTTTCAACGGATTCCACTTCTTCATTAGGGATGAATTTCAAATTTAATTTAAGCATTGGGAACATAAGTAAGTGAGAGAAGATTGATTTGATTGCTATGATGGCTATACACGCCTCTCAGTAAAGGGAAGTAAAAGCAACCTTTACTTATGTAATGTGTTCATTACATTGAATTGCTTTTTTCCAAGTTGTTTATTCTCTCTCATCTCTTTCTTCTCTTCGGACATTAACCAGGAAATAATGGAAGCCATGGAAGCTACATCTACTCACCGAAAAGAAGATAGAGCATGCATCAAGACCATCGAACTAATGATGGCAAGAAAACATAACAAAAGAAAAGTATGATGTGGCTAAGATCTGCATCACTCTTGGTAAGATTCTGTGATGAGATCTTGGCTTCTTCATACCAAAAATGGTTGATGAAGATTCGGCCAGCAAGGAAGATCTTTGGAGGATGGCTTGTCTTTGATTCTGCTCAACCACCACAGGAAGTAGCTAAAGTGGCGAAGTGATGGTAGAGGCAGAGATTGAAGCAGATGAAGTCATCATCATCATGAAGCATCAAGGGCCAGAAATCCATCTTGGAGAGCAAGCCAAGGATGGAGAGCTCGGATTGATGAAGAGTGATGATCGACCAAGGAAGGACTAGAGGTAATTGCATGTTGGGTTTAGCATGGTTATCTCTTCTCTCTCTGGGTGGCCGAACCGGTTATGTGTGAAGGAAAAGACGTTAAGCTTGGTTTTTGGCTTCAAAAGTGGAGGCTTCTCTCTTCTATAAAAAGAGTGAACAACCACTGTTTAAAGCAATGAGCTAGAAGTAAGCAGTAAGAGTGCAAGGCATAGGATTCTCAGAGCTACCTAAGTTTACAGATTTTCTTCTCCTTTAATGTATTCTGTTTAGTATTTTTCTGTTTAATTTTGTCATGTCTTGAGTCTCATGGAAAAAGGCAAACAGTGAGGTTTGTATGAAAAAGCCATAGAGCGGAAAAAGGCAGAGAGTTCAAAATTAAAAGAAAAAGCCATAGATGTCTTAGAGTTCCTTTGTTCATCTATGTTGTGTTTCATGATTCTGTGGGAATCCCCTTGTAAGTTGGGTTAGCACTTTACAGTTTGTAATTAGATTGATTATAGTGAAATTCCATCATGTTTGTGATGGAGACTGGATGTAGGCTGCACTGCACTTAGCAACTGAACCAGGATATATCTGGGTGTAATCTTCTACTCTTCTCTACTACATTTCTGTTTCTACTGCACATGAGCAAAAATAAAAAATATCTCGTGCCAAGTGACGAGACAAAAAGAAAAGTCTCGTGGCTAGGGACGAGACAAAAGAAAAAGTCTCGTGTGAAGTGATGAGCTAAAAACAGAAAAGTCTCCTCTAAGTCCAGCAAGTGTTAGCAAGCAAAAAGGGGGCTAAGATTCAACCCCCCTTCTCTTAGCCACTGAAACCATCAGTGGAGTATCTTGTCAGTTCTAACATAAATAGATATTTATTTTATATGCATTATTAATGTAGAGGATTTTGCTTTTTATAGTTTAGTTATTTGTTCATGTAGCAAATTCTCTCTTATTAATTTAACTCTTATTGTTCTGGGAGTTGCATTAATTTATGAATGATGATAGGAAATGATTGCATCATATCTTAAAAATGTTAACCATCCGGAAAAATTAGGCTTAATTATATGATTCACTAGCCAATTCAAATGAAACAATCCTAGGATAATTCATATCCTACTTTTGTTTGAATAATACTTAATGATGAAAGCTGATTTAATCATTAGTATTATTTATTATTATAGATAACTTCTAGTTTCAACATTGTGATGAATGAAAAGAGTCCTGAAATTGGAAAATGCCTATAATAATGGTTTTGACAATGGATTGAGGACTTAAAGTGGCATCAACCCTAAGTATTCCCTCAGATTCATCAATCTTAAGCAAATCCAACTGAGATTGCAAAAGAGATGCTGGCATATAATGTGTCCCTTCTGCTCTTTTATTTAAACGAACACTTAGCACCTCAGCAGAAGCTTCCAGTAGTACAAAGCTAACAGCACTTGTTACATAACTTCCCAATTTGTAATCAGGGTCACTTGATCTTAGTGTTTCTCTATATTGCTTCTTCAATGCAGAACACCCAAGAATCACACCATTTCCGTTAACTGTGTTCTTTTGTGGCATCTCTTAGTGATTCAAGCCATGGCATCCTTTCTTCATCAGTGAGTGGGATTCCGTTGCCCATCTTTTCTGCAATATTTAGAAGAAACGAAATAGGGGGGAGAAAAATTAATAGAAATGTTATTTCAACATTGCTAAAAGCTGTCTATATAGTTGGTAACTATGTAAATAATTTGTAATTTTAGCTTAAAAGCTGTCTATCAAGAACAATATTCCCCAAACTCACAGCATCAATACCCTCTTGATAGTCCACCCAGCCTCGGAGTTCGAAAGAGGCCTTGACTCGGTTGTCGTGGTAGACAATTTCAGCAAAGGTGGTCTTACCAATCCCTTCAACGCCCACGGTTGCAATCACAGACGTGTTGCCAACGGTACCACTGGATCGATCAGATAACAAATAGTCAACCATCTCATTCTTTTCTTTTTCTCTTCCGTAAACATCAGCCTTCAGATACGAAGATCCTTGCTGTTGCTCTTGATCTTTCTCACCTTGTAATTTCTCGGTCAGCAGAAGAAGATGCTTCTGCTTTGTCATGACTTCGATTTTTTTGGAGTATGAACTCCCAATCAGGTTCAAAATCCGCAAATGCATCTGCATATGCGCTGTTTCGCAGCACCTCGGACAAACGGTACATCACATCATGGAAGTGATGCATCCACTCCGCCACGACTCAAGTTTCAGATTTCAGATTTCGGATTTACAAACATGGTTTCCATTTCTGTTAATGAGTGAAAAAGAGGTAAGAAATATAAAGAGGCAAGTAACCAAAGTTTTTCATAGTTTTATAAGTCATAAAAACAGAATTCTAGATCAGGGAAAACTAAGCACTTAAGTAACTAAATATTTACAAAAAGCTCAGGCCAATCATCTACCATTCCTAAATATTTACATAAGTATGACCCCTCAAACACACATTTCCACTCCCCAAATTCTCTCAAACAAATTAACCAACCTCTCCTTCACTCACTAAACAACAACGGTAGCCCAAGAAGCCCCTTTCCCCTTGGATATGAAAGCTCAGCAATCATCACCAAAGGAATAACAACACAAAATCAAATAAAAATGGCAAGGCTTTTTATTCGTCCTAATTGCGTCAAACAACACAACTATACCTCATTTCCAAGCTCATCTTCTTGCTCATGCTCACCTGATATCTCCTCCAAAGATCTTTGGCCATGTATATGTAATTGGGGGAGTATTCTGTTTAATTTGGAGAACCAAAGATCAAACTTCAAGTGCTAAATGCACTTGATGCAGCTAAGACACAATTCTATCACTTTACAGCAATTATCGTGACAGGAATGGGTTTCTTCACGGATGCCTATGACCTGTTTTGTATCTCCCTCGTAACAAAGCTACTTGTCCGCATATACTACCTGGTGGACGGTGCACCAAAGCCGGAAACGTTGCCCCCCAATGTCTCCACCGCAGTTAATGGCGTAGCCTTCATCGGAACACTTTCTGCCCAGCTCTTCTTTGGCTGGCTAGGTGACAAGCTCGAGAAAAAGAAAGTCTATGGCTAGGCTCTGCTGCTTATGGCGATTTGCTCTGTCGCTTCCGGCTCTCGTTCGATCAGGAACCAAAGTTGGTTATGACGACGCTCTGCTTTTTCCGGTGGGTTTGGAATCTTGACCGGAGGCATATTTGCAACCATTGTCTCATCGATATTCAAGGCGAAATTCGATGCTCCGCCATTTGAGGTCGATCCGGTAGGCTCAACTGTTCCAGAAGCAGATTTTGCGTGGAGAGTAATTCTTATGGTTGGGGCTCTTCCCGCTGCACTGACATACTGTACTGCAGAGAGTTACTCACCACGCAAAATCTGCTCTTGGAACAGTTGAGCCTACCGGATGATCAACCTCATATGGTGGAGCATCGAATTTCGCCTTGAATATCGATGAGATAACGGTTGCAAATATTCCTCCGGCCAAGATTCCAAACCCCTACATTACCAAGACGGCAGCTATAAACGCGCCGCGAGTTTTCTTGTTTGCCTCCGATACCGAATCCGAGCCAGAACCGGAAAAAGCAGAGCGTCATCATAATCGACATTGGTTCCAGCGGAAGGAGAGGCCGGATGCGACAGAGCAAATCACCATAAGCAGCAGAGCCATGCCGTAGACTTTCTTTCTGCCGTAGACTTTCTTTCTGCCGAGCTTGTCACCTAGCCAGCCAAAGAAGAGCTGACCGAAAAGTGTTTCGATGAAGGCTACGCCATTAACTGCGGCGGAGACCTTGGGGAACTTTCCCGGCTATGGTGCACCGGCCACATGGTAGTATATGCGGCCAAGTAGCTTTATTATGAGGGAGATACAACACAGGTCATAGGCATGTGAAGAAAGTGCTAAAATGTACTTGAAGTTTATGTTTGGCCATGTATATGTATAGCTTTATCTAATCCCAAATAAACTACACAAAAACAGTTATTCTTCAAAACAAAAGGACAAGTAACGACCTAAGCTTATTTGGCTAATGTAACATACCACAATTTTCTTTCTCTAATGATGATTACTGAACATGTAGTCACATAATGTATGCATACATAGTAAAGTTAAACAAGAAGAGTAAAAGAGTGAGAAAAAGAATATGATTAGAAATTAGATATGAAAGGAACTTACCAGCAAGAATGTGAGAAACTTTAATGAGTTTTGAGGGAGAGGAGCAGAAAGAAAAGAGAGTGAAGGGAAAAAGAATTGGTTAGCACAAATGAAATGAAGAGAATGGACAATTATTTATAGGCAAGGTTATAAAAATTAGACTAATCAAACCGTTTTAGTTACTGATTTATTAGTCTAATTGGTTTAAATGTGATTTAACTAAAAAAATTATTTTAAATAAAATAATAAATAAATATTTTAAAATATAATTATAGTTTATATAAATTTTAAAATGTCATCTAAATTTAAAACAATACATAAAATACCTTTAATCCAAGTGTTAAGAAGGATAATATTATATGTAAAATGAAAAGCTAACTAAAAGACCAAAGTTTATTAAAATCGTAATAAATCTATATACAGTAAATCAAACAATTTTTTATAGTTAAGTTGGCAATAATTTCATGTCCTATATCATAATTAGAAGGAAATAGTTAGTAAACAAGTTAAACAACCAAGGAAAACTAAGAATAAATGAAGCAAGATGAGATCCATATATAATACAGCAATATATTGTGTTCCTGAAACAAAAGAGGATTATAGTGACAAGAAGGACCTTTAACCCTTGAATGGCTATAACAATTCAGAACCCAACTGCTAATTAACTGGAGCAATTAACAGCAATTGCATGTGATTCATATGCCAGCTGATTTCTAAATTCCTGATGTGCTCACTAAATCACTATCCACTATCTCTTTTAAAAAATTCAAGAACAAACTCAGAGTGGTTTCTCAATCCACTATGAGTTTGAGGAGAGCTGTAGATAATTATCATGCATCAATAACTGAAATAATTAATTTTTAATTATTGTGATCATTTTTTTATGTATTATAGTTGAGGTGTTAGTTGACTATTTTCACCTTTTAATTCTCTGTTATAGTTAGTCTATATATATATATAGAGAGAGAGAGAAAAAGTACACTTCTAGTTAAATAAATAAGAGAATACAATTGAAAGAAATATTATTGATATATTAAGAATTCAAAATCTTTTTTGTTGCACAAATCTTTGTTCTCTGCTTCCGCTGCATAATTCATTGCAGAATCAACTTTCCACAGTTGTGAAACTCTTTCTCCCGTTTTGAGCAACTACACGACCCACGAGGCCACGACATTGTTTGGTATGTTTTGGTGAGGACCTATTTCTCTATACACACAGTATTATTATGGTCACATTTCTCACTTAATGGCCACATGGGATTTCTCTGATATGCTCAACTGTTCTCACAAATAAAAGAACTTATTTATCTTACAAAAATAAACTTAAGAACCTCGAATATAATAAAATTTAGTTAATAACAAAAGTTTTCAATTTAAAAATTTTTTGAAGACCAAGTATATACTCCTTGAAATTCGTCGAGGACGAAAGTTTCACTGGCTATGCTATTTTTTAATGGCATGGGCTCCTCTTTTTATTACAGCTTTACAATTTGTGGGGTGTAATTCACTGTTATAAAAAAAATACCAAGAGAATAAGAAAAAAAACTGTAATGTAAAGAGTCTAAAGACATGAATAAGAAATTTTACCAAAAATGAAAAAGACATGAATAAGAAGAAAAGAAAAGAATGACCCAAAAAAAAAAAGAATAAAAGAAAAGAAACTCGTTATGACAATATAAAAATTAAAAATTTTATTATATTTGGTTCTTTATGTTTTTTTTTTTTTTGGTGACTGGTTCTTTATGTTTTTAAGATCAAAAGACAAAAGAAATGTTTCAGTTTAAAAAATTATCTTGGTAATGTTTCAAAAAAAAGCAATTATCTTGCTATTCAATTTTTTATATTAATAAACTTAAGCATACTGTTGATTAGAGCTAGCGATATTCAAGGACTAAAACTTTTGTTATAAGTTATACGAAACATTTCAAGTGCACTGGAGAGTACTGGTGCACCAGTTATTTTAACCGTTGATTTCAATTAATATATATTATATATATTTTTTATAATTCAGATCAACGGTTAAAACAATTGGAGCACCGATATTTCCGATGCACTTGAAATGTTTCCTAAGTTATATAACACATAAATTTTGATACGAGATTTTCCTTCTTTTTAATGGATTTTGGATATAAAAATAATTTATTGCTCTACAGATATCTAGGTTAAGTTGAATTCATGAACATACATGGTTAATTATCTTATGACTCATAAATTTACTCATAAATATGAGAATTTTTTTTTTAACTTTTCAATAGAAAAATGATACATTTTCTTGTTCTCATTTTTAGTAGAACCCAAACACACTCTTTTCCTTTGATCAAAGAATAATATTCTTTGAATTTTTTTTATAAAATTGAAAAAATAAATAAAAAGATATTTCCAAAAGTCTTTAATTTTTATGTTTAGAAAGCTAGTTTATTTATTACTTGCTATTTTATATTATTTTTCTATTCGAATCTTATTTGTTTTTTCAAAATTTTTGCATGCGCATGTGAAACACTTTAATTCCCAAAATACGGATTGAAATCTTTCTGAAAATGCGCAGCTCCATTTCTTAGCCTGCATCCGCGAAATGGATTTTCATATCATTTCAAGCCAGGTGCCTACAAAATGGGACAACCATATCAGGTGCAGCTCCCACGAAATGACTACCCCCATTTCCTTGGTGGCAGTAGCGAAATGGAAGAAACAACTCTAGGGACACCAGGCGCGAAATGGAGGCACTGATTGTTTGCCAGCTTAATATTGTACAATGTTAATACTTAGTTGCTAATAAGAACATAAATTGAATCCAATACAAAGTACTTAATTGAGAAAGCATTCTTTGTGCACTAATTGTTATTATCAAATTTGTCAACAATATATTATCTACCTTAGATTTTCAACTATATCTTAATTAACTTTGCTGCCCTTTAATGGTAAGTAATATGAATCGACAATACCCACAAAACATATAGCAGCATAAAAGTTAAGCAGCTTATCCGAAACTGTACAAGTAGAAGGAATAACCTTTGTTGTAAGGTTGCAAGAATTTCACTAAGTGAAGGTGCATGAACTAGCAAATATAAAATGCAATTATATGAATGAACCCAAAATCTCTTCTACCATGATAATAAGAAAAATGTGTCACTTCTATAAGAGGTAATAAGCTGCAAGCTCATTAGCATCAAAATTACAATATTCCAAAGTAGCTTTTCTGAGTTCTTATGGATTGTCTGCCTATGATGATATCCCATAAAACAATTTTATAAGAAAGCAGTGGCATAATATCAAATCAATAATGAGCAACAACTAAATCATACACTTGACCTGCAAAAAAATCATTATAGGACTAGTTTGAATTGGCTTTTGAAAAAAAGTATTTATTTTTTTATCTTTTTTAAGAAAATCATTTTTTACAGATAAAAGTTATATATTTTACTTTGGGTAGACTTTTTAAAAAGATTTTTTAAATATTAAAAACGTCTTTTGCTTTTGTTTTTTTTTTAAAAGCAAGGTATTACTGGCTTTTAGAAAAAAGCAAAGAATTTGCTTTTTTAATAAAAATACTTATTCTCAAAAGATGTATCAAAATGTGTTTAAAACTTAAAGTATTTTATTTTTTTTTATAAAAAGTACTTTTTTAACTCAAATAAGCTAATTCAAACCAACACATAATCAGAAAATTCTTACTCCTAAGTACGTCCAGATAATTATGATCAACTGTCCACATAATTCTGCAACACACACAAACACAAGTAACCTAGAGATAACATTTTAAACAAAATCTTTTTCAATATAAGGGCAATAATATCCACTTTTCTACATCAAATTATGACTATACCATAGAGTGAATATGAGAGTGTCCTCAACTCCGCAGTGCCCCCATTTCGCACCAGGTGTTCCTGAGTTATTTCTTTCATTTTGCTACTGCCACCAAGGAAATGGGGGTAGCCATTTCGTGGGAACTGCACCTGATATGGTTGGCCCATTTTGTGGGTACCTGGCTTGAAATGATATGAAAATCCATTTCGCGAACGCCGGCCAAGAAATGGAGCTGCGCATTTTCAGAAAGATTTCAATCCATGCGCATTTTGGGAATTAAAGTGTTTCACATGCGCATTTAGGTAAAAAAGCCCATTGAGCAATATTAAGAAATTTGCTACCACTAATTAAAAGATGAAGTTTTCTCATTTTCTATTTCTCAAGTAATTTATACTTGGGAAAATAAAATGAACGATAGAGGGTTTCAACCTAAAAACTAATCTAACCCATGCTCAAAGGATTTGATAAGTGTTGCCTTGCTGATCAAGTATATAAAATTATAGATGTGAAATTATCTAAAGTTCCAAACCAGAGAGAACTGTTAAGGGAATTTCTTAGAGAAGAAAAGGTGATTTTGGTGTAAAATGATGATACTGAATTCGTTCACTTGTGTTGAGCTTCTGCTTAAGTATTTATAAAGTGAAATACAATGACTAGTACAGAAGCAACTAAGTGCCACGTCATTTAAGTGACTAACTAACTTTCTAGCCATGCATAACATCCTTAACTAATCTAAACCCCACAATTTAGACAGCTTGGCAGTACATAGAGCAAGAGTATAGTAACATTAACAATAAGCTTTAGGTAGCAGTGGCAACAGTATTTCTGGATCCTGTCCTTACTTTATTTTCATTATAAAACTCGAGATCAAAAGCTGCAATTAAAACGTCCTTTGCCCTGTTCCATGTCAATATTAAGCAGCCATTTGGTTAGTGTAACAGATATCTACAAATAACATTAACATTAATGTTATTCGTACACTAAAATTAGTTATTAATGTATTTGTATATAAATACATATATAGTTTAATTTATTTTCAATGTGTATTTTATACTGGTGGTTGATTTTAGTGTACACGTAGTATAGTCGTTCCAATAATCCAATTATTATAAAAAATGCTATTCGTACACTAAAATCAGCCACTAATATATTTGCGTGTAAATGTTTAATTTATTTTTAATGTGTATTTATATTCCAACATGTATTTTATACTGATGTCTGATTTTGATAGCTTATTTTAGTATATACATAGTAAAGTCGAATTATTATATGTAACGACAGTATTAGTGTAAGTGTAACTAGGGATGGCAAAATTCCCCGAGACGTGGGGATCCCTGTGGGGACTGCCCCGAATGGGGATCCGATTGTGGGGAATTTTCCCCGCGGGGATGGGGATGGGGGACAAAATTTCCCCGAAGCAGGCGTGGGGACCCGAGCGGGGATCCCCGCCCCGTCCCCGCTATTCCCCGAAATTTATGAATTCCTTAAATTATTCTTAATAGTTTATTTCTCATATATGTTTTTTAGTCATTTCTCGCACACACATATATAGAAACCCAAAACTCCTAATTTTTATTTGCATAACCCTTCTTCAATTCAGAGATCCCTAAGGCTGTCCATACTCCATCTA
Organism: Arachis hypogaea; assembly: GCF_003086295.3. Taxonomy (NCBI): domain Eukaryota; kingdom Viridiplantae; phylum Streptophyta; class Magnoliopsida; order Fabales; family Fabaceae; genus Arachis; species Arachis hypogaea. Next base: position 14,012,319 of record NC_092048.1, on the reverse strand, counting down.
ACCTCTCTGCAGCCACCCCCTCGTCACTCTTCTCACCGAATCGTCACACCTCACCGTGCCATCACCCTTATCGCGTCGTAATTTCTATTTGCGGCGTTCTTTTTCATAACTCTGCCGTCGTGTCCATTCTCCTCTCTGTTGCCACGTCTCTTACCTCGTCCACTGCTTTGTCCTTTAACTCGTCGTTGCGTCCCCCTATTGCGTTATTTCGAGAGAAGTCACCATCGTATCATTTAGACTTTTTGTATAAAATCTTGCAGTTTTTGTATAAGATAGATACTTGCAGCTCTATTCATATGAAAATTAATAATTAGTTAGAACTATTATGTAGATGGGGAATGGGGTCCCCGCGGGGAATGGGGCCCTGTAGAAATGGGGATGGGGAGCAATATTCCCCCACGGCGGGGAATGGGGCAGGGATGGGGAGCAAATCTGAGGGCGGGGATGGGGAGCAGGGAGGCATCCCCCGCCCCCGCCCTGCCCCATTGACATCCCTAAGTGTAACAGTGTCATCTTTAAATTTATGATTTCCGCAACTTTACTGCATAAGTTATTTCATTCAACCCAAAATGATAAGATTTTTAGTAAATTACGAGAAACTCACATGGTTTGGCAAGAATTTCACAGCACAGACAAGTAGAGAACAACCTTCACTTCAGCGTTTCCCCTTATTTGGGATTGTGACAGCTTCAGAACCCTCTCTTAGGTTGCGGCTGAGTAAAGCTTCCTGATGCAGCTTTAATTTGATAATTTCCCTTCAGAACTACTTTTGGAGCTTCTTAGGATAAATCTAATTCATACCTACCTTAACTCCCATGAATAACTCAATCATCAATTTGTAGGTTGGGAATATGGGCTATCTTGCTCCACTCAGACGCTGTTTTGTAGAAGAGTTTCTGGGTCAATATTGAACATTCTTTGATGCAAAGACAATTCAAGGATGACGGCAACCCTTCTGGCAAGGAATAAAGCCCATGGCAACCATTAATCTCCAATTTCTCAAGGGCGATCAAGTTCTGAATGCCATTCATGACTCTGAGATCTGAGAGCCTACTGATGCGTAGAGACTTGAGACTTCTTGGAAGAAGATCCTTATCTGGAAATGACTTCATGCCAATGCATCCACCTTCAATCTCTAAATGAGTTAGAGAGGGAAGCCTATGCAGATTCCACTCCTTTTGAGGTACAAGCTTGTCAGAAAATGAAATTGAAAGTAAACTTAAACTGGACGGCACGCCCCCATCAGGAAGAGACTCAAGTTTTGGACATGTGTCTATAAGCAATGACCGAAGTGATGTAAGAGTTGCTAGATTACTGGGCAATGAATTCAAACTTGTGCAATTAGATATTGTTACTGATTTAAGATTGGGAGCAGGCAATCCTCTCTCTGGAAAGGATACCAGGTTAGGGCAGTCCAGGATTCCCAAGGACTCAAGTTTCAGATTCTGATCATGAAACCCCTCAACCATCGACAACAACTTGAGATTGGGACAACCCTTGATGTATAGAGTTTGGAGTCTTGGGAAAAGATTTATGGAGATGGATACCAGAGATTTGCAACTACTGCTTATGCAAAGATATTCTAAGAGTTCAAACTTATTATTGTGTTCTCCAAGAGGGTTAAGGAACTCCAGATTTGGACATTTGTGGATATAAAGTGTTCTCAGGGAATTGGGGTGCAGAGCATCAGCAAAGCGCCTGCCAGAAAAACAATCGGTAAGAAACAACTCAAAAATATCTGAACCAAAAACTCCATCTGCTAGCAAATCAAGATTCTGGCAGCCTTCAATTCTAAGGCTTTTTAATCCACATGGCAGATTGCACAGTTCTGATGCATCTGAAACTTCCACAATGTCTAATGAAGACCTAAAGTCAAGCATATCTCTGTCAACCTTACTATTGGTAACAACAGGGGACATTATGGTTGTTCCTCCCTCTTGAACTTCCGGGGCATGGTGTGAGGAGGATTCGGGAGTCACTTCAGCCACACTTGTGAGAATCTCAGTGCAGTGTTGTTCTCCACCCATCAACTCATGGTCATCAACTATCTTTGGGTGTGGAGTCTCAAGGCGATCACATCGAGATATCTTAATCTTAAGTGAAGGAAGGTGTCTGGGCAAGTCATGCAGCAGCTCCGGGCAATGCATCACATAAAGCTCACGAAGGCATGGAAATTGAGGGCTTTGATCATCTAAGAGAATCCACTCTTTCCAGTTGGGCATGTCGACAAACCACAGGATCCGCAAAGACTGAAACGGGACATGTGAATTGGTCTCACCATAGAATTCATTGCCTATTGATCTCACGCTGTCACAACCTTGAATATAGAGCTCTTCAAGAGATGGAAGTTGTCCAAGTGGTGGCAAGTAAGGCCAATTTCTACAGTCACGAATGTGTAGGGTCCCTAAAGTCCAGAATGATACATCTCCTAACCAACCAGGAAAACTTCTTTCAGGACAGCCCAATATGTTGAGCATTTTTAGCTGTGTCGGCGGCTGCAAATATTCTAGCGCTTCTCCACAACCCGCAAAGCGCAGTTGATTCCATCTCAATGTAAGACTTTCTAGACGACTCTTTTCTTTCAATCTAGCTTTGGAGGCACTATTAGCATCGGCAATGTTCTGCAAGTCTGTGATGCTCAGTGTCTGAATGTTTGAAGCATTAGCCAACTCTGCCAAATTCGACCCTGAATTCACGCTGAAGCCATGTAGTGTTTCAAGATTTCTCAAACTTGCCAGCTTTAAGGACATGTCTTCCAGCTTGGTGCCCCTGAGATCCAGTTTACGCAATCCAACCAAATTCGCCAGAGTACTTGGCAGCCGATGGAGATAGCAGCAGAAAGACAACTTCAAAGTTTGCAAATGAGACAAGGCGCTAATTGAATCAGGCAGCGTGCATATGTCAGAGAAAGAGAGGTCGATGTGTTCAAGCCTTCGTAGTTCTCCAATCCCATTTGGCAAATCTTTTTTCCGAGCCCCTGTAAGTTTCAGGGAAACTAGGTTGTTAAGAGACCAAGGATTCAGCGTGAGAAAGGGGTCGGACAAGATACTACTTGCTTCATTTTCATCAGCAACCAGAGATAGCTTTCCAGATTCAAACTTTCTCGCCAGTCCCAGGCTTTCACGTTCTCCGAAATCATGCTGTAGAGACAAAGAAGGCGAATCTTCAATCGACAGGACGTAATCTGAACGCATCTTGATGGCAACATCCCCTCTTGATGTGGTGAGGATGACCGCGCTTCCACAGGCAGCACCAGCAAAACATGGCCGAAGGGTTTCCCAATGTGGAAGATCTTCAACATCGTCCAACACTAGAAGAACCTTTTTGGGCCGCTGCAAGCACTTGTTTAGGCGACGTGTCAGTTCAGTTAAACTGTCGTCATAGTGAAAATCTTCATTGAAACTATCGAGAGTTATCTTGGCCAAACTCTCAGCATCAAGCTCTTTGGGAAACTGTATCCAACCACGGAGGTTGAAAGAGGACTTGACTCGTTCATCATGGTAAACAAGGTCAGCAAGTCTGGTCTTTCCAGTCCCGTTCATGCCAACGATGGCAATCACAGACACGCCAGTGCTACCATTCGCTCGATCATCGGACAGCAAAAATTGGACCATCTCATCATTTTCTTTGCAATAAATGTCAAGTGTTAGCTTCTGATGTGAAGTTTGTGGTTGCTCACCTTGTTCTTCTTCTTGTTCCGCAGTCTGGAAGAGAAGGTGCTTCTGTCTTGCTATGATTTCGAATCTCCGAAAGATGAGGTCAAGTTCGGGTTTGGCATCTGCACCTGCTGCTTCTCCGGATCTGAACTTGTGCAGAACCTCCTCCAAAAGATACATCATATCTTGGAAGTGACAGAACCATTCCATCACGTCCCTGCTTGTAGATCTGGCAGTAGCAGAGCTATTCGCTTCCATGTCATCGGCCACAGCAACGATGGTCAGCAACAACTGCCGCGGAACATCCATCTTCATATGTTTCAACAGAGATTCCTTGAATTTTGGATTTTCAAGCTCATTAAGCATCTCCCTAGGGAAAGCGGACAGTAACCTCCTGCTCCTGCTCATGGCCATGTGGAAATTATCAAACGTTTGCTTGAGACGGCAGAATTCCGGACAACAGCAAAGCAATAATATATCAAGGAAGGTGCTGCTTCTGTGTTCTCTGGTATTTGCTTGGTTGCTTCTTTTTTATTCGTTGCTTTCGCCTCAAAGCACACGACAATCCGTGGTTTCTGATTGGTAAACATCTTATCGCTAGGCAATTTCTCATTTTCTCTTGTTGACTTGGTATCCAATCTCCAAAGTGTGAGTCAAGCTTTCTTCAACAGGACAAAATTCTAACGAATGGCTAACCTTTAAGATCTTTATTAGTAATTACCTAAATTAGTCCCTGATTTTAGAAATGGACATTTTAGTATTTAAAAAATTAATATGTAAAAATATCTCTAAAGTTTTATTTTAATAGAGTAATTATCTAAATCAATCCTTACGAATTTTAAAAGTAGACATTTTAATTTAGAAAAATTATCAAAAGTACCCATGAAATTTACGAACGTTGACAAAAGTATTCATAAATTAAGAAAATTAACGTTGTACCCATGAAAGATGGATTTCGTATAACAAAAGTATTCAAATTCTAATTTTTGTTGCTTTTTTAATAAAATTCCTAAACTACCCCACCCTAATCCCATTCTACCGTCACTCCCTCTCTTCTCTTCTTCCTCTCTCCTCACTTATCCCTCAAAAACCCTCACAGAGTCACAGAAACTCTCTTCCTACCTCCTCATTGCCGTCCACCACCCACCTACTCCATTACCGCCAATCTCTTCCCCTCTCACTGCTTCTCCCTCTCACTATTAAGGTGAGTACAACACCTTCATCGCACACCTGTGACCCAACCTGAGGAGAATGTTGCCGTGGCGCGCCTGTTGCAGCCGAAGAGAACGTCGTCGTGGCGCATCTGACCCAGCCGAGGAGAACACCGTCGTCGCACACCTGAGAAGAGAGAGGGGTCGTAGTACTCTTGCATGCAGAAAGCGGGTTCGGTCAGAGAAGAAAGGGAGGCGGCACTGTGGATGGAGGTTCTGCCATTGACGATGTTACAGTCGGCTGATGAAGAAAAAGGTATTTCTTTTTTTTAAAACATTTTTATTTTATTTTTCTTCTTTTCAGAAATTGATTTAGTTATGATACTGTTCTATTTTTTTTTAAATCTGCTTCTATTTTTTATGAAGGCTGAGATTGATTTACAGAAGATTCAGTTGATGGCTACTTCTACTTCTGATTTTTGCTGAAATAAATTTTAAATTGGATGAATGGATTTCTTGATTTTTTATGGTTGATGGCTTTTTCTATTTCTAGTTTTGTTAAAGTGAATTGAAATTAGATGAATGGATTTGAAAATTTTATGTTTTGAGTATTTTTTGGTGTTTGATTAATTTAGTTTGGGTATAGATTATAAACTTATGAGTGAATCGGTTGAGGTCCGATCCTCTACCACTACCACCACTACCATTGATTTCGGTCTGGTTTGTTGTAGGAGTAGTTTTGGATTCCATGGCAAGAGTTGGTGCAAATTGAGTTATGAAAGGTTGAAAAAGTGAGTTGAGGTTGAGTGTAGGGTAGTTTAGGAATTTTATTAAAAAATCAACAAAAAATTAAGATTTTGATACTTTTGTCGTATGGAACCCATCTTTCATAGGTACAACGTTGATTTTCTTAGTTTATGGGTATTTTTGTCAGCGTTCGTAAACTTCATGGAACCCATCTTTCATAACAGTCTCTCATCTATTTTTCGGCTTAACTCACTAAGGGAGAATGTAAAATTGACACAATTTTTTGTTAACATAGTTTTTGTCACATTATAAATAAAAAAATAATATGTATGTGCCACATGGATATATATATTAAGTTAGTCTAATTATGGAGTAGGAATTTACTTAGTTTTTTAAATTAATTAATAATTTAGTGATTAAGTTGAGATTCAAATGAAAATAAAAAAATAACTTTGATTATACTTACTTCTTAACTATCACACTAAACTAAGTTATATTAAATACAAAAATATCGAATGATTTCAACTTTAAGTTTCTTGTAGAATACCTTCTAATAACTTTATTGAACAACATTTGTCATGATCCAAAATGAGCCATCACCGGATTCAGGAAAATAATCCCCTAACAAATCTAACTGACTCAAAGATAAATTGAATAAGAAAGTTACAAATATTTTAAATAAATTTACAATTTCTAAAATGAATAATTATATATTTTTAACAAAAGGTAAAATAAATAAATATAGATAGATATTGCCTATGACATATAAAGCATATACATTTAGGAACTCTACGAAGAATAAGTACTCATTGCAGATAGTTAATTTTGAATAGAAAGTCTCACATAATTAAGTATTTGTTCCTGAAAAATATTTTTAGAAAAATGGGGTGAGTTTTGCAACTCAGATACTAGACAATACATCTATAATCAACATGAGATAATATAAATATTATTATCAAAGTAATTTTAATTAGAAAATAGTAGTTGATAATAATAAGTGAATCAATAAGGGAGTTCTCATACAGAAATCAAATCAAAAGTCCACACTTGGGCGGCTCCACCTCTATGGGTAGTCCTTTCCTCTAGTGTGTCCATATGGAATAACAGATCCAACGTGTGGCCTATATGTTAGGCTAGCAACGCCCCTGCTAGTTGAGGTCTAAGCCAGATGCATCTAGGTTAATGTCATAACCATCGTTAACTACGGTTTTTTAATACGAGCCTCCCAAACCAATTCAAAATATATAATTTCGAATATAACAAATTCTTTAGTCTTTCAAACATGAGGTATCAAATTAAATAATACTTTCTCATCCAATTCATATTCAATCATATTTTCTCAATTTTAAGGCATTTCAAACATATTTTACAATTTCAAAACAAGTGAGTACCAACAAAACTTCAATGCTTCAAAAATACATATTCGAATAAAATCAAATACTTTAAAATAACATAAAACTTGTTCATACATACATATAGTCTCATAAAAACATATAATCTCATGTGCATATTAAAATGAGCTTAACAAAAATCAATATTTAGTTCTAATAAATCAATTATTAAAATTAACTTTAAAATCCTTTGATGATAATCTTTGTAAGTATAACTAAGTTCAAAGCACCGTATATCAAAATAATTATAGACGTAAAGTCAAACAATTATAAATGTAAAGCCTACTCACAATTTGGTCCTAAAAGACCGAAAAGACCAAACCCGGAATACCAAATTAAAGGGTGAGGATGGTTGGAATAGAATGGATCGAAAGAACGGGCAGTGACAACAACTCCAACTAATCCCACTGCAATAACATTGTAATAATCACAGCTATGGCGGTTGAAATAGAACAGAACGGAAACAAGGTAGCATCAACGGAATAGTAGCAGAGCAAAAGTAGAAACGAGGCAAGTTAAAGGAGATGACCTAGACCATAACAGAGGCACTTTAGCGGCGTCTTCTCTAGAAACCGCAACAGCGACATAAGATCTGGTAGGATGCTTAAACCAGAAGCAGAGGCAACCACCAGCAGCGGTGCCAGCAAGGAACGACTCTGATGGCGGTGTGCAGCTCGACAGTGACCTTCTTCCCCAGCAATGGCAACAGCAGCAATAGCTTACACCACCGCTACCTCTCTTCCCGGTGACGAGCTTTGTCGCGTTCTCCTTCCCCCTTCATGAAGTCTCTCTTTCTCTCTTCGGCCTCATCGGCAGTACAGTAGTTCGACGACGGCGAGGCTAGCTTCAATGGCGGTGGCTAGGGCTCCAGCAGTGACGGCAATGGAACCTCCTCTGTTCACCATGCCTCTCTTCTCTCTCCTCGGGCTCCCCTCAGCAACACGACGGTCCTCCATGCGCAACCACCACTTGCAGCCACCACCACGACAGCGTGACCCTAACCAGCGTCGTCCTCCTTCCTCACCCCCTTCTTCCTTTCTTCTCCCTCTCTGTTTTCCCTCTCTCTTTTTCCTCCTTTCATTTTTAGCCATGTGTGTGTGTTAGGAGAGAGTTAGGGTTTGGTTTGAGAAAAGGGGGAGTAAGAGTATTGTAGAGATTTTACATTCTATCCTTCTTACAAAAATTTTCGCCCTCGAAAATTCGAAAATTGATATAATCTGCAAAAATTTACATAGTTTTAGCACTTTACCAAATATGAGAAAGAAGTATAATGAGGTGCAAAAGTTACAAGATAGGTTTTTGTTAAAACGATGCGATTGGCATTCACCTACTATCGTTCCCTTGACAACTTAGATATACATAGCACTTTTCACTTAGTTTGTCAATCTCCTCAAAATACACTTTTACTTCATAATCTCTTGGTTCTGTTGTACATCTCCTTGGTAGTAACCGGTCTCACGTCAAGCCTTAGAATTACAACTTTTTGAACTTCAACATCGATAAGTTGTGTCCTAACAAACTAACGTATCGCTTGCTAATCTAGGGATCACACGTGACACCGAAACACACTCGAGTTTACTCAAAAGGACACTCGAGTTTATCGGTATCGATTGATCATAACTTGATTTTAAAGGTGTAAAATTATCAATATTTTCTTTTCTTTTCATGTGTTTCCTACTTTTAGTTGGTTCATTTATTTCAAAATTTTTTTTCATATGTTTCCTTTGCTCGTTCTAAATATTTTCTTTATTACTATACTTTGATTGATTGTGTTTGAATATTTTGTTTTGTTTATTGTTATTGATGTTTAGAAGTAGAAATCTTCAGGTGATACCATTTTTTATATACTAGCTTCTAATTTTGGATGCAACATCTATGTCTTTTTTCTAATTTGCTCTTTCAATTATTTGCAATACTTGTCATTTTGGCCTTTTTAGAGTCTTCATGATGTTGATGAGGAATATGGTGAAAATTTTTTCGGTGATTTCAACATTTACTTGTGCCCTAAAGCCTTTTATGCTATGATGATATTGTTCTGCTGGACCTTATTTTGTTTTGTTTGCTTTCTAGTTTTGTTGGAAAAAAAATCTATATTCTATCTAGCGTTGTCACATCTTGTGGTATGATTGCTGAGTATGGTGCATACAGAGGACTAAAAATTATAACCTGCGAGGAATAGTTCTTCTAAACTCCCTCGTTTCTTTATCCAAGTAATGGTAATCGTTATGTTTAGGAACATTAGGTATTCTTCTTGGGATAGTTTATGTTGAAGTATGCGCTATAATCGTGCCACGTGATTTGACGTATCATTCATTTTTCTATATTTCATATCGGGAGTTTCTTGTTTCAATTCTTGTTGAAATAAATTTGATTATTTTGTTTCATGTCCTACATCTTATGCAAATCTTGATTTGATCGTGCTTTTGACTATACCAGATATTCTCGACAACACAAGTGCTAACATTTCATTCCTTTACGTGAACTATGTAACTCCTTGATGTAATTTGCAATTGCTTTACTGTGTTACATCGTATCTTCTAGTATTCTCCTGGAATTCTTGTTCCAGATCTTCTTTGAAAATGTTTTTTGATTTGATTCTTCTCTTACCTGATCGCGTCCTTAATCATCCTCTTAAATCTTTGTAAAAATAGTCATTGATTTTGGTTAACCTCTTTTTGTGAACTTTGTACTTCTTTAATTCAACTTGAACTTATTTTGACCTAATACACCATATTTTCTTTTTATTATTTCCATCAAAATTTCTTGATTCAGATTTTTTTGTTAAGATGCGATTGACTCTTTCTGACACACTTCATTATTCTTAAGCATCTTTCTAGCACAGTTCCAGCACGAGGGTAGCACAACTCTCGGGTTAGCACGCATGAGGGCCAACAATGCATACGACGCGTGCGCGTCAGGTACGCGCACGCGTGAACGGCCAATATGTAAAATCGACGCGCACGCATCAGGGACGCGTACGCGTGATGGTGTTTGTGCTACTAGCACAGTTCCAGCCCCAAACCAGCACAACTCGCGGGTCATACACTCATTTACGTCGATCTCCAGGGTCACGCGTACGCGTCAGGGACTCTTACGCGTGGTCTAGTGAAAACGCATGCGACGCGCACGCGTGAGGTACGCGTACGCGTGGGCTTGCTTGTGCGCAAGGCACGTGTCCAGCACCACTCCAGCCCAACTCTCTGTTCAATCCTGGGTGTTGCGTATTCACGCATGACGCGTACGCGTCAGCGCGCGTCGCTCATCCCCCCTCCCCCCTTTTTTATTTTATTTTTTATTTTTTTATGCAAAATGTAGAATGCAGAATGCAGATGCTAATGCAGACATTATGAATGAACACTAATAAAAATAGAATAAAATAAAACTAAGAATAAAATAAAATAAAATAAAACTAAGACTGAAAAAGAACGATCATACCATGGTGGGTTGTCTCCCACCTAACACTTTTAGTTAGAGTCCTTAAGTTGGATAATTGGTGAGCTCCTTGTTATAGCGGCTTGTGCTTGAACTCATCCAGGAATCCCCACCAATGTTTGCAATTCCAATAACCTCCGGGGTCCCAAACTAGGCGCAGAAAGCCTTCAAGCAAGTTGAAGCAAGTGACAAGGCCCCAAGAGTGTTGATTGCTAGAATGAATTCTAAGGCCCCAAACCTTACTTTTGCACCCGTCTTCGTGTTGATCACCATTGTTCCAACCGGATGGCAAGCAATCTAAATTCCCAATAAAGTACCCAAACAACTTCCTAGACCCATTTAATCGAGCTTTACACCAACTCTGACAATTAGGCCTTGAGCTTCCAACCCTAACGAACCTAGGATTGTATTGCCAACCACTAACCATCTCTCTTTTACGCTTAAAGCCACAAAGAGCTCTAAGTTGCCCATCCGTCTCAAGCAAATCATATTCAAGGGGAATTATAAAACTTAGAGATAAGAGGTTTACCCGCTTGAATGAAAGGATGGATGGTGATGGCTTGGGGAGAGGTGTTTCCAATGGCCTTACAAGCTCCACTCCCTTGTGCTCTTCTTTGAATTCTTCCACCTCCTGGCAAGCCTCTTCAACTGTAACCGCGCCCTGATCAAATTCTTCTAATTCTTCCCCATCACTCAAGTCATAAGTTGGAGGTTGAGAAAAATCTACCTCCACATCGTCTTCAGATTCACTTGGAGAAGGTTCTTCAAATTCAAGGGGTTCAACTGCAGATGCAGGTTCATCACTAGAAGGACTTGGTTCATGATCATCATCACCAAGGGGACTTACCTCTTGATCTATTCTGTCCAATTCTTCATAAGAAACATGCCTTGAAGGTTGTGCACTATCCTCCTCAACATCGATTTCAAGCTTCTTGGCGGAATTCTCTATGACTCTCGATTCCCATGGAGGTTCAGCATCTCCTAGGTCTTCAACCACTTCTTCTTCTCCGATAATTATGGGTTCCTCCAATTGTTCTAGTACAAAATCACAATCCTCATTTTCCACCGGAGTTTTTAGTGACTCTTTCATGCTACGTTCTTCATTAGATTCTCCACATGAAGCCATGGGGGTTCCTTGAGTGTCCAAATGTTGGGAAGCTAATCGATTTATCGCTTGCTCCAGTTGATGAAGAGTTGCATGAAATAGATCCACTGTTTCCTTGAGACGGTCCCTTGGCTCTTGTTCCTCTTGGGTAACGTGATTGGGATTATATGGCTCATGGATCAATGGATATGGAAAAGGTGGCTCTCGGGAGTAATTGGATTGGAATTGGGGTGGCTCTATGTATGGTTCATATGGCTCATAAGGTGGTTAGTATGGTGGATAAGGGTTAGAGTCATATGGTGGTGCTTGGTAACACGGGACTTGTGAGTATGGTGGTCTAAGGGTATATTGAGGAGGGGGTCCATAGGTATGTGGTGGTGGTTGATGACACGTATAGGAAGGACATGGTGGAGCTTGTTGGTAACTACAAGGGGGTCCACCATATCCATCATCTTGGTACGCATCCTGGAATGGCTCTTGACCATAGTAATTTGGTGGAGGTTGGTTGTAACGAAAGGGTCCACCATAACTATTGTCTTGGAATGCATCGTGGAATGGTCGTTGCCCATGGCACATTGGAGGAGGTTGTTGCTGAAAGGGTTGATCAAATCTTTGTGGCGCCTCCCATCTTTGATTGTTCCGACCTCGATGCATGTTCTCATTATAGCGTCCATTCCATACAACATAATTTGAACCAAACTCATAGCCAAAGTGATGAGAATTCATAGTAGCAAATAAAAACAAAAACTAATAAAAATAAGCAACTAAGTCCTAAAGCTAATAAAAACTAACAAACAAGCAAAAAAAATATTTACAGTAACCAATAATAAGGCACACGTTTGCAATTCCCCGGCAACGGCGCCATTTTGACGAACGGATTCTTGTGTGGTCTAGAATTCACAAATAAGTTCTCGTTGAAAGTATAGCTTCTAAACCAACAAAGAATCATTTCATACAAAAGTTTTGGTTGTCACAAGTAACAAACCCCTAATAAAATTGATAACCGAAGTATTTAAACCTCGGGTCGTCTCTCAAGAAATTGCAGGGAAGTGTACTTATAATTGGTTATGAGATTGTATCTTTTTGGGGTTTTGAATAAGGAACAAGAAAAGTAAATTGCAAGAATTAAACTAATAGCTAAGAAAGTTCTTGGCAAGGATTGATAATTAGAAGTCTTATCCCTATTATCCTTCTCAATTGTGATGAGAATTATCTATTGCTCCCACTTAGTCAACCTCTAACTATGAAGGTAAGTCAAGTGGATGAATCAATATGAATCCTCGAGTCCTAGTCAACTCCCAAGGAAAGACTAGAGTTAGTGGAATTCAAGTCAATTAGCAACTTTCAATTATCAATCAACAAAAGAGTTTGATAACTCAAGAGTCTCTAATTACTCAACCAAAGCCAAGAATATAAAAAGCTAATTTAAAACCCTCCCAAGTATTTTATCAAACACTTGGAAGGCACAACATAAAAGCATAGAAAACTAACAAGGAATATTAAATCCAAACAACCAATTGCAAACATCAATGACTAACAAATAATAGAAGAAGCAATAAATATGAAATACCTCAAATTGCATTAATAAGAAATTGAATCTAACATGGAGTTCATAAACCAAATTGGGGAAATAAACAATTCAACAAGAGAAATAGATAAACTAAAGTTCTAGAACTAATAAGAGTAGAAGAGAAACTAAATTAAACTAAGTAGAAATCCAGAATTAAACAAATCTAATCCTAAAATCCTAAACCTAGAGAGAGGAGAGAGCCTCTCTCTCTAGAAAACTACATCTAAAACCTAAATTTTGTGAATGAGAAGTGAATGAATGAATCTCCGTGATTCCTCCACTCTATAGCCTCTAATCTATGTTTTATGGGGCGAAAACTGGGTCAAAAACAGCCCAGAAATCAACCCAACAATTTTTGATACGTCAAGCACGTGGCTCTGTCACGCGTACGCGTCGTCCACGCGTACGTCTGGATTGAACTTTCGCCAGGTCATGCGTACGCATGACCCACGCGTGCGCGTCACCTAAAAGCATGACAACTATGGAAAATTATATATCATTTTGAAGCCCTGGATGTTAGCTTTTCAACGCAACTGGAACCGCCTCATTTGGACTTCTTTAGCTCAAGTTATGGTCGATTTAGTACGAAGAGGTCAGACTTGACAGCTTTAGCAATTCCTTCAAATTCTTGTATTCCTTCTACTTTTGCATGCTTCCTTTCCATCCTCTAAGCCATTCCTGCCTTATAAACCGTGAAATCACTTAACACACATATCACGACATCGAATGGTAATAAGAGAGGAATAAAATTAGCAAAATTGAGGTCAAGGAAGCATGTTTTCAATCATAGCACAAAATCAGGAAGAAAAATGTAAAACATGCGAATTCTATGAATAAGTGTGAGAATAGTGGATAAAATCCACTCAATTAAGCACAAGATGTACCACGAAATAGTGGTGCATCACGCACCTATTGAACTGGGCCCAAATGGGTCCGTGGGCCTAACCGGCCAGCATTTAAGTGAACCCAAACCCAAACCTAAGTAGAACAATGTAAGTAGTAACAACCTAGAACAAATAAAACAGAGTTTCAAACTAATAATTATGTCCTAACAACCTTCCACAAGCAAAAAAGAGTTCTAAATTTCTACTAGAGACCTACTGCTAAAGCTACAAACTATGTTCTAGTTCTTCGCAACTACTCTAACCATGGCCACATACAAAAAAATTTTCCATACGGGATTGCAAAGAATTAATCAGAACAAAACTAACCTCAAAGTCGGATGTCCCGGCGTAATGCGATGTCTCGTTCAGCCTGTTGATGTCTCCGACGTTTACCGCCTGGCATGCCATCGCATTATCAGTCGATAATACGGTCAGAAAGGGATAATAGAGAGGAGAAATTGGGTTGACAAGGTCAAAGTGGGGCCCAAAACACGCTGTGAATGACATATACTTATAGGCGTCAACATGTCTTATCTCGTTTACAGTGTATACGAGATATACACGTGTTAGGCTGCCGTGTCTTATCTTGTTCACACTGTAAACAAGATATGTGCATAATCATCTCGTTTACAGTGTAAATGAAATAACACTGGGTTATTTATTTTGGTAATTATTTTTTAAATTATTTATTTCAGTAATTATTATAATTATTTTATTTATTAAAATAAAAAATCTTGATAATATAGAAAAAGAATAATTTTAAGTAAAAAGATGAATTTTGACTGAATGACTAAAATAGAATAAAATAATATATTTAAAACAAAATAAAATACTTTAAATATATGAAACAAAACTAAAATTTAAATAAAAGTTAGAAGCAAAATAGGAATTTAACTTTTTGCATCTGGCAAATTAAATCCAATAAAATATAATAGAGAAGTTAAGGCAAGAATAGGTGTGTGTCTAGCAATGGCAGTATGGATCGGGAAGTGTGAGTGTATGTTGGAATAACTGAAGATGTAAATGGAGGAGATGGTGCAAAAATCACCATGTGAGAATAGAGATGAAAATAAAGAATTTTTGTGAAAAATTTTAAAGTGAAGATGAGAATTATATCTCTCACTCCGTAGGAAATTTTTACTCGTATATATATATATATATTATCATCATTTTAATATGACTATACTACGGTGATTACGATAACTATAGTATTTTAAAATTAGAGTAACATTTTTTATTTGTTTAAAAAGTATTGCTTGAAAAAATGTTATAAAAAAAGCTAAAACTAAAAATTGTTTAAAGTTATATAATAATTTTATAAATACTAATAACTCCATTATAATAAAAAAGCTAAAACTAAAAATATTGTTGAATTATCATTAATTATAAGAACTTGCATTGCTCTTTTTGATATTAAAAAGTAAAGAATTGTCAAACGACAAGACCTAATATAGCAGCCATATTTTTTTTAATGATAAAAACGCTAATATTTGAATATTAAAAAATGTTATAAATATGAATTCTTCAACATTTACAATTTTTTTGTTATTTTTAAATTATACTGTATATTGTATTTAATATTTAAAAATTGGATATTTATTGTTTTTATCATTTGATATAATTGAAAATATTAAATTTATTTTATCTTAATAATAATAGAGTAAATTACCAACTGTGCCCCCGATTTTGTAAAATGCTAACAATAATAACCTTAATATTTGTTAACGATAATTATACCTTTGAAAATTTAAAAAACGCAACAAATCTGCCAAACCGTGAAGAGAGCCCTTCTTCGTTAAACGGAGCTTGGTGATGTGGCAGACGGAATTTCAACGTGGCATCCGTTAAACCCTAATGTTTTTTCCAATTCACCAGAAGCAGAGGCATGTCCAATAACAATCGAAGGACACAATCAATGGAAAATAGTAGCTCTGAAGGGCTCGAAAAACACGGGAGCAAGCCCTATGACGAGACATGCTTCTGTCGTCTTCAGGTGGTGGCGTTGAAGTCGAAGACGAGAAGAATCCCAGGAAGATGGTTTTTCAGGTATTCTCTGTGGAAGGTATGTTTGAATTTTCTGGTGAATCTGTCCCTTCCCTATTGAGAATTGAGCTTGATGAATGGCTTTTGTGCTGGGCAGACGAAGAACATTGGGTGCCGTTATTTTCAGTGGATGGACGAAATCAACGAGAAATCTGTTGGGCTGGAGGAATCATCCAAGAATGGAACACTAGTATGCAATGAATGTGGAGTATTGAAAGAGAGATTTACTAGTGTTGAGACTGAGACCATACACAGAGATGGAAATGATAATGGAGCACATAAAGAGAGTTGAATTGTTTCTATGCATCCTTCTGTGTGGAATTGTACTGAGTTTGATTATGAGTGTGATTTGTTTGGTTAGAAACAATTGTACTGAGTTGAATTGTTTCCATTGACTGTGTCCTTCGATTGTTATTGGACATGCCTCTGCTTCTGGTGAATTGGGGAAAACATTCTCTCTCATCTCTATATAAAGGAGAAACGAGACTGAAGTCCTTAACGGATGCCACGTTGGAATTCCGTCTGCCACATCACCAAGCTTCGTTTAACGGAGAAGGGCTCTCTTCACGGTTGGACAGATTTGTTGCTTTTTTTTAAATTTTCGAGGGTATAATTGTCGTTAACAAATATTAGGGTTATTATTGTCAGCGTTTTACAAAATCGGGGGCATAATTGGTAATTTACTCATAATAATAACTCGGCCATTACATCTTGGTCCGTTCCATATTATTCGATAACTACCACATATTACTCAGAGAACAAGTCCTGATCCATTACCTATAACTTGGTCAATAAAATTTATACATTGGCCCAAATAAGTTATAACTCGGCCCATAATTCAAAAATGGGATAGCACTTAGCATAACGGTATGATGATTCCATCACACACGTTATCACCAACAATTCAGTGAAATAGTCAAAATAGATGCTGAGAATATCAAGGTAACTACATTGTGACTCTCACCACAATCATAACTTATGATTCGCTAACTCAACATATTCGAAATGTTTAGTCTCTATTCAGTCTATATAATATAACATTAGATCAAGGTAAATGATATCTAAAAAACCTAATACTCACTCAAGTCACTCTCGCCATATCAGTTTCAAAAGCCTGGTACCACTTGAAAAATTTATGATGGCATTTTAAAATCACAGTTCAAAATAGTTTAATTTAGGGTTAAGTACGATTTTAGTTCTTAAGGTATAAGCTATTTTTTTTATTTCCAACATTTTTTTACATACAAAATCGTCTCTAGGGTTTAACTTAGTTTTAAAATCATCCTTTTAAATTAAATTTTAAATTTTATTACCAAATTACCATAACTAAAAATGATATATATATAAAAGAGAACGGATTTGAAGAAGAAGGGAATCACGTAGGGGCAGGGAAGAAGAAAGGGGGAAGGAAAGGTGGGGGGAAGGGAATCACGCGAGGGGGGAGGGAAGAAGAAGAAGGGGGGAAGGGAGGGTGGCGACAATGCTGGCAAGAGAGGACAGATGTCGACGCCAGCAGATCAGTGAAGAGGACGTCCGCCGCCTCATCGTTCTACTGATCCTCCTCGCTAGCTCGCTGGTCCCTGTTACTCCTCGTCGCTCGCCGCTGCTCCTCTTCCTCGCTAGTTCACCGCTGCTCCTTGCTGCTCGTCGCATGTCACCGCTGCTCCTCGTCGCTCACCACTGCTCCTCGCCACCAGGTTCTAATTATGTTTCTGATTAAGTTGATTATTTTGCTTTTGTTTCTGATTTTGTTAATTAAGTTGATTATTCTACTTCTGTTTCTTTTAGTAATTACATTGTTAAATTTGTTTATTTTGTTAATTACATTATTGTTGTTGACTCTGATTCTATTCTGATGGATTCCATTATTTTTTATGTTTTTGTTTTGCTTCTGATTATATTCCATTCTTCTATTTTTGTTTTGCTTTTGATTCTATTCCATTCTTCTGTTTTGTTGCTGCTGTTGAAATTATGTTGTTGCTGTTGAAATTTTAGTTGAAATTTTGTTGAAATTCTAGTTGAAGAAGAAGAAAAAGAAGAAGAGATGCTGCTGTAATGGAGAAGAAGAACGGGATATTTTGGTGAAGAAGAAGAAGAGTATTTTGATCCAAAAGACAATTTTAAAACTAAGTTAAATCTTAGAAACGATTTTGTATACCAAAAAAAATTGGAAACAAAACAAAAATTTCAATCTATACCTTACATTAGAGACTAAAATCGTATTTAACCCTTTAATTTACAACCATAATTAGATGCACAAATAAGCATAGTAGGATCATAATTAGATGCATGCAACCAGATATCAATACTTTGTTATAAATGTCAATTCAGAATTACCTACTAACAACAAAGTTTAATTTACAATGAGATACATGATTAATTATTCCTTGAAAATCTAAAATCAATTAAGACCGGAAATACAAAAACAAGCTAACATTCACCAAAAACAATAATACATGACAATCATAACTAGAAGACCAACAACTAAAATCAGAGACTAACAAACTATTCAAACAGGTAATAGAGGCAGCCAAGGCCTTGGATCAATGGCAGCTGGGAGTTGCATTCGGGTTCGAATTTTCAGTGAGGAATATAGAATCCATGTTAGTAGTAGTATACCCATGTAGTGTGTGAGAATATATTATGTGAATGTGTAGTACATGAGTGTAATGCTTAAAATTGGGGGTTGTCAAATCCACTTGAAAAAAAAAAAAAAACAGGTACTAGTGCATGCTAACATTTACCAAAATCACAATCCTAATACCAATAACCCAAATTTTCTATCACAGAGTCAAATGAGAGAGCAGGTCAGCAGGGTCAAGGAGAGAGCGGGATTTTCGTGGTATGGTGGGGACTCGCTGCGCTTGAGAATGGCGACGTCAAAAGAGGTGGAGCCTTCTAGAATGAGTAGTGTTAGCGGAGGAAGTGGAATAATCAAAGAGTGAAAGAGAAGAGGAGCGAGGAGTCACGATGAATTGGTTTTTTCTTTTCCAAATGTGGGAAAAGGAAAAAGATGAAGAACAAATTTAATTTTTTTTTTTTTTAGATTTTTGTTTTGTGTTGTTTTGAGGAATAAATTTGGTTTTATTTTTTAAATTATTTGAAATTTGATAAATACAATAGGGTTGTTTTTATCAAACATACAAATAAGAACATTTAAGTTTTTTTTATAAAATTAAATTGAAGGATATTTTTGTCTTTTTAACGTAATTGTAGGGATGTTTTAAACTTTTAGAGTAAGATAAATAGGTCCTTTCGCGGACATTTTCGTCCATAACCATTGAAAAATACTTTTAAGTTCCTGACGTTCTTAAAAGTTGGACAGATCAGTCTCTCCGTCTAAATGCCTCCGTCAGACTCAACGGAAAAGTCTGACGTGGCTCCCGTAATGCTTGTCACGCGTACGCATATGCGTCACCATGAATTAAGCAAATCCTCATTTCTTCATGAATTCTCCACTTTACATGTTTTTTTTTTCATTTCTTTCAAGCCATTCTTGCCTTCAAAACTTTAAATCACTCAAACAAACATATAAAGGCATCGAATGGGAGAAAAGTAAATTAAATTTAGCAATTTAATAGCATAGAAAGCATGTTTTCAATCATTAAGCACATCTAGGAGAAATTCACAAAACCATGCTATTTTAGTGAATAAATGTGAAAAAAGTTGATAAAATCCATCAAATTCAATACAATATAAACCATAAATTTGTGGTTCATCAACTTTCCCACACTTAAACATTAGCATGTCCTCATGCTAAACTCTTGTAGTTCATCAACTAATATGCAAAATACGTCTACCTATTTGGTTAAAAATGAATCAATCTCCAAGAACATATATGAACAAGTAGGGCTAAGATAGTATGATTATTTATGAATTCCACTAATTCAAATCTCAAAATGAAGTATAAATATACTTGCAAGAAGAAAGCTCGTGAAAACAAGGAACAAGGGATTAAGCATCGAACCCTCAACGGAAGTGTTTGCACTCTAATCTCTCTAGTGTTTGAGGGTCAATTCTCTCAGTTCTCTACTAATCTTGCTTTTTAAAACTTGCTCTTCTTCTATCAATCAACATATATTCAATGCATGAATACACATATCAAGAGGTCTTTTCAAGGGTTGTAATGGGGTTAGGGCTAAATTTAATTTACTTTTCTCTCATTCGATGCCTTGATATGTTTGTTTGAGTGATTTAAAGTTTTGAAGGTAAGAATGGCTTGAAAGAAATGGAAAAAAAAGCATGCAAAGTAGAGAATTCATGAAGAAATGAGGATTTGCTGAATTCATGGCGATGCGTATGTGTGTTCACGTGTACGCCTGTCAAGCATTACAGGAGCCACGTCATATTTTTCCGTTGGGTTTGACGGGGGCATTTAGACGGAGGGACTGATCCGTCCAACTTTTAAGAACGTCAGGGATTTAAAAGTATTTTTCAATGGTTAGGGATGAAAATATCTGCGAAAAAAAAGGTCAGAAACCTATTTGTCATTTACTCAAACTTTTAATAAAGATAATAAAATAATATAGTAATAATAAATAAATACTAATATGGATAATATAATCTATGTGTCACGTTTTTATTTATTGTTATTTTTATTATATCGGTATATATTAATTGAACTCCACTAGAGAGACAATGAGAAATCATGACATGAGAAATCATGACAATGTGTACAATGAGTTTTAAATTTGATTCAATACAAAGAAAAAAAAGAAATACAAACAATTATTTTAAAAAATTAACATCTCAACGCTAATTTACTCAAAGAATTCACCCAAACATTCTCTTCCTCCCAAACTTTTTGCCACCCCCCACCCTCATAAATCATCCCATCTCTCCGGCGTTAAAAGCTTTCTCATTGGCCATTAGTGTCTACCCCCTGTAGCCCCCTCTTCCATCACCATTGTGGAATCGTCATCAAATAACCATCCACGTAGTTATTAAAATAACCATCTAGCTACCTAGTGAAATGACCATCCAACATTTGCTAATTGTATATACTTAAACTGAATTAAAAAAATAACCATCCAATTAAGAATTAAAATAACCATCTACATATCTAGTGAATTAAACATCTAGCGCATTCGCGGGGTGAAGAGAGTCGACGACGACGCATGGAGATAGGGGAGGAGATCCGGCGACGGAACAGCTACGCAACGACAACTTCGACTAGGCGAGGTTGCGAATCTCCCCCGTAGTATTAATCAAAATTAAAAACTAAAATACCTTGATAATGTAACGTGGCAATGGTGGTTCTGATGTCAACGGGAATGGGGGCGTCCATAAAAGGAGAGGCTGCAAGTAAGAATTTGCCGGTCTTGAAGTTGGCTTTTAGAAGAACATTTGTGGTCTGACCGGGTGCTATGACAATGGTGTTTGTGTTGAATGGTTTTATGTATGTGACATCAACCTCAACCATCGTGAGTTTGTGTCCTGTTACTTTAAAGAAAAGCTCTTCATTCTTCGCACCATTTATTAGCAGCGTCGACTGGGCGGTGTCGGACCGACTGTGGGAGAGGGGCTGCACGACTGGCGCGTAGCGGAGCTTCGCAAATGACGCAAACTACGCGACTATGCTGTTTGGCGTTCGCGGTGCGCACAGCAGCGTTAGCCGAAGCTATGGACGACAGCGGCTACTGTCCGTGGCAGCGCGGCATCGGTGAGATAGGAGGAGACTGGGCGAGAAGGAAGTTTGTCACATGGGGGAGAGGGAGGTTGTTTTTGATGTATACGTAACTGTTACAAATCTTTATTTATTTTGAATTTTAAATTGAAAATTATTAAAAATTAATTAACTTAATTATCATTTGATGTTAATTTTAATTTTATCTATTGTACACATTATCCACTAAATTTATTGGCTCCCCATACTTTCTCATATCAATTTATCATCGTACTGAAATAAATAGATTTATTATAATTAAGCTTTTAATGTTATTTTTATTTCCCATTACATTTATAGAATATTAAATAACAAAGTATTATTATGCTTAAAATAGTTTTGCAAAATGAAGTCTGGTTTTATTTTAAAGATACCTTTGAGACTATAAGATTCAATTTCTACATAATTATATATCTTCGTGAAGACTAGTTTCACTTCACAAAATAGAGTTCTGTATAATCTTAACAGTTCTGAAAGGTGGATACTATAATGAAGACTTTATAATTGTCTTCATATAAAAATATTCTCTTTTGACCTTTGGATGATAGATTGAATGATTAGATTTTAATATTTATAAAAGTGTTGTCTTTGTTTAAAGTGTGGCTAAATAAATAAATCACACTTTTTAACAAAGCATCTTCATAAAAAGATGTTTTTACCATCTTCATTTGAGTAATTGCCTTTCTAAAAACCCCGTGGAACAAAATAAAACAACGAAGTAACGAAGCTATAGATAAATACGACTGCGAATTCCTCTACATATGCTGACATATGTATAAATATATTGTTTCAACCATAGGCTTAGTTTCCAGTCCAAAAAAAAAAATAGAAAAAAGAACAGGCTTAATTTATTTGCCTTTTTGAAGTCTTATTTTGGCCATCTCTCATCTCTGAATTGCTTATGCAGAACAAGAATTGTACCCTGAAAATTCCGACCAAACACAGGATTTTGTTCTGAAAACGCGACAGTGCCAGATGTGGTTAGTACTCCCCAGATTCATATAAGCAATATATCCCAGCTAGAGTTGGAAAAGTGCTCAGGTTAATTACCCTAGCTTCTCCACCATAAACCTGAAACAATAAATTCATTACCGACCAAGTCCCAAAAGAAATGAAATATACGCTATCAGCCTGTAACAGAATCACAAGCCTCAATGACAGAACCTAACATGACCATGCATATATAGTTGTACCCGCAAACTAACCGAGCAAAATATGGATTATATAGTTCCTTACTTGGCCACTTTCAACCAGGTACATTTACCATCAGTTAAGTAGTTTAACCCTTCTTTAAAACCCATAAACCAAAAACGTGACTTATATGGTAAGATGAAAAAGAATTGAAGCATGATGGATAAATTGAATTTCATGAAATTTCTATACCTTTTCTGGGAAGTGTCAAAGGTAGACCAGGGTATCGACCTACATGGTAACGAAAACAAAAAAAAATTAGTTTTAGTGCATGATACTATAGCTATTGGTGTTAAACAAAATTACGTCAATTTATAATACAACAGAAATCCTGAAAAACTTGTGATAATTATACCTCAGGCACAAAGCACAGAAAGCAGGCCATCTTGATGCATTCCAAAAATATTAACAGAACATTGCACTTATTGTGATCCAAAGCACAAGGAGATTCATACACAAGCAGAAATGGCAACTTATCAAAGGAACACTCCAGTTATTCATTCTTCTAGATATCATTTCTTCGCACAATGTTTCTGTCGCGGATATGGGAAATGAGGGACCAATAGCTTCCTGTAGGCTGACAGAGAGGAGCAAGCAATGGACAATCCACAATATCAAGTTTTGATAAGGAAGCTGGAAGCCCCTCCGCAGGTAGAGAGTCTAGCTTCTTGCAACTTTCAATCATCAGACTTTTGAGAGAGACAAGGTGTTGAAGACCAGCATGACTCAGAGACTTGAGATCTTCAAATCCTATGATATGAAGATCAGTTAAGCAAGATGGAAGCAGTCCTCCATCTGGAAATGAATCTAAACCAATCAACTTCCCCTTAATCTCCAAGTACGCAAGCGATGTCATTTGACGAAGACTAGACCCTGCTTCGGGCAACAATTCGTCACAGTTGCAAATTGATAACTCTTGAAGATTAGTAGGAAACCCTCCACTCGGGAAAGACACTAGCTTGGGGCAGTCCTTTAGCTGCACCTTCTTAAGGTGCGACAAATTCTCAGTAGAATCGCTTGATATCTCAAGAGATTGAAGATTAGGACAGCCTTGTATATGGAGATCCTGAAGGGCCCCAAAAGAAGATAAGAGAAACACTTGCAGCGTGTGACAACTGTCTTTCAAGTGCAAAGCCTCAATTGCTTGATAACGGTGCAAGTCATGCAGTGATGAAAAAAGAACTAATTCCCTACACTCGTTGATGTGAAGTAACTCTAACCTTCCGACATGTTCAAGAGTACGCAGAGATTGAAGCAACTGACAATTGCATATAGTCACCTTGGTCATTTGTTGGTTCCCCCACATCATTTCTTCAGGCAGGGAAACCAATGAATTACAATTAGTTAGCTCCAGTTCTTTCAACAATGGAACCCTTGGAAGTGAGTCGGTAACAATGCTACAGTCAACAATGACTAGTTTTTCCAAAGAACCCAAATGTTGGGGTAAGTTCCCAGCAAATTTAGGACAACTCAAAATGTGAAGCTCTTTAAGAGAAGGGAAGTGCTCTTGAACATCATCTGATGGCAGCCACTTCTTCCAACTAGGCATGTTCTTAAACGTCAAAGTTTCAAGGGACCTGAAGGGTGAATTTCTATTTCCATAGAATTCAAAATCCACGGTTTCTAGCCATGTCATTTTTTCTATCAGGAGTGTCTTCATGGAGGATAATTGCCCAAGTGGTGGCAAACTCAAGCAGAAGCTGCAATGAATGAGTTTTACAGACACCAAGTTAGAGAATGAAGGGTTGCCTAACCAATCTGGGAATGTGTTACCACCATAGTTTTCTATCTCAAGCTTCTTCAGATTTGTGCATGGCTTCAGGTTGTAAAGAGTGATTGCTTCATTTTCTACATCATGGATAGTCTTGGTCCATTTTAACACCAGCTCGTCAAGAAATGTCTTCTCAATCAAGTTGGCCCCTAGTGCATCCTTGCCATCATTGACATACTGTAGATTCACAATTGAAAGTGAACCATGAAGTTGAGATAGAGCTCCCAACTCAGTAATGCTTGATCTTGCGCTTTCGCTCACAACAAAGGTAGTAAGATGCCGAAGAAGCTTCAATCTACCAAAATTTGGTGGCATTTCTTTTAAGGGAGCACCGGTAACATCAAGCTGGAGTAAATCAGTCAAATTCTCCATATCTTTGGGCAAACTTTTGAGATAAACACAGTTTGATAGCAGCAGGATTTGTAGATGATACAAGGAACTTGCGAATTCTGGTAATTCTTCAATCATTGTGCCAGAAAGATTCAGATACCGCAAATGTTTCATGTGCCCAATACTATGCAACGTAGAAATTGGATAATCAGGCAAAGAAAGAACACGAACACGCTCAAATGTTGGTATCAATCCATAAAAAAATTGATTAGTTAATGCACCAGATGCACTAGAGTTTGCCTCTCTAAATGATAGAAAGGTTCTTAACTGTGAAAAATAATTTGGAGGTTTATCAGGCAGACCTTTTGAGAATGACAGGTGACGAACTTTCTCTGGGATCATCTGAAAGTTACCTTCCTCAATGGAGTGGAAAAACTCGCCCCCCACGTATTGTGCTAAGTCACTTATGAGGTCATGCATTGCAACACATGACTCACTCTTGGTTGATCGTTGTAGTAGTGACCTTGACAACAGTTCCTGCAAGTATTCCTCACCAACTCTGTGCATCGTTTTAGTCTTTGATGGTTGCAGAAAACCCTCAGCCATCCATAAATGGATTAGGTTCTGCTTATCAATATCATATCCCTTTGGAAACAGAGAACAATAAGCAAAGCAGGCCTTCAAATACGAAGGGAGAAGCTGATAGCTCAATCTCAATGCAGGTAATATGTTGCTCTTGTTAGCTGGCAGATCCCACATTTTACTTTGCAGTATGTTGTTCCATTCTCCAACATCAGTCACTGAACGTAAAAGACTCCCCAGAACTTTTGCTGCTAAAGGAAGACCTTTGCATTTTGTTGCTATTCTTTTGCCAATCTCCACCAAAGCTGGATCAGATGTATCAGGTTCAGGGCTTCTGTTTCCAAAAGCATAGTAGGCAAAGATGTCCCAGCAATTCTTATATAGTGGGGAAAGTGGATAAGTGACAGCAGCATGCATGGTATCTGCAACATTTTTATTGCGCATGGTGGCAAGAATAACACTTCCAGGCATTGCATTGGCAAATACCATTTTGAAAAGGTCCCAATCAAAAGAGTTCAAGGACCAAAAATCATCTAAAACAAGCAACATCCTCTGTGTTTTCAGCTTCTCATTTAGCTGGACTTGAAGCGCGTCCAAGCTCTCACTTACTGACCCGCAAACCTTCTTGGTTAAGTGGACCACATCGGATTCCCCCGAAACTTGAACCCAAGACAGCGTGTCGAACATCTGCACCACCCCACCATCGTTGAACAAGAGCTGAGACAAAGTGGTCTTTCCGACCCCTGCCATCCCAACAATTGCAACAACACATACAGGTTCCACTTTCTGCTCCATCGCATCTTTCATTTTTTGAATGATTTGCTTTTTGTCATTATCTCTGCCAAATACCTTGGACTCATCTACTATACGGGTTGTCGGTACATACAATAGATCAGTACCACTTGAATACAGGCTAGATCGCTTTTCTAGTTGTTCTTTGAGGCCTAAGCAATCTTTTTGATCCCTTAAAATTTGTATTCTACTGTTTATCTCAACAAGACTAGAAGTCAACTTATTGGTAATATGCAAGAATTCTCTTACCCTGTCCATGGCCTTGTATGATCGGTCAACTTCAAGAGCAATTTGGTCTAGAACGTCCTGCGCCTTGTAGATAACTTCTCGAAGCTCATCAAGCCATATCTTGACATATGGATTGACGATCTGCTTCTCCTCTGCATCATCAAGTACTGTATTCACCGATAGCAGTTGGAATTTCAGCTTCTCGGCTGCTGCTTGTGCTTCATTTGCTGCTGAAATTTTCTGACGAAACAGTTTCAGAATTTGACGAGAAGCCAACCTGTCCAGCAAGACTTGCAAGAGTGCTTGAACGAATGCACTCAACAGGAAGGCCACCATTATGATTTCTTTGTGAGTTGTGACGCTGACACTCAATACTTTCACAAAGAACACCAAGCAGAGATCCAAACAAAGTGAGTAACTTGCAATAACATGTGCTCCCAGCTTAGCCTTTAGCTTGACCCAGACACACGACCCTGCTATTTTAGTTGACTTGGAAGTCTCCTCCAACAAGTGCTGTTGACTACAACATATCAAATTAAAACGACCAGTGTTTTTTATATTCTCAATTATTATATGATATATTCTCAAAGGAAATTCCCAGCGTAAAAAAAATGGGGAGCCACTCAGAAGACATCTAAAACATTTTTTTAAAAATATTTTTTAATAATTAAAATTTAATATATATAATTGATTAAACCGTATTATTTCTGTCATCATTAGATCGGACAAACTGATTTGGCCGAAAAATCGAAGAACCAAATTTTAAATTGATCTAAATTAATATATTTTTTTATAAAAAATTACTACAATACCTTTATTATAGAAAATAACTAAAATACTCATATTATTTATATATATATTAATTTTGAAAATCATAAATCTTAATCCCATGATGGCTTAGAAAGAAGAAAAAGGTTAGGATTTAAAGTTTTTAAAATTAATATATATTTTATATATTAGTAGTATTTTATTATTTTCTATAATAAGGATATTGTAGTTATTTTTTATAAAAAAATATTAATTTAGATCGATTCAAAATTTAGCTCATTCATTTTTGGTCAAATCAATTTGTGTGATCTAATTTATTTACTTAATATATTAAAACTGGGTTTTTTCTTAACTAATGGAAGTGAGGTGTCGATTCCTCATGAATCCATTTTTTCGCCAAAATGAATGCACTATTTTCTCTTCTAAGTTTATTTTATAAAAATATCTTTATTATAATTATACTATAATTAGCATTTAAGTAATAATGCATAATTATACTAATTTAGGAAAATATCTTTATTTTTAGAAAATACTATTCTCATGTAATGAAAGCACTATTCTCTCTTCTAAAATTATTTTTAGAAAAATATCTTTATTATAATTATATTACAATTAGCATTTAATGAATAATGCATGATTATACTAATTTAGGAAAATATCTTTATTATAATTATATAAAATAATCTACTTAATATACTAAAATTGGATTTTTCCCCAACTAATGAAAGTAAGGTATCAATTCCTCATGAATTTATTTTCTTTTCAAAATAAAAGTACTATTCTCTCTTCTAAATTTATTTTAAAAAATATTTTTATTATAATTATATTACAATTAGCATTTAATGAATAATGCATAATTATACTAATTTTAAAAAATCTTAATTATAATTATATAAAAAATTAAACATAAATTTATAATTCTAATTGCTATAAATATGATACTAACGTTCATAGTGGTAAATTGATATTACAATAATTAATTTCTATAATTATTTTTTGTACTACTAAAGGCTATATATAGTGTTTCTTTGTGATTAGTGACTCTAAATCTAAGAATTAAAATATTCTTTTTTTCTAATCTATTATTCTTTTTTGATCGAGCAATTGTTTCTAAGGAGTTTTGTAGGTCAAGTTCAAGTCACATTCCCTCCACATTTTCTACGTTTGTTCGAAAATATTCAAAGTGGAGCATATAATGAGATTGAATTTCCTCAATTTAGGTTCAGTTTTGAAAAATTCGTGCCAACATTGAAGATGCAATTCAAAGATTGGTACTATATTTAAATTTTCTTCTCTTAAACTTTTTGTATTAAAAATAATTTTATAACATATTGTGATTTTTTCAGAAACTACCGGCCTTCTGGTGCATTAATGCAATGCTATTGAGAAGAATAAAAGTCAATTTAATTTGACAATTTTGACAAGAAGATAGTCTGAATTTGTACGGATTCTAAGTGTTCGATCTTATGATGTTATTTTGCTTGGTTGTTACGAGAATGATTCTAATTTATACGTATTTAAGGATTAGAATAGATTAAATATTATTTAAATAATTTAGTTCTAATATTAGTAGTTGATTAAATTAGTTTTAGAGAAATTTAAATTGTTGTCTCAATTATATATTATGACTATTCTTTTTGGATATGTTATTTTTAAACTTTTTAATATGAAATTTTTTTATTATTTTTAAGTTTGTTTTCTTTTTTGGATATATGTATCACCTTTTTTTTTGTATTTCAGATTAGTAATGCAATTATTAAGAGAAATGTAATTCATCAATAAATTAGAATGATTAAAAGTTTAATTATATTGTGTGGACACAAGATTGATTATTAAGATTAAGGTGTGAAAAAGGTAAAAAGAGTCACAATACATAGTTTTGCTTTCTTACTAATATATAAAGATACGTGAAAGAAAAAAATTAAAATATCACCATTTAAAGAAAATTGTTAATCATGCATATGAAAAGTGATTGGGGAATATACATGGATATAAAAAAAATATTACTAAAAAATAATTATATATATAAAAAAAATAATCATAACAAAAAAAAATAATTAATATATGTGACTTAAATTTTTATATGTACAATTAATATATATATATATATATAAACAAATATTTAGAATTATTTAACAAAATTAATATCTATGTATAGATAAATAAAGAAATTATTATGATTTATAAAAATTACACATACGATGACATTAATAATAAAGAATAAAAAAATTATTAAATGATTGTAGGCTCAAAAAAAATTAATCATGATCAAAAAATAATTAATATAGGCGATTTAAATATATATATATATATATAAAGTACATAAAAAAGTATTTAAAATTATTTAACAAAATAAATATATTCTAAAAATAAAAAAATTATTAACTAAACAATTAATATATATACATATAAATAAATACGTAAATTAGTATGATTTATAAATATTATTACGTGTAGGATGATATTAATGGAATAACAAAATTATTGAATGATTGTAGGCTAAAAAAAATTATTGACTTAATATATATGTATACTTAAATAAGGAAAGATTTAAAATTATTTAAACAAAATAAATAAATATATCCTACGAATAAAAAATATTGACTAATTGATTAATATATACTGGTAGTATAAATAAAAAACTATTAAATAAAAAAGAAATAGTATGTTTTTAATTTTGGGAATAAAACGTAAATAATTATAATATAATAATTTGTTTAATTATTAATATTTATAATTGTTATTTTAAATCATAAATTTAGAAAAAAAGTAGATTAACAAAAACGATTAATAACTATATTAGAGTTGATACACATAATACTAGATTAAGAAAAAATAAACGCATAACATGTTACTTTTTATTAATCAAATTACTACAATTTAAATTAATTTTAATAAAATAATTTAAAATTAAAATTTCAACCTTATCACGTGCATAGTATGAATTATTGAACAATTTATTATCATGTACATGGTACAGATTATTAAACAATTTCTCATGTATTTTTTTTCAAAATAAAAATACTGTTTTTACTTATAATTATTATTCTTTATCAGTTTTTTTATTTAAACACTAATATTATTTATTATTTTTTTATTTTTATTTCTCACATTTATTAAAAATTTCTTTTCAATATTTTAGATATTAATTATTGTTATTTAATTAACTTATTTTAGGTATTTATTTATTAAAATTTTAGGTATTAATTATACCTCAATTATAATATTAAGACTTTGAACATAATTTTAATTTAATTTTGGACAATATAAAAAATAAATAATATATATATATATATATATATATATATGATATTTTAGGTATTAATTATTATTATTTATTAACTTATTTTAGGTATTTAATTATTAAAATATTATATATTAATTATATTCCGTTTACCATGTTAAGACTTTAGATATAATCCCAATTAAATTTTGGACAATATCAGAAGCAAATATATATATATAATATTAAATTAGACGAGTAGATTTTAATTTTACATAAAATAATATAATAGATATAGAGTATAAATAAATTTACTTGACAAATATAATTATTTATAATGTGATATTTTATTATAATAACATATCTTTGTGTATTGATTCCCTATATAGCAATTATATATATATATATATCTTTTTAGTTTATTATTTTTCTATCACATAACATATTTATTATTATATTTCAAATTATATATATATATATATATATATATATATATATATATATTTCTTTTTAGTTTATTATTTTTCTATCACATGACATATTTATTATTATATTTCAAATTTAGAGTTTTCTTGATCTAACATTGCGGTGAAAAATGCCAAGCAAATGAAATGAAAAAAAAACATGGGTTCCAAACTAATCTTTTTTTTTTAGTTTTCAAATATATTATTTATTTTATTTATTTAGAGTAATAACTAAATTTATTATAACTATAGTAAAATTATCTTTAAACTATTAGTATTATTAGTAAATTTTTAAAATTATTGACATATTAGTATATATAATAAGTAATATTAAATTTTCTTTCATGTTTATCATTTAAAAAATTTATAATTTTCACATGGTCTTTATTCTAATTTTTTTTTCATACCTAATGACTATTGACTACGATCCTAACAATAGTATTACCTATAGTAGATTATACGAAGAGAAAGTATGGAAAATAAAGATAAGAATTATAAGGCTATAGAAAGTCTCATTCAAGTTTGAGGAGAGCAAGATGTTTTACATAGAAATAGTTCTAATAGATGATAAGATTAGTTGATTCATTTACTAAATTTTTTCAAGTAATGCTAAGTTTAATTTATAAATAGAGTTTAATTTTGATGCACTGACAGTGTTAAGCGTTTTACACAGTCGTGCAATCACATCCGTTCTTTTGGATGACCATTCACTCGGTTAATGTGAAAGGTATTTATTTTTATTGATGTGTCATTACGTAATCGGATACATGTGTAAAACTACTTTACACTGTCAATGCATCAAAATTAAATTCTAAAAAATATTTGTAGTTCATATTTTAAGTTAATTTTATAAGTACACCATTTCACAAGTTAAAAACAATTCTTTTTAATAGCTTTGTAATAAATGCTAATAGCTTTTATATTTAATTTATTTAGCAATATGATAAAATTAATTGTTCAATCAAGAATTATTTGACAAAAATATTTAAGAATGAATTGGTAGAAAGGAAGATCTATGTCTTCTCAAATTTTGAGATTGAGAAATTAAGCAGAATATATCTTCTGACTGTACACACGTGCAAAATATCTTTTAAGATGGAGTCACGTATAGTACATACGGTCGATGACCATAAAATTCCGAATAATCATTTTAATTTGCTTGCCCATGATGATATTTGAAACAAACAAATGAATGATTCTACTTATTTGATACGTAATTAATTTATATTAACCCACACAAAATTATTTTTCTTTTGATTTTAAATTTTGCCAAAAAATTGTATAATACTAAAATATGATAGCTCGAACATTACGACGACACTTATACTATTTAATACTAAAATATGAGCCTGTTTAAAACTTTAAACCGCAATACCAATTTAAAAATACTTTCGTTCAATAACGTACATCCATAGATACCATACAACTTACAAAAACTCATAAAGAGTACATCCATATATATACGTATATATATAAATAATATTACAAGCATTAACCAATACAAGTTCCTATCCCTCTTACAGAATATATCAAGGTAAAGGCGAGGGTTCAATAAACCATAACTAAAACAATATAGAGCATCTCAACAACAACTAAATAAACTCTTTGTGACTTCTGCGCCCATATCCTGAAAGGAAAAAAAATGTAGGGGGTGAGAACATCATCCTCGAAAGGGTTCTCAGTAGAGTGTTTTTGGAAATTATTGTAATAGGGTACGTGAAGGTAAACCGTACCAGTGATTAATAACCGTCTTATGCCTCTTTTCAAAAACAACGATTTGTAATAAAAGTAAAGTCTGAAATCTTTTATGAAAAAGGAACTGTTCAATTCTCAAAAACTCAAAAGCCTTTCAAAAAGGTTTATCTATACTGAACCAGATTAGCCTTTCATACTTTTCCAAACCAAAAACAGAAAAATCGCAACCAACCATCAGTCCATCTCATTTCATTCACAGCCCTAGGCCCAAACAATCCAACAGCAACTAATCCACTACAATCCAACAGAGTTTCAATCGCAAACACAAGTAGGAAAGTTCAAGCACAAACAAACAGTTACAGCAAGTAGAACAATTAGCAGTTAATCACAAGTAATCACAAAGGCAAACCAAGTACAATATACACACCCAAACAATGTCACATAGATGCATATGATGCATGCCTGTCCTAGTGGCTGATGATATCATCTGTCGGTTATATAGCCAACCCGACAAGTCCTGGTAGCTAACTATTGGACTATCCCTCTGTCGTGCATCCCCAACTCGAGTTATACTCAACATAAACTTGATCATAATCATAATCCATATCCAACACCCCACTAGTGTATATTCACGGGGGCGAGCTCATCCGGGGCTTTCACAGTGCCCGGCCACCCTTACGACATAGGGTCAACAGAGTCTCGAGTCTCCACCTGGAGCACGTGGTGGCTAACCACTGCTTTCTTCCAGGGAACTCGTGTCTCAGATAGTGGAAGTGCAAAATCACAATTATCAATATCTCAGCATATATGCATTCATTCTCAACCATGGATCAACATCCATCTCAGCCATCCGGCTTAAATTCATAATTCATAGTCAGCCATACGGCTCATAACTCATTCGGCAATCAGCCATAATTCAATATCATACACAGCCATTCCGACTCATAACAAAATAGCACTTCCACCATTCAACATCATCAAATTCATAAAATCGGCATTTAAGCCATAAATCACTTTTCTCAATTCATTTCACTTTGAAATCAAGTTTCAACTCTTTTCAGCCTTGGCTTTAAAGATCGCATTTCTCAAATCATCTAAGGCTCATAAGCCCCTTTTTCTCAAGGTAGGTTCCCTTTTTAAAACAAAGCCACTCTCGGCATCCTCTTCCAAAACTTCCAAAACCATGAAAAGTTAAAGATTCATTTTGAAACATTCAAAATCATCCATCCAACAATGAGATTTTATAACAAAAGTTTCTCGACAGAGTCTCAAGCCTTTAGGGGAGAATAACATAACTCATTTCATCAAATTCACTTAAAATCATTAAAACCTTGACTTCCTAATTTGAGTAATAAAATAGGTTCTAAGCCAAATCGAGTCATGTAATCAATTACCCCTTTCAAAGCCATTTCCTTTACTTAAACAAAACCGGCTTCAATTCCATGATTAAATCTGAAGCGTTTCAAACTGCTAAGAGAATCATCTTTGTTGTGTTAAACTAGAGTTCGAAGGATACTCTGAAGCTTATTTAAAACGTCAGAATAATGAGGTTCATCAATCGAAATCCAAATCCTTTTAAAATCGCGAAAACTCTTCCAAGGGGCAATCTTTATGTAATAATAAAGAAAAACATAAACCCATTTTACCTTTTTAAAACAGCTTCAAAGCAAAATTCTCTTTCGAATGCCTTCCACCCAAAGACATACTATTTTTCTTAGAAAGTAAGGAGAAATCAAAATTCTCTTTTCAATAATTCTTTCAAAGCGTAGCTTCATCGCTTTCACAATTGTTCTAAGTAAAGTTAATAAAAGAAGCCCTAAATTCACAATCCTCCAAGTAAATAGGAAAGGCATTAAACTCATAATTTCTACAAATGACATTTCAAATACAGACTCGGATTTTATAAAAATTTCGGCAACATCTCCCCTAAAACTTGGATTTTGCCACCCGGTTCGGGTCCCAACTAAACCGTTCCTCAATCCCTTTCAACAGTCCAAAATCCAAATCAATTCAAAATCAAGCTAAATCCAACAATCGCCTCATTTGCATATCTCAAGGAAACCATTTCAAAACTAATTCATTATCAATCGATAAAACTCATTTTTAAAGCTTTAGAAAAATGGTTCAGCAACAATTCATTTATCAAAACCAAATCAATTAAAACAAACCAGGCTAAATTTCAAAGAATATTCTATTTTTCACATTATCAAGAAAGTCAATTCAACTCAAATCAATTCCCAACGAGTTAGACTCAAATTTCAAATCTTTAAAGAACCAATTTCAAAAACAGTCCGTTTCACAAAGCCGCACAATAATTTAGCCAAACAAACATTTATAATCATTCGAGATAATCAAATAATACATAAGGCTGCTACAATCACCAAATTCACATTGTCTCAGATCATTATCCATATATAATAATTCTAATATATAAAATATAGCTTTCGGAAAGTGTCCCTACTTCGACAAATTGAAACTATAATCCAGACGCTTCTCAGAAATCCATAATCCATTCGTCTCGACTCAAAACCAACGCGGCAGCTTCAAAGCACAGCCCCACACATTTTCGCAGCAGCATAAACAGCTCGAAACTAAGAAAGAACGGCTGAACCGAAACAGTGGCGGTCTCCGAGCCGATTCAGCGGCAGCCCGGCAGCCACCTCAAGCGGCAGCGGTGACAAATTCCAATCTCGACAACTGAAACCAACACGCAGTGACTATAGTATTCTCGGAACTCAAAGGAACAGAAACCACAATTAAAACCCTTACCGCCAAACTTTTTCGGCGACGGCAGCAGCGTCTCAAGTGGCAGAAGCTCAGCCCGGAGCTCCGTCGGTGATCCCGGAAGTCACAGAACCTTCCTTGGCGGCCCAAATCACGGTGACTCAGCCTGCTCCTCTTCCTGTAGCGATTCCCGCAACATCACAAGCCCAAAGGGGCAGGGAGTGGCAGAGCTCAGCCACGGTGAAGCAGGGCGGTACAACGGCGGCCAAGCATAGCCCTCCAAACGGCAGTGACGCGGCCACAGCTCCTCTTCTCCGTGCTCGTCGGCGATCGTGAAGCACAAAGGCAGCATCTTCCCTTTCTCAGCGGACCAGAACAACGGAGACAGGAGGACTCATCTTGCTCCTCCAGCCCGCGTCTTCCTCTCTGTTGGCAAGGATAACGACTACCCAGCTCCGGCGACGGCGAGCTCGCAGTAGCAGCGGCGATATCCAGGTGCGACGGCGGCGCGCAAGACAGCGTCCCTCTCTCTTCACCGCGAGCTCCCTCTCATGCGCCGCCCTCCACTGTTAGCCTCTTCCTTTTCTTGTGCAAAGATGGCAACGGCGGCGCTGGCCTCGCGGCAAGGACGACGGCTCGGATGACGGGATCGACGGCAAGGCGCGGCTCTACGGAGCGGTGATGCATGCGAAAACGGCGGCGGTGAGGCAACAGACGCGACCGGCTGTGGCGGCAGTACCCTTCCTGGCCGGCGCGCTCTCCTCCTTCCTTCTTCCGCGACTCAGTCTCTCTTTCTCTTTTGCTTCTGTTTCGTTCTTTTCATGGAAAAGGAAAAAGGGAACCGTGTGTGCTGCTACTTGGGGGGAGCTGGGTGTGGGGAAAAAGGAACCGGGTCGGGTAACGGGTCGTTGGGTTAGGGTTTTATTATTTTGAAAAATTAGGGTTAGGGGTGATTTGGTAATATCACATAAAATTGAGAATGATACTATAATTGAAACCCAAATTAAATCTAACACTAATTGCATATAGAAAATATTATTTGCTCATCAATTTTATAAATTATTTTCAATAAAATGTCCAAATCAAATAATTAGAAATAATATAATTGAATCCTTTACTTTTCCAAAACAGTAGTATCAATATTTTAAGATATTAATTATTTAATTCAAATCATATAAAATTATTATTATTTCATAACTATCAACTTTATAATTTAAATATAGAAAATAATCCAATAATTGTAAAATTAGATAGTAATCATAACTATCTCAAATTCAATAAATCACAACTTGCCTTAATTATCTTTAATAAAATAATTTCTGAAATTAAGGTTATAAATAACTATATGATTTGAAACTTGATCACAAGAAGACTTTTCAAAGATTCTGGGTCTTACAATGATGACTAAGTAATTTTCAACTCAAATCACTTGATTCAATGCATTTATATAATTTGTCCTAGTAGTACAATCAAAACATGAGTATTCAAACCCACTAGATACTAGTAAATTAAGGCAAAGTTTGCATTGATGAAATTCAATCAACAAGCAACCCAATCAAACATCAAGCAACCACTTGCAATTTATTTAAGTAGCAACAAGTAAACCAAAACTAATATAACTACTAAAATAAAAATTAAATGCAATAAAGACTAAGTAAAACAAGAAGAAGAACATGGAAAAAGCAAGAAAAGAGAGGGGTGGAGGGGGCGAAAGTGTGTTAGGACTTTAGGAAAAATACAAACAGAATTTTGCCCAAAACAGCACTTGTGCGTACTAGGGGTGTCTGCGGATCGGATATGGCCGAAAATTCGATCCGATCCGGACAATTTCTATCGGATCAGATCGGATATGATATCCGCACTTTTTAGTGCCGGATCCGATCCGATCCGATCCGCACATTTGCGGATCGGATCGGATCGGATATCGGATATATCCGCATAATTAAACCTTATCTTTTTAATCATATTTCTATGTAAAAAAATTTCGATAAAAATATTTCTTTTATACTTTTAAACTTATTTATTCCTAAAATATTTTTAATCAAACTCTCTCTAAATAACAAAAATAAAATAATACAATATATGAATAATAATTACTAACTAAAACCTACAAACAAGTAAATATAATACCAAACATTTATATTTATTTATTTTTTAATTATTATAGTGCGGATCTGCGGATCGGATACGGATATTTACCGTGGATCTGTGAATACGATCCGATCCATGGACACCCCTAGTGCGTACGCACACAAGGTGAAAAGTGGAAGGTGTGCGCTCGCACAAAGTATGCGAGTGCTCCAAACAGAGAGGGAAACAAGACGTGTGCGTACGTAGGGGTGGCAAACGGGCCTAAACCCGCCGGGCCGGCTCGCGTAACCCGCCAAAAAAGGTGGGCCGGGCTGGAAAATTGGGACCGCCAAATAGCAAAAGCCCGCTTAACTCGCACCGCTTAAACCGCTGGTTTTGGCGGGCTTTGGCGGGGCGGGGCGGGCTTCCCCGCCGGGCTTAGTCTTTTTTTAGCAAGGGGTATTTTTATAATTTTTTTTACCAAAACCCAACTTCCCCAACCCAACTTACAAGAGAATGAAGATGAAAATTGGGTGTTTTAGATTATGTTTGTTTTGTTTTAGAGACAATATTGTTAATTATGTTTTGGATTATGTTTATTTTGCTTTGGAAACAATATTTATAATTACAAAGACTTTAATGTTTGTGAATACAAAAATTATAATTTGTTTATACTTTTAGAAATTATAATAGTTAAAAGTAAAAAACAAAAGAGATTTTTTTATATCTTTATATATATTATTTAATAGTTAAAAGTAAAAAAAAAAAAAAAAAAAAAAAAAGAGGATATTTGGCGGGCTTAGCCCGCCGGCCCGCCAGCCCGCCGTTAGGCGGGGCGGGCTAGGATTCTGGGACCGCCTCACTAGGCGGGGCGGGGCGGGCCAGCCCGCCAAATGGCGGGCTTCTGGCGGGGCGGGGCGGGGCGGGGCGGGGCGGGCTTCCCCGCTTGCCACCCCTATGCGTACGCACAAACAGGTGCGCACGCACAAACACTTTTTTTTTTAGACAAGGATCATGCGTGCGTGCGCACAATGATCCGTGCGCGCGCACGAATCCGTGTGCGCACAGAAGCGAAAAGGGGTAAGGGTTCACACGCATAGGGTGTGCAACCGCTTCCACCAAAGGGAGTGTAAGGACGTGTGCGTACTCACATGGTGGTGCGCACGCACAGAGCGCAAAACAGAGGGAGATGCGCGCACACATAGCGTGCGAGCGCTCCCAACAGGAGGCATGCAGGATAGTGTGCGTACACACATGCCCTGTTTTTTCCCAAAAAAAAATTTTCAAATTCTAAGGCACTTTACCTTAGCCCAATCAAAGTTCAACCCCACAACATTCAAAAACTCAAACATTCATTATCCATATACAAAATTAACCTATCTACTCAAATTAAACTAATTCTAAGCTAACTAAAACAAGCAAAGATGCAAGAAAATCAAACTATAAACAAGGAGAAATGGTAAGAAAGATGTTACCATGGCGGGGTGTCTCCCACCTAACACTTTGGTTTATAGTCCTAAGTTGGACTTTTTTGAGGAGACTCTTGCTAGGATGGCTTGTGTTTCCACTCCTCCTTGAACCTCCATCCAAGCTTGCACTTTAAAGCTCCTCTGGGATCCCATATCCGAGTTTTCCGTTCTCCTTTTTGCGGATTTTTATGCTCCAAGACGGACGGACAAGCTCCTAATTGACCCTTGAAGTACCCCAACACTCTCCGTAAATCACTGAATCGTGCTTCACACCATGCTTGAATCCCAAAGCTTGAATTGGCTTTCTTAATGAGCCTTGGACTCCTTCGGCAACCCACACTTCTTTTTTCACCATGTAATAATCCAAGAAGGACCTTGAGTTGGTAATCCGTCTCCAAGATAGCATATTGATGGAGGCCAATGAAACTCAATGGTGAAATTGCCACCCACTCGATATGTTCTTGGAACGGAGTTGCTTCCTCACCAACTTTCTCTTCCCCATCACTCAAGTCATAACAAGGATGTTGTGAGAAGTCTACCTCCATGTGTCCCTCAAACTCAATGGAAAGAGGCTCATTAGGCTCATTGAGGGGATTGACCAAGGAGGACAAAAA
This sequence comes from Arachis hypogaea, assembly GCF_003086295.3. NCBI lineage: Eukaryota > Viridiplantae > Streptophyta > Magnoliopsida > Fabales > Fabaceae > Arachis > Arachis hypogaea. The sequence continues at coordinate 13,972,754 of NC_092048.1, read as the reverse complement.
ATCATCTATGATGGAATCCTCATCTTGATCAGTCTCTCCCAATTCTCCCTTTCTCTCCTCCGGTTCACATACTTCACTTTCTTCCTTTTGTTGCACTTCAAGCTCTAACCCTTCTTCTTTCTCTTGTGACTCCATGCTCTATTCTTCACTACATTCATTGGTTGATCCCTCATATTCCTCAAGAGGAATGCCTTGATCGGATGAGCGTAGGAGGATTAAGCGGTTTACCGCTTCGCCTATGGTAGCCATGAAGTGCCCTTGTGTCCTTCGGAATCCTTCTTGCTCTTGGAGAAAGGCTTGAAAGTCTTGTGGTTCTTGGGCCAAGGGTTGAAAAACTTCACAATTAGGTAAGAGGCAAGGTTCATTAGTTGGGAAGAAGGTTGGATATGTGGGAGGTAGTGCATGTTGATGAGTATCTTGAGGTGATATGTAAGAAGGTGTATGGTGGTGGTGGTGTGGTGTTTGAAAACATGGTGATTGAGGGTTATATTGGGGTATGGATCATAGGTATATGGTGGCGGAGGTGTATAATCAAGATGAAATCCACCATATCCTTGGTTTGGGTATGCATATTGGGAAGGGTTTTGTTCACTATAGTATAGAGGAGGTTGCTCCTTCCAAAATAGATGCTCCAATCCCATTATGCAATCCAAAATTGAGGTTATAAAGCCCTACAAAGTGATCACAACCAAATTCCAAACCAAGAGGGTGATAACTCATAGAGAAAATTGAAAATAAAAACTAAAGACATCAATTAACAAAAGAAACAAAATCCTAATTAATAGCAAAAACAAATAAACCAAAAAGTATCTATTCACACTATTCACATATACACAACAACCAAAATATAGCACTCATGACGCTAGCTCCCCAGCAACGGCGCCAAAATTTTGATAGAGAGAATTATGCCAATTCGAAAAACTAGATAAAGTAATTCCGTTGTGAGTATAGTCCAAACCGGCAATGGATCCTCTCAATCAAAATTCAATTCAAGATATTGTCACAATTCAATACAAAATTAACCAAGAGTATTTAGACTCCCGTGTCGTTCTCCCTAGAAATTAATGACAACAAGTGCGTACAATTTTGGTTGTGAGAAAGCAAAGGGGGTTTTAATGATTGAAAGCAAACAAAATAAAAGAATAAAAGAACAAGACAAAATTACAATTGATAAACTAATAAAAGAGTAAAAGAACTATGTTTGTAATATGGATAAGTAATACTATAAAGTAATGGAAATGTGGTTCAAAACATAAAAGAAACCTTGACTTGGAATGAGTTAAGAAATCCCTTACTTACCATAACCACAACTATGATAATTATGATGGATTAATCTCACTAATTGCGTCAAACAACACAACTATACCTCATTTCCAAGCTCATCTTCTTGCTCATGCTCACCTGATATCTCTTCCAAAGATCTTTGGCCATGTATATGTAATTGGGGGAGTCTTCTGTTTAATTTGGAGAACCAAAGATCAAACTTCAAGTACTAAATGCACTTGATGCAGCCAAGACACAATTCTATCACTTTACAACAATTATCGTGACAGGAATGGATTTCTTCACGGATGCCTATGACCTGTTCTGTATCTCCCTCGTAACAAAGCTACTTGGCCACATATACTACCTGGTGGACGGTGCACCAAAGCCGGAAACATTGCCCCCCAATGTCTCTGCCGCAGTTAATGGTGTAGCCTTCATCGGAACACACACCGCCCAGCTCTTCTTGGGATGGCTAGGTGACAAGCTCGAGAAAAAGAAAGTCTACGGTATGGCTCTGCTGCTTATGGCGATTTGCTCTGTCGCTTCCGGCCTCTCGTTTGGTCGGGAACCAAAGTCAGTTATGACACGCTATGCTTTTTCCGGTGGGTTTGGAATCTTGGCCGGAGGCATATTTGCAACCGTTGTCTCATCGATATTCAAGGCAAAATTCGATGCTCCGCCGTATGAGGTTGATCTTGTAGGCTCAACTGTTCCAGAAGCAGATTTTGGGTAGAGAGTAATTCTTATGGTTGGGGCTCTTCCCGCTGCACTGACTTACTGTACTGCAGAGAGCTATAAGTGTTTGAGCTCTCGCGATCTTGAAAACTTCTTCCAAAGCGTTCATGGTTTTTGCAAAAGGAATCCAACCGATTGCCCTGAAGATATCTTTCTGGAAGAGATTCTGACTGTAAAATGCAACATCAAGCAAGAACCATGTACTCGCTGTTCCAAGAAAATGTAAACCATGGCGCAACACGAATTGCTTAGAGAACAAACCAAAATCCTTAGTTTGATCTTCTTTCTTAGATTCCTCTGTTTGGAGATCCACTTGCATAGCTCTAGACATATCTTTTGCAGCCTGCTCCATGTTCTTTGCAACCAACGCCTTGTAATGCGGGATTTCCGGCATCTTCGTCCTCCAATAGTATGTCAGTGCAGCGGGAAGAGCCCCAACCATAAGAATTACTCACCACGCAAAATATGCTCTTGGAACAATTGAGCCTACCGGATGATCAACCTCATCTGGTGGAGCATCGAATTTCGCCTTGAATATCGATGAGATAACGATTGCAAATATTCCTCCGGCCAAGATTGCGCCGCGAGTTTTCTTGTTTGCCTCCCATACCGAATCCGAGCCAAAACCGGAAAAAGCAGAGCGTCATCATAACCGACATTGGTTCTCGGCGGAAGGAGAGGCCGAAGGCGACAGAGCAAATCACCATAAGCAGCAGAGTCATGCCATAGACTTTCTTTCTGCCGAGCTTGTCACCTAGTCAGTCAAAGAAGAGCTGGCCGAAAAGTGTTTCGATGATGAAGGCTACGCCATTAACTGTGGCGGAGACCTTGGGGGAACTTTCTCGGCTATGGTGCACCATCCACATGGTGGTATATGCGTCCAAGTAGCTTTATTATGAGGGAGATACAACACAGGTCATAGGCATGTGAAGAATCTCATTCCTGTCAGGATGATTGCGGTGAAGTGATAGAATGTGTCTTTGCTGCATAAGTGCTAAAATGTACTTAAAGTTTATCTTTGGGCATGTATATGTATAGCTTTATGTAATCCCAAATAAACTACACAAAACAGTTATTCTTCAAAACAAAAGGACAAGTAATGACCTAAGTTTATTTGGCTAATGTAATATACTACCACAATTTTCTTTCTCTAACGATGATTACTGAACATGTAGTCACATAATGTATGCATACATAGTAAAGTTAAATAAGAAGAGTAAAAGAGTGAGAAAAAGAATAAGATTAGAAATTAAGATGAAAGCAACTTACCAGCAAGAATGTGAGAAACTTTAATGAGTTTTGAGAGAGAGGAGCAGAAAGAAAAGAGAGTATAGGGAAAAAGAATTGGCTTAGCACAAATGAAATGAAGAGAGTGGACACTTATTTATAGGCAAGGTTATAAAAATTGGACTAATCATAAAATCATTCTAGTGACTGATTTATTAGTCTAATTGGTTTAATTGTGATTTAATTAAAAAAATTATTTTATAATAAAATAATAAATAAATTATAAATAAATATTTTAAAATATAATTATATTTTAATATAAATTTTAAACTGTTATCTAAATTTAAAGCAGTATATAAAATGTCTTCAACCAAAGTGTTAAAAAAGATAATATTATAGGTAAAATCAAGAGCTAACAAAAGAACCAAATTTTATTAAAGTCGTAATAGATCTACATACGATAAGGAAAACAATTTCTTATAGTTAAGTTGGCAATAATTTCATGTCCTATATCATAATTAGAAGGAAATAGTTAGCAAACAAGTTAAACAACCAAGAAAAATTAGGAATAAATGAAGCAAGATGAGATCCATATATAATACAGCAATATATTGTGTTCCTGAAAAAAAAAGGATTATAGTGACAAGAAGGACCTATAACAATTCAGACCCCAACTGCTAATTAACTGGAGCAATTAACAGCAATTACATGTGATTCATATCCCAGCTGATTTCTAAATTGCTGATGTGCTCACTAAACTACTATCCATTATCACTTTTAAAAAAATTCAAGAACAAACTCAGAGTAGTTTTTCAATTCACTATGAGTTTGAGGAGAGCTGTAGATAATTATCATGCATCAATAACTGAAATAATTAATTTTTAATTCTTCTAACAATTTTTGATGTATTATTAGTTGAGGTGTGAGTTGACTATTTTCACTTTTTGGTTCTCTGTTATAGTTAGTATATATATATAGAGAGAGAGAAAGAGTACACTTCTAGTTAAATAACTAAGAAATCTTTGTTCTCTGCTTCCGCTGCATATATAATTCATTGCAGAATCAACTTTCCACAGTTGTGAAACTCTTTCTCCCGTTTTGAGCAACTGCACGACCCACGAGGCCACGACATTGTTTGGTATGTTTTGGTGAGGACCTATTTCTCTATACACACAGTATTATTATGGTCACATTTCTCACTTAATGGCCACATGGGATTTCTCTGATATGCTCAACTGTTCTCACAAATAAAAGAACTTATTTATCTTACAAAAATAAACTTAAGAACCTCGAATATAATAAAATTTAGTTAATAACAAAAGTTTTCAATTTAAAAATTTTTTGAAGACCAAGTATATACTCCTTGAAATTCGTCGAGGACGAAAGTTTCACTGGCTATGCTATCTTTTAATGGCATGGGCTCCTCTTTTTATTACAGCTTTACAATTTATGGGATGTAATGCACTGTTATAAAAAAAAATACCAAGAGAATAAGAAAAAAAATGTAATGTAAAGAGTCTAAAGACATGAATAAGAAATTTTACCAAAAATGAAAAAGACATGAATAAGAAGAAAAGAAAAGAATGACCAAAAAAAAAAGAAGAAAAGAAAAGAAAATCGTTATGATAATATAAAAATTAAAAATTTTATTATATTTGGTTCTTTATGTTTTTAAGATCAAAAGAAATGTTTCAGTTTAAAAAATTATCTTGGTAATGTTCCAAAAAAACAATTATCTTGCTATTCAATTTTTTATATTAATAAACTTAAGCACACTGTTGATTAGAGCTAGCGATATTCAAGGACTAAAACTTTTGTTATAAGTTATATAACACATAAATTTTGATACGAGATTTTTCTTTTTTTTTTTATGGGTTTTGGATATAAAAATAATTTATTGCTCTACAGATACCTAGGTTAAGTTAAATTCATCAACATACATAGTTAATTATCTTATGACTCATAAATTTACTCATAAATCTGGTATAATTTTTTTTTTTAACTTTTCAATAGAAAAATGATACATTTTCTTATTCTCATTTTTAGTGGAGTCCAAACACACTCTTTTTCTTTGATCAAAGAATAATATTCTTTGAATTTTTTTTATGAAATTGAAAAAATAAATAAAAAGATATTTCCAAAAGTCTTTAATTTTTATGTCTAGAAAGCTAGGTTTTTTTATTACTTGCTATTTTATATTATTTTTCTATTCGAATCTTATTTGTTATTTCAAATTTTTTGCTTTTAGTGTAGGGTTGATCTGCATTGAGCAATATTAAGAAATTTGCTACCACTAATTAAAAGATGAAGTTGAATAATTTTTCTCATTTTCTATTTCTCAAGTAATTTATACTTGGGAAAATAAATCTTAATATGAACGATAGAAGGTTTCAACCTAAAAACTAATCTAACCCATGCTCAAAGGATTTGATAAGTGTTGCCTTGCTTATCAAGTATATAAAATTATAGATGTGAAATTATCCAAAGTTCCAAACCAGAGAGAACTGTTAAGGGAATTTCTTAGAGAAGAAAAGGTGATTTTGGTGTAAAATGATGATACTGAATTCGTTCACTTGTGTTGAGCTTCTGCTTAAGTATTTATAAAGTGAAATACAATGACTAGTACAGAAGCAACTAAGTGCCACGTCATTTAAGTGACTAACTAACTTTCTAGCCATGCATAACATCCTTAACTAATCTAACCGCCACAATTTACACAGCTTGGCAGTACATAGAGTAAGAGTATAGTTAACTCTATTAAATGTTCCAAACAAAACCAGGTGCTTAGTCCAACCACTCCATCCATGAATAATAATATCCCACTAACATAATATAACATAAACATAACTCTTATAAGTACAACCCCTCAAACACACATTTCCACTCCCCAAATTCTCTCAAACAAATTAACAAACCTCTCCTTCACTCACTAAACAACAACGGTAGCCCAAGAAGCCCCTTGCCCCTTGGATATGAAAGCTCAGCAATCATCACGAAGAGAATAACAATACAAAATCAAATCAAAATAGCAAGGTTTTTTATTCGTCCTAATTGCGCCAAACAACACAACTATACCTCATTTCCAAGCTCATGCTCACCTGATATCTCCTCCAAAGATTTTCCATTCGGCTCAGGCACCAAGAATGTAAACAAGAATCCTAAAGTATTAACCACTCCTAATATCAGCAAGGAATTCTTGATACCGATACCGGGAGAATAACCGGCATCTGCCTTGGTCTTGTCCAGACTCTGCGTCAAATATAGGAATCCAAAAGCACCAATCATAGCACCAAGCTTGCCGGAAGCCGACGAAATCCCATGGCACGTAGAGCGGAATCAAAGATATGTCTAAGTTATGCAAAAGATAGGTTACGAAGAACATGGAGCAAGTATGCAAGTGGAACTCCAAGCAGAGGAATCAAAGAAAGAGGATCAAACTAAGGATCAAACTAATTTTCTTTTTTAATCATCATCCGGTAGATGTGAAAGGAAAATAAACAGCAGCACGCATAGTGATTGCCACATTTTCATTGCGGGTGGTGACTAGAATAACACTTCCAATAGCAGCATCCATAAAGGCCATCTTGAAGAGTTCCTAGTCAAAGAAACTCTCAGCCCAAAAATCATATAAAACCAACAAGAACTTCTGTCCAAGCTTGTACTCCCAACACTAGAACCCGTCAATGACTCATAAACTGTTGCAAGCACCGATCCGGATCCAGACCCAATTCAACAACCCAATCCAAGTGAAAATTCTGAAGTCTCAAATGAAGGAGTAAAAAAAAAAAAAGCCCCAATTAAGAGTGGAAGAGAGAGCAAGGCCCTGTTTGCGCTAAGGACTACCATATGTGAAGGTGAGGGTGAGAGTACACTAGGAATGTAGGAGGAGAGTTAGTTAAGATTCAGCGGGATATAGGAAAAGTGGGGGAAATAGAGTGGGAGAAGAGAATCAGTTTGTTAGAGGTGGAGTCCCTTCCCTAGACAAAGAAGGGAGTGTTACTGCTATAATTTGCAATCATAATAGTCAATTGTCTATCTCATACCTTCTTCTATTTTTCTAAGCTTTGCTACACTAAATCTGAATTTTGTATTGTGAATTTCAATCCTAACAATTTGGTGCTTTTGTTGAGAGAATTCAATGGAATCAGGAACTCCCATTTCACGGCCCGAGGATGTTTGCAAGCAAAATCGCTCCGAGATCGCTGCATTGCAACGCGGCCAGATTGAGACGATCGCTCAAATAGGGGGTACCCAAGAGCGGCTCGGTTCCGTTGAGACCTCTGTCAAGAACATCGAGAAGATGTTGCGTGATTCGCTGAAGCTGAAACAACCCATTCCGGAGTATGGAACGCCCAGCGACTTCTCCGCGGTTAAAGGAGATTTGCAGCAACCTCGCTGGCCAAAAGGGGTGAAAACAGAGCTACCCATGTTTGACGGAGAGGGGGTGAAAGAGTGGACGTTTCGGAGAATATTTCGAAGTATATACCGTGCCAGAGGCGTGGAGAGTACGAATGCTTTCATTCCACATGACCGGTCCCGCTTATACATGGTATCGTTGGTGCGTGAACAATTCCATTAATCACACTTGGGAGAGTTTCTTGGACGCGCTCTGCGTTCGGTTTGGCCGCAACATCTTTCATGACCCCAAGGTAGCCTTGAAGGAGCTCAAACAAGTCACAACCGTGGCAGCTTACCAGCACCAATTTGAAGAGCTCTCGAATCAAGTAACGGGGTTGAGTGAAGAATGGCTTACCTCATTATTTGTTGTTGGGTTACCTGAGACATTGAAGTGTGAGCTCATGTTGGCTAAACCCCGCACGTACGTCGAAGCTGTGGCACTGGCCAAGCTTCATGAACAAAAATTTTAAACCAGCAACCTAAATTTGAGGCCACATGGGAGTAGAACCATGGGAAGCTCCTAGCTCGCCCAACTGGGTGCAAATCGCACTCCACCTCCACGCTCTCCCAGCTGCATCCCACCAGCCACGAGGATGAACACTGCATCAGAGAAGTCTTCCAACATGCTTCCATCAGTTAACCAAACCCACAAACACCTTTCTACTGCTGAAATTAAACAAATGAGGGATAAGGGGTTGTGTTATTACTGTGATAAAAAATACTCCAGAGGCCATAAATGCAAATCAACGTACTTGTTGTTAGTAGAGGGAGAGGAGTTGGAGGAGTTAACTCGGGAAAGACCAGATGAGGACAAGAGCTTCGAATTGGACATTAATTCACCACAATCTGGTCCGGAGGAAGGAGTAATGGAGATCAGCTTCAACGCCATGGTGGGTGCGTATCATCCAGAGACTATTCGGATTGCTGGAACTTGTGACGGTCATCTAGTTATGGTGCTAGTTGATGGCGGCAGCACTCACAATTTCATGAAAGCAGCTACTGCCCAGAAATTGTGCTTGCCCCTGACCCCAGTGCACCAGCTGAATGTGTATGTGGGTAATGGGGAGTGTATCAGTTGTGCGTCCAAGTGCAACGCGGTGCCATTGCATATGCAAGGGTATGGTTTTCAGTTGGAGACCTTCTGGCTGGACATTAAGGGTGCAAACGTTGTTCTAGGGGTGCAATGGCTTATGCAACTTGGTGATATTACGATGAACTACATGCACTTGACCATGGAATTCAAAGTGGGTGAAATTACTATCAAGCTGCAGGGGGAGAGGTTGTTCCAGCCGGGGGCAGTAGGGAACCGAGTCCTCAACAAGATGGTGTCGGCAGATGTAATTGCCTCATTTTTGCATCTGCGTGTGATTGAATTGATGCCTACAACAGAACCGAGTGCACAAGATGAAGAGGTACAACTGTTACTAGATGAGTATCAAGAAGTATTCAAGGAGTCAGAGCAATTACCTCCACAAAGGGAAATTGAGCATCAAATTCACTTGCTGCCCGAAACCAATCCAGTGAATGTCTGGCCCTATCGATACCCACATTTTCAAAAGAAGGAGATTGAGAAGCTGGTTGAGGAGATGATGCAGGCAGGGGTGATTAGGGAAAGTCACAGTACTTTTTCCAGCCCGGTGTTGCTAGTGCAGAAGAAGGATGGTAGTTGGCAGTTTTGTGTGGACTATCGCGGCCCCAATGCCATTACAATCAAAGATAAGTTTCCCATTTCCACTATTGATGAAATTTTAGATGATCTATACGGTGCTGCTATTTTTCCATAATTGATTTACGCTCTGGTTATCATCAGATTCGAGTACGGGATGAGGACATTCACAAAACAACGTTTCGGACACACCTTGGACACTATGAATTTGTCGTGATGCCTTTCAACCTTACCAATTCCCCTTCCACATTTCAAGCCACGATGAACAAAGTGTTCAAACCCTACCTTCGAAAGTTCATTGCGGTTTTTTTTTATGATATCCTGGTTTATAGCAGATCTAAGGAGGAACACCTTGTTCACCTTAGAATTGCTCTTAGTATGTTGCAACAGCATCACTTTGTGGCCAAATTCTCCAAATGTGCTTTTTGTTAAGAACAGGTTGAGTACCTTGGGCATGTGGTTACCAAAGAGGGTGTCCAGCTAGATACCTCCAAGATTAAGGCAATAGTGGAATGGCCAAGGCCGACGACCTTAAAACAGCTTCAGGGGTTCCTTGGTCTAACCGGGTATTACCGCAAATTTGTGGCTAGTTATGCGCATCTTGCTGCCCCTCTTACTGAACTACTAAAACGCAACAACTTTCATTGGGATCAAGCTGCTTATTGTGCCTTTGAGAGTTTAAAGTTGGTTCTAACACAAACACCGGTCTTTGCCTTGCCAAATTTTAGTCTTCCCTTCACTGTAGAAACTGATGCCTCATCACAAGGAATTGGAGCGGTGTTGTCTCAACAAGGACACCCTATCACATATTTCAGCAAGAAGCTCAATAGTAGACTGCGGGTGGCTTCGGCTTATGTACGGGAACTCTATGCCATTACCCAGGCTGTCGCTAAATGGCGCCATTACTTGTTAGGGAACCAATTCTACATCAAGACAGACTACCAAGGCTTGCGGGAGCTTATGAATTAGGTGTTGTTAACCCGGATCAACAGTTTTATCTCACCAAGTTGGTGGGATATGACTTTGAGGTAGTATTTCGCTCAGGCAAGACTAATCATGTTGCTGATGCACTATCGCGACAGGATGAGGATGTTGAGGTTACAAGCTTTCAAGCATTTTCAACGGTGCAATCATCGTTGTTACCCTCCCTCTTGCATGCCACCGCAGAGGATCAAGAGACCCAACTCCTTATTAGTCAATTCAAGGAGGGAACTCTGCCTCCTGACTTTCATTTTCAGGTAGGATTGCTGGTGTACAAAGGTAGAGTCTGGGTTCCTGATTTTGATGGTCTGCGGTCTCAATTACTTAAGGAGTTCCTCAATACACCCATGGCGGGACACACCGGAGAGCTCAAGACGTTTAAGGCATTGGGCAGTGCTTTCTTTTGGCCTGGCCTGCGAAGGGATACTCACAAGTTTATTCAAGAATGTACAATTTGTCAATCAACAAAATATAGTACTTCTAAACCACAGTGGATGCTCCACCCATTACCTGTTCCGAGGGGACCATGGATAGAACTCTCCATGGATTTTATTGTGCAACTTCCAAAATCTTCAGGATATTCCGCAATCATGGTGGTGGTGGATCATTTTAGTAAGACGGCACACTTTGAGGCCATGCGTACCGGGTTTACCGCTTCTTCGGTGGCTAAGATTTTCATTGGTTCGGTGGTTAAGCTTCATGGGTTTTCTTCAATCATAGTTTCAGATCGTGATCCCTTATTTCTCAGCAGGTTTTGGCGTAGCTTATTCAAATTTAGTGGTGCACAACTGCACTATAGTACTACCTATCATCCTCAAAGCGATAGGCAAACCGAAGTTACTAACCGTTCATTGGAACAATATCTTCGTGCCTTCACACATTCACGACCCCATCTCTGGGCCTCATTTTTAGCTTGAGCGGAGTTTTGCTACAATAGCTCCTTCCACACGACCATTCAAATGACCCCTCATGAGACTCTACATGGATTTCCCATGAATTTACCCCCTGGCTATATTCCTGGATCTTCCCCAGTTCTAGAAGTAGATCAGTTTTTGTGCACAAGAGAGATTCTCAATGATGAACTTGGTTTTTACCTGCATTAGGCACGAATCCGCATGAAAAATCAAGCAAACAAGCACCGTTGTGATAGGGAGTTTAAGGAAGGAGACTGGGTTTTGCTCAAATTAAAACCATACCGGCAAATCTCCTTGTTCCATGGTGAACACCCGAAGCTGGGGCGGCAATTTTTTGGCCCATATCGGGTCCAGTGACAAGTAGGTAAGCTTGCATACCGGTTGGAGCTGCCCGCCAGTAGCACCATCCACTCGGTGTTCCATGTTTCAATGCTGAAGGAGTTTCATGGTGAGCCACCAACCACATCCCCTGTTCTGGCGACAGCACCTGCTACCTTCCAACCGCTGCTTTCGGTAATTATTGTGAAACTCACGGTGATGAGAGAAGGCAAATCAATTGAACAAGTGTTGGTGGATTGGGAGGGAACAAACTTGGGTAGATAGAGAAGAGTTACAGAGGTTATTTTCAGATCTTGACCTTGAGGACAAGGTCATTGTCGGGGAGGGATAATTGTTGCAAGTACTGATCCAGATCCAGACCCAAACCAACAACCCAATCCAAGTGAAGGTTCTGAAGTCTCAAATAAAGGAGTAATAAAAAAAAGGCCCAATTAAGAGTGGAAGAGAGAGAGGGCCCCTGTTTGGGCTAAGGACTACCATATGGAAAAGTGAGGGTGAGAGTACACTAGGAGTACATTAGGAATGTAGGAAGAGAGGAGAATCAGTTTGTTAGAGGTGGAGTCCGTTACCTGGACAAGGAAAGGAGTGTTACTGCTATAATTTGTATTCATAATAGTCAATTGTCTATCTCAAACATTCTCCTTTTTTTCTAAGCTTTGCTACACTAAATCTGAATTTTGTGTTGTGAATTTCAATCCTAACATAAACGTTGGTAGTTAAGTAGAGAACATCAGAATCCTAAGAGACAGAAACCCAAGACCGCATATGGAAGTACACGTTCATCACTGAAGACAGAGTAGTTTTGCCAACACTGCAACTTCCTCATCCATGGTTCCAAGTATACGTTGTTTGATTGTTTCTTTCACAATGTCCCTGCCATAAACCCTAGCCCAATCTACCCTACTAGTAGTAGGCACATTAGATAGCAGTGGGAACAGATTCTGTGGGTCTTCCCTAAGGCCCAAACGGTTTTTATATAATAAAATGGAAAGAGTACATAAAGAGTACGCAAAGATAATAAAATTGTGAAAGAATAATGAAAGAAAAGAAAGATGAAGAAATTTTATTGATTGTTGATTGATTGAAAATTGTAAACTATGAAGGTAAAACTAAGTATATATAGAGCATTGGCCTATGAAAGATAAATACAAATAAAGATAAGATAAAGATAAGATAAGATAAAGGCTAAAATTATAATTGAATTTGTGTATTCTGTTTGGCTAAATTTGTGGGCCGTGAGACGTCTTTATTGTTGTCATGGGCTAAGGTGGAAGAGTGGTTTAATACGCCCCCGCAAGCTGGAGGATGAAAGATGTCAAGAACACTAAGCTTATTCATATTAAGATGGAAGGGTTGAGAAGACAAAGGCTTGGTGAAGATGTTAGCCAGTTGCCCAGGAGAGGAAATTGGGAGAAGTTTCATCACTCCAGCTTGAGCTTTTTGTCGAACCAAGTGACAATCAACCTCTAAATGTGTAGTCCGTTCATGAAAAATCGGGTTAGCAGCAATATGAAGAACACTCTGATTATCACAATATAAAACTGGTGGGCGAATAGGAGAGATGCGTAAAAATTGTAACACATTTAGTATCCATTGAAGTTCACAAGTTGTGTTGGCAAGTGCATGATATTCTGCTTCCGTGGATGAGCGGGTAACGGTGGTTTGTTTCTTGGTCTTCCAAGAGAGTAAAGTACTTCCTAAGAAGAAACAATAACCTGTTAAAGATCACCGAGTGTCAGGACATCCGGTCCAATCAGAGTTTCTGATTCCCTTGGAAAGAAAAGTCCTTTGTTGGGACTAGTTTTCAAATATCGTAACACATGCTTGGCAGCTTGAAGATGAGATTCAGTAGGAGATGTCATGAATTGACTTAATTGTTGAGTGGCATACATGATGTCTGATCGAGTAGTGGTGAGATAGATAAGACGGCCAACCAAACGGCGATATACAAAAGGATCAAATAGCAGTGGACTTTTGTCTTGATAGAGTCTTGTGGTACTATCCATTGGAACAGAGGCAGGTTTAGCACCTAATAAACCAGAATCCTCTAAAAGTTCAAGAAAATATTTTCTCTGAGATAAGCAAATTCCCTTCACTGATTGAGCAACCTCAATACCCAAAAAATATTTTAATGGGCCCAAGTCTTTAATTCGGAAGTGTTGGTGCAAAATAGACTTAATGGCAGCAAGTTCAGAAATGGAATTACCAGTGAGAACAATGTCGTCAACATAGACTAAAAGGATAGAAATTTGATCACCAATGAATTTAAAAAATAGACTATAATCAAATGAGGTCTGCTGATATCCATGAGATAGCAAAAGATGAGAAAGTTTGTCATACCACATACGACTAGATTGTCGTAAACCATACAGTGACTTTAGTAGCTTACAGTATTGATTCGGTTGAGCAGATGTAAATCCGGGTGGCAGAGTCATATAAACATCCTTAGAAAGATCCCCATGTAAGAAAGCATTATTGACATCCAACTGATGTATCGGCCAATGCTTCATAGAGGCCAATGCCGAAACTAATTTGATGGTGGCAGGCTTGACAACATGAGAGAAAATTTCCAAGAAATCAACACTTTCAATTTGAGTGAACCCTTTAGCCACAAGGCGTGATTTATATCGATCAACTGAACCATCAGGCTTGCATATGATGTGATAGACCCATTTACAGCCAACCGGCTTAACCCCTGCAGGGCAATCAACAAGACGCCAAGTTTTGTTCAGCTCAAGAGCATCCAACTCATCTTTCATAGCACTACGCCAATTAGAGTGTTGATTGGCATTCTTAAAAGACTTTGGCTCAACGTCAGAATATAGAGATAAAAGAAACTTTTTATGTGAAAATGAAAGAGAAGAAAAAGACATGACTGAAGATAAATGATACTTGCACTTTGAGGGAGATTGATTTGTAGAGATGAGAGAGGAATTACACAAGTAATCAAAGAGATATGTTGGAGGTCGGTGAGGCCAGTCGGAATGACGAGGATGAGGTTGCTCAAGTGGTGAAGAAGGTAACAGGGGATGAGAAGGTAATGGTAGACTGGTGTCTAGTGCGGAAGGAGAGATGGGTGTGTGTGTTGAAAGTGATTCGGTGGTCATGGGTTCAACTTGGTTAGGAAACGATAGTGAGGAAGAAGGAGAGGTTGTTGGAGAAAATAAAGAACTAGATGGAGTTGGGTCAATGGGCATTAGTGAGGGTTTAACTGGAAGACTAACTGAATCTTGTTTTTGAGAAGGTGTATTTGGCAATATTGGGTTGAGTGTATGGAATTAGACATTTTTGTGACTAAGGGCAAGATCATTTCATAAAAAATCATGTTTCTAGAAGTATCAATTCTCTTATCTTCTAAAACATAAACAATATATCCTTTAAAACCATGTTGAAAGCCAATAAATACAGCCTTTTTGGCTCTTGGATTAAATTTTGATCTGTTTGCCATTAGCGTAGAAACAAAACATAAGCATCCAAAAACTTTAAGGTCATGATAATTTAGTGGATGATTGAATAAAATTTCAAATGGTGTTTTAAAATTAATTGCGGATAATGAAACTCTGTTAAGTAAATAAACAGCATGTCTAACAGCATACGACCAAAAAGATGATGGTAAATTAGATTGAAACATAAGAGCACGAGCTATATTCAAAATATGTTGATGCTTGCGCTCTACCCTTCCATTTTGTTGAGGAGTTTCAACACAACTACGTTGATGAATAGTGCCCTTTGAAAAATAAAAATCATGTAAAATAAATTCTGGTCCATTATCGGAACGAATAGTTTTGACTTTGGAGTTGAATTGTGTTTCAACTAAAGTAATAAAATTTTTTACATGATTTTGCACTTCTCCTTTTAATTTTAATAAAATAACCCATGTAAAGCGATTAAAATCATCAATAATAGTAAAAAAATATTTATGATTATGAATAGAATTTTGTCGAAACGAACCCCAAATATAAAAATGTAATAAATCAAAACTTGCATTGGCTTTGTTAAAACTTTGAGAAAATGAAAGTTTCTTTTGCTTAGAAAGATGACAAATGTCACAATCCTCGTCATGATGCATGAAGATAAAAGGAAATTGTTTATGTAAATGATTAAGTCATTGTCCAGAAAGGTGTCCTAAACGAAAATGACATATATTTGAAGGTGTAATGGGTGGAGATTTGATTGAATTTATGGAGCGTGTAGTGGATGAATTTTTACCGAAATTGGGTTCAAAGACATATAATTCCTCTCTCATTCTGACCAAATCAATCGTCCCCAAATTGTTGCTTTGTAGAGTGCAAGAAGAAGATGAAAAAGTGAGTTCACATATGAGTGCTGAAGTAATTTTTGAGACAGAGATAATATTAAAGTTGAAATAAGGTAAATAAAGAATATCATGAAGAACCAAGGATGGTGAAAATTGAACGATGCCTTTATAAGAAACAGTAGTTTGAAAACCATTTGGTAAATGAACAATAATAGGAGAAATTTGTATGTAAGAAATAAACCAAGACAAATTTGATGCTATGCAAGGTTCTGAAAATCGGACCGGACTGGCCGGTCGAACCGGTTCAACCGGAAACCGGCGACGCAAGCGGTCCGGTCCTCTCCCTATAACCGCTTGGGAAATAACCGTCTAAAAACCGGCGAACCGGCCGAGAACCAGCCGGTTCTCTTAAAACGACGTCGTTTTTTACTTTTAAAAAAAAAATAAAAATCCGATAACACTCGTTCTCCACCCCCCATTTCCCCATTCACTCAGATTCACCTAATCACCTCACAGCTCACTCCAAGGACTCCATCATCGCCGAACCCTAGCCCTAGGAATCCCGAACCGTAGCCCTCCATCGTCGCCGCCGTTCAGAGGTCGTCAGCGCCGCCGCCGTCCCAAGTCCTCAGGAACCCAGTAAGTCAGGTGAGTGCTCCTCGTCTTCATCTTCTTTGAGCTTCTTCTTCAATTTTTGATCCATATTGTTTCAATTCTTCTTGGGTCTTGGTTTGAAGTTTGGTTCTTCTTCTTCTTTGGTCTTCAGTCTTCGTTTTTTAGACTTCAGTCTTCGTTCTTCGTTCTTTATTCTTCGGTCTTCCTTGTATGTATGGTTCTGATTGCTGTGAAAATTCGTTCTTTGTTCTTCAATTCCTTGTATCTATGTTCTTTCTTGTATGTATGTTTGGATTGGTTGCTAATGCTGAAAACTGTCTCTGTTATGTGATTTGTATCCAGAACACCTAATAGGCTAATATTGCTGTTTTAGTATTTTGCTGTTTTGTAATTCTACCTGTTACTCTGTTTTGGTCTAGAACACCTAATATGCTAGACAATTGTAACTGTTACTCTGTTTTGGTCCAGAACACCTAATATGTTGAAAACTTACTCTATTATGTAACTGTTACTCTGTTTTAGTGTTTTGTTGTTTTGTTAATGCTGTAAACTTGTAATGTTTTGCAATATTGTTGAATGCTGTAGGCAGAATTTAGATATGGTCTTGTTAATTTCATATCTGTTTTTAATGCTGAAAACTTACTCTTCTTGGGTCATGGCTCCTGTTTTTAATTGCTGATGGCTCCTGCTTTAGGTTAAGAATATGGTTAATCATTGTGTTGTGGCTCCTGTTTTTAATTGCTGATGGCTCCTAACTTGTTATTGTTCATTGTGTTGTGGGGCTATTTTTAATTTCATATATGTTTTTCATTGTGTTGTAGTTGCTGGTTTTGCTTTGATTTGTAGTTGCTGGGTGAAGGTTTAGTGTTTTGTAATTGCTGGCTTTGTTTTCTAATTGTTGGTTTTGCTGATGGCTCCTAATTTTTTTGTTCAAATTTGCTAATGGCTTTGATGTGTAGTTGCTGGTTGTGCTGGTTTTGCTGGCTTTATTTGTAATTGCTAGGTGAAGGTTTAGTGTTTTGAATGTCTGATATTCTGATTTGTGATTTTTGAATCTGAAATTAATTAAATCATTGATTTTGTGTTGTTGAAATTGTTGATTAAAATGGATTTGTTATGCTGTTGTTGCCGTTTTTTAATTTTTAAGTATGATGTTTTTTAATTTTTGTTGAAATAGTTATTGATTTCAGGGTTTAGAGTGATTATTTGTTGCTAGTATTTAACTTTTGTTGTTGTTAAGTTCTGTTAAGTTGCTACATTCAAACGTGCATTGGCCCATTCATCTTCACTTGCAAATTGCAATAACAAAAAGCTTCTCATTTGATGATCCATTAACTACCTCATTTTCTGGTACTATTCCTTTTGTTATTGGTTTAGCTGAAGAAATTGGAGGGGCTGGATGAGGAGACATTGATGCCTCGGAAAGACACCACCACCATTAACATATCCTTGTTACTTGAAGGTTTCTTTAGCACAATAGTTGAAATCACAATCATAATTACATAATATATTTAAATAGTTATCCCAAAACAAAAAAAAAAACTCACAAGAACATCTTGAGGTTTTGATGATTGATAAATCTTTATGTTGACATTTAATATTTGAAATTTCTTTATACTATTTAATTTGAGTTTGTATATTAATAAGATTATATGAATTTGATTGATGACATTTAATGTAGTTTTTTAAATTTGAAAACTATTTTAATATTTATATTATACTATAATTATATTTTAGGATGTTTATTTATAATTTATTTATTATTTTATTTTAAAACGGTTTTTTCGATTGAACCGCCGGTTGGACCGGTTAGACCAGTGAACCAGTAGCTAGAACGGTTTGATGACCGGTCCGGTTTTCCGAACCTTGATGCTATGTGATCTGTGGCACCAGAATCAATGACCCAAGTATTCAAGAATGAATCTCGATTTAAAAAATTGTTAACAATAGAAAAAGTATTGAAAGAACAAAGATAATGAGTAGTTGAATTTGACAAAAGCCCAAGTTGGTTTGAAGGACGAGCTTCTTTATTGGAAGGAAGTGTTATGAAAGAAAAGTACTGGACTGACGAAAAGTTCAAAAGAGGCTTCGAATGAAGTTGCTGGTAAAAGAAAAGATGAAAAAATTTTATTAATCATTAATTGATTGAAAATTGTAAATTATGAAGGTAAAACTAAGTATATATAGAGTATTGGCTTAAGAAAGATAAAAAGATAAAGTTAAAGATAAGATAAAGATTTTTTACTAAAATTATAATTCTATTGGATTAAATTTGTGGGCCGTACTCTTTATTGTTGTCATTGGTAGAAGAGCAGTTTAATATGATAGTCTCTCAAAACACGAAGCCTTAGATTTATTTTCTCAAGGCTACGATTCAACGACTTAGCGAAAGGAGAAACAGAATCAAAGTAGTCTATTACAGTGTCCAATGTGGTGTGTGACTGAGACCTCACCTTGTATTCCAAAACCTGAGTGTCAAGCTTATCAAGAAGATCCTCGGCATAGTAGAGAGCTTCTCGAAGCTCGTTGAGCCATATCTTGACGATCTGCTTCTCCTCTGCATCCACGAGGACACAGTTCACTGAGAGTAACCGCAGCTTCAAATCCTCGGCAGCTTCGTACTTCGTAGGTCTTGTTGCGAAAGAAGGACAGAAGCTGAGGAGAAGCTAACCTGTCAATCAAGAAACTAGAAATGAAGTAAGTGGAGCTGTGATTTACTTGACATGTGTTGAATCTTGAATCTAAGCAAGTTGACTTCAGCTACTTGTGTTGACTTGGAAGCTAGAGTTGAGAAGAAGAATGAGCTAGGCAGTTGCAGCAATAATAACTGTTTATTGTTTGGTTTTTTTGGGCCTTACTTGAATTCTTTGGATCTGTAATTGAACCAAATAGGCAAATATTAACTCTCTTTTTTTTCTCTTCTTTTTGGATAAGTTTTACTTTCTGGACCTGGACCAGGATCTATTTAGAACTATTTCAAATGTTTCGAATCTAATACCAAAAAAAATAGAATGTTCCAAATTTCGCATTATATTTGCATCAAACTTATTGATGAACAACAAATTTTTAAATGGGATTAATTCTTAATTTATCGAATTAAAAAATATCATAAATAACTTTTTTAATTATAAATATCATAATAATATATATTATAAAAATTTTTAACTATAAATATTTAAATTTTATAATTTTTATATATTAAAATTCTTATTATTATATTACTTGATTTATTTTTTTTTTGTGACTTTATTACTTGATTTATTTATACATAGTACTTGTTGTTCTTTATTTTTTAATTTCTCATATTAATTATTAAAAAAATTTAAATAAATTTAAATTTGATACATATTTTTATTAAGTATATTTAAATATATCTAATTATAAAATTAATTCATAATTTTATATTATATTTTTTTTCATTTATTCGTTTTTTTATTTGTAAATCAAAAAACATCGCAATATCAACTAAATGTAAAAAAAGAAACAAATTTAGGCGAAGACCAGTTGCTGCTAGCGGGAGTTCCTCTATGAACTTTTCCCTTTTTTTTCATGGTCAGTGTATCACTTTTTCAAGTAATGCAATTTTTTATTTGGTAAAAAAATATTAAAAAAATTATGTTTTTTTTTAAATAAATAAATTTAAATATTTAAAATAATAAATTAAATTTTAAGTTATATTATGTTTTAATTGAATAATTATATAAAATAATATATAAATTATCAAATAAATATTTTTAATATAAATAATTTATTTCTCAGCGCACATCACATCGTGCGAGTCTCGTTTTAATTTTATTAAAATCGTGATTTTTCCAATTTCAAAATGTCTTTTTACTCTAAAGAGATCATTAACAAAAATGTCATTTATAAACATATGACTTGTGCCAGCCGTTAATGAAGCTTTAAGGCTTATAAAAACTTACATGGTCTGAAATCTGAATGACAAGTAAGTAAAACTCTCTCTTGATCCCAAGCGACACAATAGAGTATATATAATATACTATAATATTCAACTCAACCTTAGCTTATTGCATTACATTGCATCCCATTATTCTATTCTATTCTATTCATACAACTGTTCTTCTTGTCTGAACCGTTTTATCCTGTCTTCGAAGAAAACGATGTATGACAATGGTTTCCTTGCATTGGAAGGCTCTCCTCGTACACATTGCTTCGTTAGTTTACCTCTAATTAATTAATCTGGATATTCCTCCCAAATCCCAATGTCAATAAGCTATTAACCAACATTTTATTCCTCCTGATTAATATGCCAGGAAAAGTCTAGAGAGCCAACAACTTTATTAAATTTTGGCCAGCATGTAACCAGCAAAGAAAAGTGAGTCATTGGATAAAATTTCACACCATTAGAATCATCATTAATGGTTATTTGATGGCTACAAATCACAAAAGTTGCTGTCCCCCTTAGCATTCCTCTAATATGCCATTTACCAACATTTAGTTACTAAACATATATATATGGCTATATATTATTATAAATAAACCCGTACTAAGAAGTGTGGTGTTAAATTTACGAGGGGTGTATGTTTGAGAGTTTGAGAAAATGGGAATTTCGGGTTTCCCTAGTTTTGTAACATTAGCCTTGGCTTTGTGTTTGCTTCTGAATGTCACAGCCTTGTGTAGTGGACATGTAACCAGCATTTATGTTAGGAAAGTGGAGAAGACTCTAGATATGCCACTGGATAGTGATGTCTTTGCTATACCTCTTGGTTATAATGCTCCACAGCAAGTACCTTTCTTCCATCCCTTTTATTTTAGTCGATTAGATATATAATCATTCATGTAATTTTATTTAGAGTTTAATTTTAATATACTGATAATGTAAAATGCTTTATATATTTATACAATTATATCTATTTTATTGGATGACTATTCACGTAGTTAATGTGAAAAGTAGTTATTTTTTTTATGCGACGTTACATAATTGAATACATATGTAAAATTACTTTACGTTAATAATACATCAAAATTAAATTTTTAAAATTTTTAGGATAAATAATTTTATGATATGTTATACCAATTTCTATCATTGAAATGTTTAAAGTTTGGTATGAACGAATTTTAGCATAAGACAAAAATAAATATATGCATAATTATTCACACTTTAAATGTAAAGGTTCATATAACACAAGGTGACCTTAATGGGAAAGCAATGTTAGTGTCATGGGTGACAATAGATGAACCAGGGTCCAATGAAGTGCGTTATTGGAGTGAAAACAGCAAGCAAAAGAAGCTTGCTAAAGGAAAATATGTTACTTACACATTCTTCAATTACACTTCTGGTTTTATTCATCACTGCACCATCACCAATTTGGAGGTACTACCTCAGCTCTCTATTATTCCATTGCACTCCATCTTATATATATTTGTAGCAATTTCAGAAAGAGAAAAGTGTCATTTGTGTTATCATATATATGCTTCAATTTTGGGCAGTATAACACCAAATATTACTATGAAGTTGGACTTTTGAACACAACACGGCGGTTTTGGTTTGTGACTCCTCCTCAAGTTGGTCTTGATGTGCCATATACATTTGGTCTCATAGGTAAATTCAATTAAATTGTATCCCTTAAATTTTATAGAAATTAATTTTTAAATAGTTCTTTAGTTGGTATATTGAATGGGTAGTTGAAGTAATATACAAAAATATGGGTTAACCTATTTCGCGTTACAGAAGAAAATATATACCTACAAAACATAAAAAACCACAAAACCACAAAAAATATTGCATTTCGTAACTTGAAAAAGTTTAAGTCCATGTTTCTGAAATTAACATGCATGACCCATTTTGAGAAGTTTCACTTTTTTTAAAAGCATATACAAATTTTTCAGTTTAAATTTTACTCTCTAATTTTAAAAAATCTTATCTTAATCTTGCTATTTGAATAGTTAACAAGTGAAAATAAACTGACATGGTAGTCATGTTATAATATTAATAGTAATAACTAATAACCAAGAAAATGAAATTAGGAACAAAATAATGCTGCATGTTGTTTTGCCCCCAATAGGCCTATACGTTAGTTATTAATTGATGTGGCATTATATTGTGCAGGTGATCTTGGTCAAACATATGATTCAAATAAAACTCTTACACACTATGAAATGAACCCAAGAAAAGGACAAACTTTGATGTTTGTTGGAGACCTTTCTTATGCAGATCATTACCCTTATCATGATAATGTTAGGTGGGATACTTGGGGAAGATTTATAGAAAGGAGTGTTGCTTATCAACCATGGATTTGGGTTGCAGGCAACCATGAACTTGATTTTGCTCCAGAACTTGTAAGCCTTCTCTCATAATCCTAATTGAATTCCTTGCATTTGATCCAAAATCAAACTCTCTAGTTGGCTTTACCACCCATGTTATTAGAAATTTTGTGAGTACAAACATTTGATTAGATAACATCATGCATGTTGTTTATACACTAGCAGTGCATAACAATTAAAATTTTGGTTTAACTCATAATTACATGAATTTGCCAATCAAGTAACCTATAGCGTATCAATGTACAGAATCACAATTCATTTATAAGAATATTATATGTATGCTTCCCACATAACATACTTTACTTTGTTGTATCATGTACCATATACCCAATTTCATAAAAATGCAGTTTGGTGCACAAACATCTCATGTTAACACAGAATCTAAAGAAGGACCACATCAAAGTGTGTAATGTATGCAACCTAACCTAATAAGTAATAACACATAGTGGCTATTTTTACGGCTTGAACCTGTAATCTTGAGGTCAAACCAAGACAACTCAACCGTTTCTCTATGGCTACCCTTCAACATATACCCGTTTCTATGGCTCTCATTTTCTAGTAAAGTTTTGATACAAATAGATAATTTCTTTTGCAGGGTGAAAGTGTACCTTTCAAGCCATATACACATAGGTATCATGTTCCTTATAGAGCGTCACAGAGTACAGCACCCTTTTGGTATTCTATCAAGAGAGCATCAGCACATATTATCGTATTGGCCTCATATTCAGCTTATGGTAATCATATAATTACATCATTTTTAATAATTAGTTAAATAAAACTTTATATAAAAAATAGTTTCAGTAACTGACACAAAATTTTTTTCCTTTAGGGAAATATACACCACAATACACATGGCTAGAAGAAGAGCTACCAAAAGTTAACAGGACAGAGACTCCATGGTTGATTGTTCTCTTGCATTCACCTTGGTATAACAGCTACAACTACCACTACATGGAAGGTGAAACAATGAGAGTAATGTTTGAGCCCTGGTTTGTGCAGCACAAGGTTGATGTCGTGTTCGCCGGCCACGTTCATGCCTATGAACGATCTGTAAGTAACAAAATATAATTTCTCAAAATAAACTAAGCCTATTGAATTTTGAGTGTGACACTAATTAAATAAGTCTAATTAAGCCTCAAACATTGCACTTCAAATTTGATATATGTTATGTTTGAAGGAACGTGTGTCCAATATTGCATACAACATTACAAACGGGCGATGCAATCCTGTGAAAGATAACTCAGCTCCAGTATATATAACCATTGGTGATGGAGGAAACATTGAAGGCTTGGCAAACAAGTAAGTTCTATACATGCATAATGACTCACGTATTGGAATCATACAAAAATTTAAGATTCAGCAATTTTAATTTATATTAGTAACTTAATACTTTTAGTTTAACAATCCAATAATATATTTAGTCAATATTTTTAAATATTATTGGCTAACCGGTTGGTCACTACTGATATGATAATGGTTAGTTGCTCTTTTCCTTATAAAAATATCAATCACTTAAAAAATTTAATACATTAAAAATTCAATGTATTTGGATATCGTTTTTCTAAAAACACATTGAATTTTTAATATATTAAATCTCTAAAGCGACATATATTTTAGAACGAAAAAAGTAATTATTACGCGACAATATCTAATATGATCATTATTTTAAAAATGCAGCATGACAGAACCACAACCAGATTACTCAGCATACAGAGAAGCAAGCTTTGGACATGCCATTTTTGACATAAAGAACAGAACTCATGCTTACTATAGCTGGCATAGGAATCAAGATGGATATGCTGTGGAAGCTGATTCCATGTGGTTTTCTAATAGATATTGGTATCCTGTTGACGATTCCACAACTCATGTTTCATATTAAGTCACGGATGTACCTGTATTTTATTTTATTTTTGAGAATAATTATATTATATTATCTTATCCTCAGTGTTAAGTAGGATTTTTTTAAATATATAATTTAAATATTTTATTTATGGATATAGATCATTTATAGCATATTTATTTATTTTTATTTTTATTTTGTTTACAGTGTAAACGAATTAAGACACGATTTTATTTGGCTTTATTTCGTTTGCAAATGAGATATATGAAATTTGAAAAAATATACCTATCTCATTTAAAAATGAAATATGTATATTTGTAAATATAAAAATATAATATTTAAAAATAATAAAAAATATTAATATTTTAATTTGGACTAATTTAAAAAATAAAAATCAATATATTTTGTTACTATTTAGATCATTTTTAATTAATTTATATCTTATCTATATTTTAATTTTTAAATTAATAATTTTATTTGTTTATTCTGAACTCTTGAAAATAGAACATTTCAAAAATAACATGGAAGATAGGGTGGCAAGCGGGAAGCCCGCCCCGCCCTGTCTAGTGAGGCAGTCCCAAAATCCCACCCCACCTGCCAAGCGGCGGGTTGGCGGGCTAAACCCGTCAAATATCTTTTTTTTTTTTTACTTTTAACTATTATAATTTTTAAATGTATAAAAAAATTATAATTTTTATATTCACAAACATTAAAGTCTTTGTAATTATAAATATCTAATAAACATAATTATAAATATTGCCTTCAAAGCAAAATAAACATAATTCAAAACATAATTATAAATATTGTCTCGAAAACAAAATAAACATAATCTAAAATATTCAATTTTCATCTTCATTCTCTTGTAAATTTGGTTAGGAAAAGTTGAGTTTTGGCAAAAAAATTACAAAAATACCCCTTGCCAAAAAAACACTAAGCCCAACGGACCCGCCCCGCCAAAGCCCGCGGTGCGGGTTAGACGAAATTTTACTATTTGGCGGTTCTAATTTTCTAACCCAACCCACCTTTTTTGGCATATTACGCGGGCTGGCCGGCGGGTTTAGGCCAATTTGTCACCCCTAATAGAAGGTGGACAATTTCATAATAATATGAGCGATTTTAATTCACTAATTAGTGGGCGACTATCTATTTAAAATAAGCACAATATTATTTTAAAAACTAACACATTTAAATTAGTATTCAAAGAAATAAAAAATAAATAAAAATTTTAAAATTTTTGTTATATTAAAAATTTAATTTAGTACCAACATGCACACATATTAAAATTAAATTATTGTAAAAACTAACATATTTGAATTAGTATTAAAGAAGAGTATGTGAAAAGGTTTAAAAATTATTATATTAAAAATTTTAAATTTAAATTATATATAGTTGAAATTTTATTTATAAAAATTTTTAATATTTCTTTTCTTTTTGAATACTAATTTAAATATGTTGGTTTTTAAAGAATAATGTGTTGATTTTAAATGAGTAATTTTAAATCACGTGTCGCTAACTATTTTACCAGTAAGAGTTCAGTACAATAACAACTTATTTTTTATATTAGAACTCTAACATGCCTTATTTATAGTTGACTCACTGATATGAATATTCCTCCTAATTCTTAATATTCTATTATTTTAAAATCAGTATTTATTTGATTTTATCTCATTTGCAAATGAGATATATAGAATTTGAAAAAAATACATGTATCTCCTTTAAAAATGAGATAAATAAACGAGATATTTGTATTTATAAATATAAAAATATAATTTTTAAAAATAATCAATAATATTAATAATTTAATTTGGATCAATTTTTAAAAAAATTTGATATAGTTTGTTACTGTTTAAATCGATTTTAATTAATTTATATCTCATTTATATTTTAAATTTTAAATTAATAACTTTATTTATTTATACCGAACTCTTAAAAATAGAACGTTTCAACAATAACATGATTTCAAATAATAGAGAAGATGAATGGTTTCAAAATAATAGGAGAGATGAGCAGTTTTAACTCACTACTCAGTGATAGAGGTGTAAGTTACCGAACCGAACCGAAAATTACCGCAAAACCGAACCAAAAATTACAACAACCGACTTGAAAACCGAAAAAATCATTTTTTCTGACAAAACCGATTGGTTCGGTTCGGTTTTCAGTTGGCTCAATAGAAACCGAACCAAACCGAACCGAAGATATGCATACATTTCAATGTTTTAACCATTTTAACCTTTAACCTAACAACAAAAATCTCCAATCCCAAGGCCCAAGTCACTCAGCGTCTATTAAGCTCTCAGCGCCAAACCTAAGTCCCTAACCCCTCATTTTTTCGCTTCTGAATTCTCCATTCTGTGTTTGTTTTATGTTTATTGTTTAGTTATTCGGATGGATTAAAAATGTACTGAATTTGAATGTGATGTACTCTTATTATTTCAGTTTATTGACTATTTTAAACCTCTAGTTTTTGTGATTCATATTATGTTCATTAGGAATTAAAAACCAAAAAACTGACCGAACCAAACTGTTGTTGGTTCGGTTTGGTTGTTATAAGAACAGCAAACCGAACGGTTGTATATCTGTAAGAACCAAACCAAACCGATAACACTCCTACTTAGTGAGCGACTAGACAATTTTAGAACTGTCCATTTAAAATCAGTACAATATTTTTTATAAACTAATACATTTAAATTAATACTAAAAAAATAAAAAATTTAAAAAAATAAAAACTTTGTTATATTAAAAATTTAATTTAGTATCAATATACACATATTAAAAACTAAATTGTTATAGAAATTAACACATTTGAATTAGTATTCAAAAAGAATACAAGAAGAATTTTAAAAATTGTTATATTAAAAATTTTAAATTTAAATTATATATAGTTAAAATTTTATTTATCAAAATTTTTATTTTTTTATTTTTTTAATACAATTTAAATAGGTTGGTTCTTAAGAAAATAATGTATTAATTTTAGATAGGTAGTTTCAAAAGGCCTACTAGTCAATGAATTAAAACCGTTTAGTTTTTCTATTATTATGAAATCATCTATCTTTATTAATAAGTTATAGCTCAAATGACATAATCTTCCTATACTCACTTAAAAGGTCATGGGTTCGAATTTCCTATTTTTGGTAAAAAAAAAATTGTTTATCTTTTCTGTATATCTTTTCTATTATTTAAAACTTCTATTTTTAAGAATTTAGTATAAACTTACAAGATTATTAATTATAAATTTATCTCATTTACGTATAAACGAAACGAAATAGGTAAAAGATGAAAATTGGTAAATATATTATAAATTATTTCATTTAAAAAAAATCGGTGTAAAGTAATGTCGGTAGTTTCATTATTATTGATTTGGTTGGTCATTGATTTTGTTGGTCAGTGAATGATATAAATAATTAAATACTATACATAAAAGAGATCATAAAGTAACATAATCAACATTACATACACTACAAGAAAATAAAATATTTGTAACAAAAGTTTTGTAACAAATTTAAAATTATTACAAAAAATTATTTTTATATAACAACAATTAGTAATTATTACATAATAATAATAATATTTTGTAACAACAATACAATTTTAAAATATT